>NC_142135.1:80445448-80757827 GCF_024610735.1 Ursus americanus
TACGTCCTCAGTGGAAATCTATTCATAAGGGTCAGTACATGGATGAAGGAAAAATAATATAAATAATTAAATAATAAATTAATAATGTTAATTAAATAGATAATATAAAAATTAAATAGATAATATAAAAATTTCAAGATAATAGATAATATAAAAATTTGTTTCACTTAAAACAAAATTAGCTATCATAACCAGGTCTTTGAAAACCTTTGGTAAAAATAGTTTTTCTTATCGGGGTAGCAAAAGGCATAATTGAGTATGGTAAGGTCTGAGCAGGTGGAAAACCAACTAAGGAAGGTAGAATTAGGAATTTTTTTTCTTTTGGCTTATTTCTGGAATGAGTCAGACTGAATCCTTTGTCAGTAGATGCAAATTAAACGACAGTGGGAGAGACTAAAAATGCAAGCTAAAGATGGCTTAACTCAGTGATTCTAAACTCAAGGTGACCCCTGCCCTCCCGGATACTTTGCAGTGTCTTAGATATATTTTGATTGTCACAACGGAGGTAAGTACTATTGGCATCTAGTGGGGAAGACCAGGGATGCTCCTAAACATTTTATAGTGCACAAGACTTCTTCCTAAGAGAATTATCCAACCCCAAACTTCCATAGTGCCCACGTTGAGAAACCTGGCTTAAATGAGGAACCAATACTTTATAATTGGTGGAAAGATGAGAACCAAGAGCATATACTGAGGAACTATTCCATTGTAAATGAATAGTGTAGATGGTATGGGTTCCACATCATTCAGATCTAAAACTACAGAATGTAGCCTCAGGGAGAGCTAGCCCTGAAGTCAAAGGTCTGGGTTCAAGTTCTAGTTCATTGACTTTCAGGTATGTAACTCTAGAGAAGTTACTTATGTTCTCTGTTACTCTGATTTCTTACTGCAAATGGGATTTTGTTTACCATGTAATATTACGGGGAAATTCAATTAATTTACATAAATTGCTTGGAGATTACTAAATTTATCTGATCCTTGGTTTTCTCCTCTGTAGCTCTGGAATAATGTCTTCCCCTCAGGTCTGTTGTACAGATTACGTGATATAACAGAAACACAAACATCTAACTCAACTGATGCTGCCTAGCAGGGTTTCAACAAATCCAAGCTTTCTTTTCCATTCTTTCTCATGGTTTAAAATTATTATCACTCACTAAAAAATCTACCTCATTTGTTAATTTATATATATCTGTACAATAAACATTTTCATTAGGTAGAGTTCATTTTACATAACAAATCCATAAACCTGAGGGAGAACAACTTTATTTTAGAAATGGGGAAACAAAAAGAATCACACACAGGATAAGGAAATAATATAAGCTACAGCATATTTCAGAAGCTTCTCCATTACTGCTCTCTTCTACACCATTATAGTAAGTACTGATTCATCATTGCTAATGAATTCACTTGATGAATCATCTTCATTTTTTACTCTGACTCCAGAGTCCACAAAAGGCGTATCTAAAATGTGGACTAAATGTGTTTTTCTGAACAGTCCAGTGAGAACATGAAATGGTTCTGTACTTGACGGCTTCCCTGTATGGAATGTAATTACATTGTTGGGGTGGACACTTTTTAGTTTTCCCTTCATCCCTTCTAGGTTCTTTAGAATATCTCATAATTAAATTGACATAGGACAGTTAACAGGAGAAAAGGGAATTTAATTTTGTTTGCACAGGAAATCCATAAGAAAATATGGCACTCAAAGAAGTGACCAAAGCGGAAGTTTTTATACCTTTTAGACAAAGACACAATAAGTTTGTGAAAAACTGACAAGATAAAGATGTTTGGGCTTGAGGTATTAAATTAGTGAAGAAATAATAATAGTTGTTTATATAGCCTTCTCAGCCCTAAACTTCCTACATCTGGTGATAAGAATGCCTTCTACCCTCTTGGTACAGGGAGGGTACCTTTCACCTGGCAGATTTATCTCCCGCTTTCAGGGGAACAAAGGAGACTCAGAGTGTTCTTCTTGCACTGCTGTTTCTCGAGTGGCTTTAATTGAAAATAATCAGTATGCCAAGGTGGTATATTTTGGGATGGTGCATTCTGCTCCCCTTCAACATCCACCTAAATGATTGGCTGTTGATCAAAGGATACAAAGTTTAGGATGCAAGATGAATAAGGTCTGCAGATCTAGTGTATAGCATGGTGACTTCAGCTAATAATACCATATTATACTCTTGAAATTTGCTAAGAGAGTGGATCTTAGTTGTTCTCACCAGAGGAAGGAAGGAAGGAAGGAAGGAAGGAAGGAAGGAAGGAAGGAAGGAAGGAAGGAAAGAAAGAAAGGAGGAAAGGAGGGAGGGAGGGAGGGGAAGAAGGAAGGAAACCATGTGAGGTAATGGATATGTTATTTAGCTTGATTGTTGTAAGCATTGCACAACGTATATGTATATCAAAACATCACATCAAAAACTAAGGATGTACTGTATGGTGACTAACATAATAAAAAATTATTAAAAACACAAAAAATCACATTGTTTTATTTGTCAATTATAACTCAATAAAGCTGGTGGGAAAAAATGAAAGACTAGGGGGTGTATCCTAGGGACTTAGGAAGACTGGCTTCATGTACAAAATAAACAGGCAATGAAAGATATTTGTGCCCTTACATGGGGTTAAGATTACATCACATCCAGATTCCTTACTAAAACTGTGGTCAAATTAATTGTCAGAACTAGTATGGTTTCCTAAAATAGAACTTCTTGAAAGCTTGTCTAGTTGGGCTGCATCCTTATAGGAAAATATAATGAGATGCAGGATTATTTTTTAGGATTATTAGGATTATTCTGATTCCCCCCAAAATGTATTTTTAGGAGCATGAGACATTTATAATTCAATCATTTTTATCTCTTTATCCCAAATCCCTACAACACCTATTCTTTCATCAGTTATAAAGATGTATTAATAAGGCCATTGATAATGATAAAGCAGGGAAGCGTAAGTTGGCCTAAATCTAATTTTTCCAGTTTTATTGAGAAATAACTGACATACATCACTGTATATGTTTAAGGTATACAGCACGATGGTTTGATTTGCATATATTTTGAAATAATTATCACCATAGGTTTAGTTAATACCAACACCTGATAATACAATAAAAAGAAAAAGAAAAAAAAATTCTCCTTGTGAGAACTTTAGGGATCTATTCTCTTAACAATTTTCTGGCCTAAAACTAAATTTGATCTGCAAAGAAAACACATAAAGAAAATTTAGGTACTGTTCCTAAATAAACAAGCAGAAATGAGTTTTAGATAATTAAGGTAAAGTTATAATACGTATTTCAAGAAATTATACACATGAATCACTGACCGACTGGGTTGTTTAGCTACAGACCCGGTTAATATCTAACAGTTTCTCTTTAGTAGGAATTGTCTAAATTGTGTATGATTCCTGCAATAGCAGTAAGGTAAAGTTTTGTTAATATGGGGGTATTTAACATATTAAGAACATCTATTGTGTTAGAATTACTCTGATAGAAGAATGTCATAAACTAACATTTTAAAACTTCAAAGCCTTCTGCAAAGTAGGCATTTTTACCACCTCTCATCTTTTTTGAAATGTGTAATTAAAGCTCAGAAAAAGTAGTCTAAAGTCAAACAATCAGTGTGACTTTACATCACACAATAAATGTTAAGCCATGCATATCTCTTGGAGAGTTAAAGAAATGTTATACTTCAAGATTTAGGACAATTAATGATGGAAAATGACTACAAGAACAACAGATGTAAATTATTTTTGCCAATCTACAAAGCCTATGGAGCTGGTTTTAAGTTACTCCTCTTGCCTTGTGATCATGAGTAAGCTCATGGATGAGCTTGTTTCCTACTGTGTAACAGATTACTAAAACTATCCAAAACTCAAGGGGTTCTAAGGAGAAGACAAAATTATTTAGTGTTATTTAGACGTTGTCCTAAGCTCCTTCCTACTCTCCAGATATATTATCATGATCTCTTCAACATTTCTTATTCAGCAAATACACATTATATCTGGGATCTCAGAACCCTTTGCATTAAAAGTCTGTGGTTCAGAAATCTGATCCCTTCTTATGTTCCCCTCCCTTAGGATTGTTACAGAGACCGACTGCAACCTGGATCCATGGATAAGGTCAATTCTTCAGTGGTGTCTGAATTTGTATTGCTGGGACTCTCTAGTTCCCAGGAACTCCAGCTTTTCTTTTTTGTTTTCTTCTCTGTGTTATATGTGGTCATTGTGCTGGGAAACCTTCTTATTATTGTCACAGTAACTTCTGACAACAGCCTACACTCCCCCATGTACTTCCTCCTGGGAAATCTCTCCTTTGTGGACATCTGTCAGTCTTCTTTTGCTACCCCTAAGATGATTGCAGATTTTCTGACTGAACATAAGACCATCTCCTTCAGTGGCTGCATTGCCCAGATATTCTTCATTCACCTTTTTACTGGAGGAGAGATGGTACTACTCGTCTCCATGGCCTACGACAGATACGTAGCCATATGTAAACCCCTACACTATGTAGTCATCATGAGTCGAAGGACGTGCACTGTCCTTGTAATGGTCTCTTGGGCTGTGGGCTTGGTGCACACATTAAGCCAGTTATCATTTATCATGAACCTGCCTTTTTGTGGACCCAATGTAGTATACAGCTTTTTTTGTGACCTTCCTCGAGTGACCAAACTTGCCTGCCTGGACTCTTACATCATTAAAATACTAATTGTAGCCAATAGTGGAATCCTTTCCCTAAGTACGTTCTCTCTCTTGGTTGGCTCTTACATCATTATTCTTGTCACTGTCTGGCTTAAGTCTTCTGCTGCAATGGCCAAGGCATTTTCTACATTGGCTGCCCATATCACCGTAGTAATATTGTTCTTTGGACCTTACATCTTTATCTATGTGCGGTCCTTTACCACTTACCCTGTGGATAAACTTCTTGCCGTATTTTACACTGTTTTCACCCCCATTCTAAACCCCATTATTTATGCACTAAGGAACAAGAGATATGAAGGCTGCCATGAGGAAGATTATCTGAGGCCCAAGAAAATTTCTGAAATTCCACTAGTGAGGAATTCCCTTTATTAAGGCACAATTCCTTCAAATTCTTCAAATTGATACTCTGTCTATAAATATTTCAATGTGTTCTTGTGCCATACCTCAACTATGGTGGAAGTGATGAAGATGATGATATAGAGAATATCTAATGGATATTAACTAGTCCCTTCCCAGGTATCACCTAAGCAAAAGCTAAATATCAAAAATATGGAAAAATATATGATTACTGGTTCTGGAAATAAAATAACAGAATGACTATATGTGGACAGTATCAATACTTTCACTGCTTTAGTTGCAGGTAAATATGAAAATGATAGGGAAAAAAAAGGAGCACCTGATTCTTTGGTGAGCATACATTTAGACATTTTTTCCTGATCTTGGGAGTTTCCTAATCTATATTACTGAAAAAGCTATATAGATGAATAATATTTAAGAATGTGAAACTGAATTTTCCCAACCAGAAGATAGCCATTCCACCAATTTAAGTGTGTAGACTTAAGTGGAGATTCTTAAATTATGAAATCCCTTCCCTAACATCAATTATGCCTATCCTATGTTGTTTTCCAATAACTAATAATGTTTTACAATGAATTATACATCATTGGAGCTTGCATTTCAAATATTTCACTTAATGGTCTTTCTATGATCAGTTAAGATCATTTCAGTTTCCTCTGCAAACACTAAGTTTTTAGTCTATGCTATAAGTAGCTACGCAATAGTCTGCATTTGGACCAAACATGGAGTTCTTTGGATATATGATAATGTTCTATAAATCAATGATAAACATACAATCCAACAGCAACCTGGGCCCAGAAGGACCTCTGGATCTCTACCCTGAACTCTAGGGACTGTTAGGGGATTTATTAATGTTGATGAAGATTTTTAAGTGGGGTTTTTTTTTTCTGGATGCTTCTCAAATTTTATTTTATGTATATATTTTTTAATTTAAGTTCAATTAGCCAACATATAGTACATCATTAGTTTTTGGTGTAGTGTTCAATGATTCATTAGTAGTTTTTATTTCCCAAACTCCTCAATTCATAAAAGGTGATTAGACAAACATAAATATTACCCTCTCCTTTATGCTGAGGATAAAAACATTAATTTTGCTTTTTGTTGTTTGCCTTCTTATCTTCCCAATTACATCTCATCTTTTCTGAATCCAACCGTAATAAAGCATCATTAAGTAAAATATTGAAAAAACCTTGGGAATTTCCTCTTCTCCCCCCACCCTCCCACTCAATTTTTACCCTCTCCCTAGCTTTCTAGTTCTTCTGACAGCTGATATTCTTTGCTCTTTTCTACTCTCAAAGCTTACCTTTCAGTAAGTGTAGCATAACAGTAATTTATACTTCAGTGTAAATTTAAATCCATCAGTTAATTTTTCCAGGAATACATACACGTTCATTTCTTTCTATTTTTAGGATATAACTCTATCAGTAGTGAGAGGGGAGAGTTAGCAGCTTAGATCTGAAACAGGGTCAGAAAGAAGAGATCTTACCAATGTTTCCTGACTCTATACCATGCAGGCTGCCTTGTATTCTGTTCAGGGAATGAGGTCCAGCCTTATGATTCCCCTTCTTCTTGAATAAAGGACTGTATGATTTTCTCTTAATCAGCCTATAGTACCAAAGTATTAGGGAGGCAGAATTCATTAAAAAGCTTATTAATTTCATTCTTTTCTCAATGCTAGGTGATTTGATTACCCTAATCTGAAACTAAGTCTTCTTGTTAGGTCTTTTATTAAAATGTTATGTTAAATATAGTAAACAATGTGAATGAATGTGTTAAGAAATTCAAAAAGTATGTAATCTGGTTAACTGGACCAGTTATTAGCTACTCAAGACTCATAACATTCTTTGGCTATGAAATTCTTTTGAAAATATGATAAACATCATAGCTCTCCTTCCCAAACAACAGCATAAACAATTAAACATAAGATTGAATATGCATTAATATTTTACTTCAGAAACTGATCTGGTTTTCAGTTTAAAAAAAATGACAGTAGAGTGAACTTTAGCAAGGAAAAGTATATGCTGTCTATGATATTGAATTAATCTTAAACTTTTATCTTACTGGAATCCTTGAAATATAATGAGTATTAAGAAATGGAGTCTGGGGGGCGCCTGGGTAGCGCAGTCGTTAAGCATCTGCCTTCGGCTCAGGGCGTGATCCCGGCGTGCTGGGATCGAGTCCCACATCAGGCTCCTCCGCTGTGAGCCTGCTTCTTCCTCTTCCGCTCCCCCTGCTGTGTTCCCTCTCTCACTGGCTGTCTCTCTGTCACATAAATAAATAAAATCTTTAAAAAAAAAAAAAAAAAGAAATGGAGTCTGGGGGCACCTGGGTGGCTCAGTCGGTTAAGCATCACACTCTTGCTTTTGGCTCAGGTCATGATCTCAGAGTCCTGGGAGCCAGCTCAGCCTGGAGTCTGCTTCTCTCCCTCTCCTGCTGCCCTTTCCCCACTCACATGTGCTCTCTCTCTCCCTCTCTCTCTCTAATAAATAAGTCTTAAAAAAAAAAAAAAGAAATGGAGTCTGAACTTCCATAGCTAATATTTACAGAAGAGGAAATGTTTGAATCAGAGAACTCTAAATTTTCCCAAATTCTTCGGATTTTTTCACATGGCATCACTTATGTTCCTTACAAACAAACAAATTATTTTGCAAGATCTCCTTCAAGAACAGATGAAGTGCTATTTATATTTCAGTGAAGTTCTTCCAAAGAATGCCTGGAAAGCCAGCAAGTTTTCTTGTAATAGAAAACAACACATTTTATTCTTAATTCTTGGTATAATATCTTGACAAGCTGGATATTCAAAGTCCTACATTTTACATGTTGACAAAATTGACTACTTTCCTGGATACAATTTCAGAGCTATTAGAAGAATTTCGAGCTAATGCACACCAGGAAAAAGAGCAATGATCACAATAATGTGTGGAGTTTCCTCTCATCAAAAGGGTAACAAGAACAGGTAGGTAGGTTGCTGAAAATAAAGTACTCCACTTAATAAAGAAGAATCATATTTTTTCCTTTGTATATTTCTTGACAAAGAAGCTCTATAGATTATCAATCTGTTGTTTCTTGACATCAAGTCCACCTTTCATTGGAGTGCTTTGTGATACCAGACCTGGACTCAAACCTTTCACCTTTGTCATGAGAGGATGCTGGAAGAACACTACAGAAAAAAGAGGCTTTTCTTTCCACTTCCAGTGTCCTTAATCTCTTTCTCCTACAGTGCAGCTGCCATGGGACACCAGTGGCACTCACCCTCCAGCAAGCTGTGGTGCCAGTCTCAGCCTTAAATTTCCTGCTCCTCATTCCCTCCATCTTGGACCAGCTTCGTTCTTATCCAGAGGCCTATTCATAAGCTCTCCAGAGAGTTCTGAAACGCACCCTCGAGAATGGGATCCCCCTTCCAAGTTCATTCCTTCCTGGGGTTCTCTCCTTCAGCCCGACTGCATTATTTGGAGTTCTCTTTCATCCTTTTTTTGTACTCTCTACTACCAGTTGCTAAGTCTTCATAATCAACACTTCTTGTTCAAAATACCAGTATAGTTTCTGTCTCCTGACTGCACTCTGACAGATACAGAAACATTTAAGTATTTAGAAGATATTGAAAAATCAGAAGCATCTAAAAGTGGTTGATAAAATATGACACATAATGAGGAAACTCAGGAGCTGTGTGAACCAAAAAATGTTAGCTGTTTCATCTGTTTATATACTGAAGCGAAATTTATCCACAGCATATTTCAAAATATGCAAAATCCTAGCATCTATGAAGTGTATGATATCATTTGCAAACTAGATTTTTTCTCTTGTAATACAACAAATGAGTATTTACTAACTTAAAAAAATAAAAATAAAATAAAATTCCATTCTCTGCTCCAAGCCAGTGTGACTATTTCCATAGCAAAGGCTTGTTTTTGTTTTTGCTCATTGGCTTTTCCCCAATCATTCATGGACTTTTTTTTTTCCTTTTTAATGTGATAGGAAACCTTGTAGAGTACTCTAGAAATAGGAAAAATGGAGAATTCAAGTGTATGTAACACTGAATCCTTAAAGTTTGTACTAAAGTTTTAATCATCAGTCTGCTTTTCATGAAAAGATCCTGCTGATCAGACAACAAAAAAGAATAAAAGGTATTCAAATTGGCAAAGAAGAAGTCAAACTCTCTCTCTTCACAGATGACATAATACTTTATATGGAAAACCCAAAAGACTCCACCCCCTACATTACTAGAACTCAGACAACAAAATCAATGCTCAGAAATCAGCTGCATTTTGGGGCACCTGGGTGGCACAGCGGTTAAGCGTCTGCCTTTGGCTCAGGGCGTGATCCTGGCGTTATGGGATCGAGCCCCACATCAGGCTCCTCCGCTATGAGCCTGCTTCTTCCTCTCCCACTCCCCCTGCCTGTGTTCCCTCTCTCACTGGCTGTCTCTATCTCTGTCAAATAAATAAATAAAATATTTTAAAAAATAAATAAATAAATCAGCTGCATTTCTACACATGAACAATGAGACTGAAGAAAGAGAAATTAGGGAATTGATTCCATTTACAATAGCACCAAAAACCATACGATATCTTGGAATAAACTTAACCGGAAAGGTAAAGGATCTATACTCTAGAAACTACAGAATACTAATGAAAGACATTGAAGAAGACACAATAAGATGGAAAAACATTCCATGCTCATGGATCAGAAGAATAAACATAGTTAAAATGTCTATGCTACCCAGAGCAATCAATACTTTCAACGCCATCCCGATCAAAATACCAATGACATTTTTCAAAGAACTGGGACAAACAATCCTAAAATTTGCGTGGAACCAGAAAAGACCCCGAATCGCTATGGAAATGTTGAAAAAGAAAAACAAAGCTGGGGGCATCACGTTGCCTGATTTCAAGCTATACTACAAAGCTGTGATCACCAAGACAGTATGGTACTGGCACAAAAACAGACACAGATAAATGGAACAGAATAGAGAGCCCAGATATGGACCCTCTACTTTATGGTCAACTAATCTTTGACAAAGCAGGAAAAAACATCCAGTGGAAAAAAGACAGTCTCTTCAAACTGAGGTTTCAGAGGGGAGGGGGGTGGGAGATTGGGCTAGCCCGGTGATGGGTATTAAGGAGGGGACGTATTGCATATAACACTGGGTGTTATACGCAAACAATGAATCATGGAACACTACATCAAAAACTAATGATGTACTGTATGGTGAATAACATAACATAATAAAAATTTAAAAAAAGAAAAATAAAAGACCCTGCTGAAGAACTTCCCATTTGAAAAGAGAAATCTGCTTGTTATCTTTACCCTGCAGGTCTTAAGACCACTGATAAGGCAGAAGCAGCACCACTCTGTGTTTTCGCACTGGTGTGTCATACAGTCAATGATAAAAACAAACAAAACATAAAGGCAAGAGTTCATAGACTTTACAAACTTTTTTTCATAAAATATTTCAAATTACTCTAGTTCCAATAAAACAGAGAAAAACCAATGCATTTTTAATGTACTTTCTATCAACTATTCAAGGTAACTAGCAATATATTTCAGCTGGAATTGAGACATTAAGCACAGTAGAATCCCACGTTATATTTTGTTTAAAACAAATCTTAATATAATTTGGTAATAATTTTTTTCATACAGGCATTTCAAAATGATAATTTGAAATTTTTCTTTTCCAAAGTTTCAAAAAAAATCTTTTTTTTTCCTGTCTTGTCACAGATCTCTGTGGACTTTTCCTATTCCACTGAGAAACTGACAGAGACATAAATTTAACTGCGTAAAAATGGGGAAATAAGAAAAGTACATTTTAGAAATGTGAAAATAACTTTTGCTCTGCTTGTCAAAAGACTTGTCAAATCCAAGTGCAGACTACATTATTATTAGGTGCTCCTGAGGAGATTACTTGCTTTTGATCAGGTCCCCTCCTTAAAATCGTTCAATTCCTATCCATTAACACTTAGGACAAAAGGAAAAAGAATCTTCATTTACCCAATTAATAAGGCTCTTGGCTCTCTACTCATATCACCACGCTAACCCACATCCTCATTTAATTAATATAGTTCCCCTGACGGAAGTAAACTCCACACTATGTCTATGGCAAATGAACATATTCCTAAAGTGTTTTTTCGCAATGTGATTATTTTAAAAAGTAGAAGATGTGGTACCAAAAGCCAGAGCAGACTTGTTTGTTCCCTCAGCTCTCAGAATGTAAATTACTTCTGCTGTGTGTATAAGCTACGTGGATGAGTAACACTTCAGACAAGGAAAGGAAACCAAATGCATAGCTCAGAGAGTAAAGGAGCTGAAGTGATGGAACAGACTCTAGAGAGAGAAGACAATATGGCCAGTGGAAAGTGTACCTGAAGATGCTAGCTTAGGATAAAAAGCGAAGAAGATTTAGTTCTATTAAAATCAAAATAACTGGAAATAATTTGATTCAAATTCGCCAAAGGGTAAAAGCAAAGCATTAGCAGTATAATTTCCAAAAATAAATAACAGAAGCCCCTGGGAGAAACACATTAAGTGACTACAAGGCACATCATGATGGTCTTTAGAAGACTGAAAAGGGAGAGAAGAATCCGACAGCAGAGTCAAGATCCAGTAGTTCACCATAGGTATTTTTACTTTTTTTTTTGACAAAACTATATTTCATCATAAATACTTTCCTTTGGAGAAGAACCTTGCCATATAATATGCTGTAACGGTATCTTGAAATTCCAAACTATATCGAGACCAAATACATGAAGGATGTCACAAAGCAAGGAAATGCCAACGAAGAAAACCTCTCAACTATTATCTTGTGATAGAGTTTTCAAAATTAAGGAAAATAAAAACCACATCAGTCACTCCCTCACCCTCAAAACATCTGCAGTTGATTCACTTCTATCCTGGCTCTCCTACTCTGTCACAGTGTAGTCCTCAGGAAACTTAATGGTCCTGGTAATCTATATACATCATCATACTAGTCCACTACATTGAAAGCACATAGTGATTGGACCTTTGAGCAGCAATGACATAAAAGAGGATAAGAGATAATCCCTAACATTTCAGGGATCTGCCAAATCATTCAGGTTTTAAGGGTCTGAATACTCTGGGGCATGATACCTAATCCCCTCATAACATACAAGACATGTAATTCTGTTTTGTACTCCTTACCATTAAGAAAGAGACACAGTGCTTACAGGCTCACTGAATTCCCATACATGTCTTTGATGCAATTTTAGGTTGAGTCACACAGGATTTCCACTTTCCAATGAATCTTTTGTACTAAGTCCAGTCTTGAGTGCAAGCTGTCCTTGCTACTCAGGCTATACAAACCAGGAAAACCAGTGACATAGAGGTAGGGATGATAAATAAGAACACTGTGTAGATTCTTTGGCCAAATCACAGAAGAAGGACAATGCTAACTCCTAGGATCCTAGAAAAGAAGCCCTGCATCCTGCAGCAGAGAACAACACACTGGTTGAAAAGTGAATCCTAGGAAGCTGCAGGGCCCTACCAGAGACTGACTTTTCTAGTGACTATGTGCCTAGCACCACTCATCATGAACCAAGTACCAACAAGTCACAATTTCTAACTGTCACAGCACTAAGCCCTCACGTACTGCAACTGGTGCCTCTGGGGTCAGGCTGAAGCTCGTATAAAAGCACAAGTAATCAGCACCCTTAAGTAGTCCAGAACTCTGTACTTCCTACTTCTGTTGCATTAATACCTTTACTTCAGATCAATTTTATGGGCTCAAAGAAGGGTTTCTGTAAATGATTTGATTCTGTCTTGACACAAGCCAAAAAATGGACAACTGCTGCATTCTTGCCCACTCAGATGACTCTAACGGAAACTGCTGAGGGAAAATTCTGTTACTGGGAAGAGCCGTAAATATTTCACTCAATTACCAAATTGGGGATGTAAAATTGGTCCTATGTAAAAATAAATATGAATTCCTGGACCGTGGAAAATAGTTTTGCTGGTTTGGTAGGGGCCTTGAAAGATCAAAATTAGAATATGTGGCAGAGAAAAATGAGGATAGATTTATGAGAGTGGGCACAAAGTGTGTACATTTTTATATCTCACATCAGTGTCCAACTGAGACCAAAGCCATGGAATTCCTTTTATTAAGGTTAGTCTAAGCGCTGCTACTGCTCCTGAACAGGTGATCAGCAGAAGGGACTAAACCAGAAAACCTGATATGACGACATTCCCCAGTGAGACCACATCCATTCAATGGCAAGTGAATTGTATCACACCCCTTCTTCCATGTGCGGGTAGTGATTTGTCCTTATTGGGATCAACTCCTACTCCAGATATGGGTTTTCCTTCTCTACCTGCAGTCTCTCTCCATTATCCTAGGACAGTATTTTTGTCGGCTTCTTATCTTAAAAATAAGTATTTTCTATTTTCTCTTTTTTTAAAGATTTTATTTATTTATTGGTCAGAGAGACAGAGAGGGAGAAAGAGCACAAGCATGGGGAGTGGCAGGCAGAGAGAGAAGCAGGCTCCCTGCTGAGCAAGGAGCCCAATGCGAGACTTGATCCCAGCACCCTGAGATCATGACCTGAGCTCAAGGCAGACACGTAACTGACTGAGCCACCCAGGTCCAAAAATAAATATTTTCTGAAAGAATTTACATTATATTTAAATTATATTTAGATTTAGAGACATTAAATTTTTGGCAAAACTGAGTCTTTCTAATCAATAAAAGAAACGTACCTCCCTATATTTATTATTCCTTTCATATTTCACTGTTTTAAAATTTTCATCATGTATGATCTGTATACTTATGATTAACTTTTTCCAGATACTTTATATTTTATCTTTTGCTTCTATTGTGAATGGAAACCATCCTTCATTGTATTTTCTTTGTAATTTTATAAAGTGTTGCTCATTAGGGGCATCTGGTTTGCTCGGTCAGTACAGCATCTAACTCTTGATCTCGAGGTCATGAGTTCAAGCCCCACTTTGGGCATGGAGCCCACTAATAAATAAATAAAAGTAAATAAAGTTTTGCTCATTAAATGTATTTTTCCAACTTTATTGAAGATCACACTTTTGCTAATTATTCAAGATGTAAAAACACAGGAAGTAAAATTTTAAAATAATATTTCCTAAACTTACTATTATGTCTACAGTATATTTGGCCGTAGCTTAAACCTTTAAAAATATTTACAGATTCATTTTAAGTCCCTTTTATACAGATCTTCACCCTGTTCCTTTTGTGTTCATTTCAGTTTAGAATTTGTATTACTCACCAGGATATTCTAAAACTTTTTTTCATAAGTTTGTCCATATTTTTTTGTTTCTAAAAATATGCACATAATAATTTTATCAATCTCCAATTACTTTCTCCTGACATTTTATAATTTGACACATAAATTCATATACAAAAATAATTTTAATCATTGAATATATTCCATGTTAAAAAATTATATTGCTTCACTCTCAAATTCATAGATATGTAGGTGTTTTTCCAGTATTAGCTATCTCTTTCAATCAATGCTGCAATATGACTGTTCATGCATCGCTAAGTATGTGAACATTTTACTAGAGTATACACACACACTCACACACATACACACACACACACAGAGCATATATAGGGAAACTTATTTTCAATTTCCTTCTTTAAAGATGACCATTTGAAACTCACATCTACATCACCGCCTTTGGAAATATAGAAACTTCCTATGTAAAACGCAGTTGGAAGGACTGTTGACATACATTTCAAGAGAAAAGATTTTTCATGGAAAAGAAATGAGAGCACCTTCAAGTATTTGAAAACCCATCAAGCTGAAGCGAGAATATACTTGTTCTACTAAACTACTGATGGTAGAATCAGTTGTGCAATTTAACAATAGATGGAACTATCTTGGGAGGTACTGAGCTCCTTGTGATTGGAGGAAACCACCCTGAAGCTAGGTGATCATTTGTAAAATGGATTATTTTAAAACAAAGTTAGTGGTTGAAAAGTATTTGCTGAGTGGAAGTCAGTGAAAATCTAATAATATTTTGCTTTCCTATGTACCAGCTAGTTGGGGTAAAAAAAAAAATTTTCTTTTCCATTCCTGGAAGGAAAATTTTGTAAAACATAATTACTCCCACTGCAGGGTGACATCAGATCTCCAATGAGTGATTTCTCACTTCCCCAATGAAATCTGTTTCCTAGAATAAGGATGAAGGCTTTATATTGCCTTACCTTAGGATACTGTACTTGTGTAGTCAGGAGCAGAAGAGGAACCTCACTACCTGAGGGGCTTGCTTCTGCACAGCTTAGGGCAGACCTAGTTAAAATGCATCAAGTCAAGAACATATCACAAATATTTTTATGTATGAAGACTCATAGCAAAAGTGGGGAGCTTAGAAACTAAATGTGGGACACCATATTTGGAGAAAATAAGGAAGAATGGAAGGACTGGGATAAATGATTAAACATGTAAATATTATACATGCATTGACCGTCGTGTTTGGACTAGATAATTTGCAAACTGTTTTGTAGATGTAAAATCAGCAACTAGAAGATCGAAAAGGAAAAGTTACTGTTGTTGTCTCAGTCCAACTGGAAACTCCACCTAAAAGAGGCAATTCCTGCTCTCCACCTCTCTGTTGATTTCCCATTACACTGGCTTCCGGCAGCTCTGATATAATAGGATCACCACCTGATAAAGGGAAGTATGCTATAACCATTATCTGTCCCTTCTTTGCTTCTTTCATGCTTTCTATTCAGAGAATATTTAGCCATCTGTTAAGCAAGTATCTGTTGACCATCAATTTTTCCCTGGAATGAAGAAGGAGTAGCTACACAAAGTAGGACAACAAGGGTATCCTTGATTGTTTTATATTGCTAGACTTACAGGTAATCAACTATTACAAGACAAAATAATGGAAAGAAAAAATATGCAGGTTTATGGTTTTGGAGTTCTATTGTGATATTTTAGATGGATACTGATATAACATTAACTTCTATATATCAGACCTGGTCTTACATTGGGAAGAGGAAATTATCTTACAGTACATTTTCTGATCTGAAAACATTTGTATCTCTGAAGTATTCTAGTGATGAAAACATGAATGACTCACTAATGGAGAAGCTTCTGGGTGTTCTGTGCATAATCCAAAGAATTCTGAGTGACTTGTATAAACTTCACGTTTCCATAATATAACTGCCCCTGCATTTAGAATTTTAGAGGTGAAAACAGCCTTGGAAATTATCTTCTAAGGTCAGTCACATAACTACTAAGCGGCATATATTATTTATCTCTTCTAATGGGTACCTGTCTTAATTATTAAAAAGAAAATGAGATCTAACACTGAACCTGGTTTACTCTACTTGGATTAAGAAAATCGTAGGAAATTCAGTGTGGAAAGGGTTTTCTAGTTATTTCATATATTTTGAAAAATGAAAGCTGACAAACCTTAACATTCATTAGGTATTAAACAGAATTTGTAGAAAATTTTATTTTCAGAGTATCTTTTTTTCAAAGATAAAATAATCTTTAAAAATTGAATTAATACCACTAACTTTAGGGGCGCCTGGGTGGCACAGTGGTTAAGCGTCTGCCTTCGGCTCAGGGCGTGATCCCAGCGTTACGGGATCGAGCCCCACATCAGGCTCCTCCGCTATGAGCCTGCTTCTTCCTCTCCCACTCCCCCTGCTTGTGTTCCCTCTCTCCCTGACTGTCTCTATCTCTGTAGAATAAATAAATAAAATCTTAAAAAAAAAAAGAAAAAAAAATACCACTAACTTTATCTAACATGTTTTAACCATTATGCTTTCCCCTTCTCTTCCTCCTCTTCCTTTATCCTCTCACTCTTTAATGTTATCTCACTAAGTTACCATATTTGGCAGGCTTTACACAATAAATTGAACACTGTAAGAAATCCCTCATGGCAGCTTCTTAATTTTGAAATTTTAATCTCATCATTTTAAAACTTAATAACTGTAGTCCTTTAGGATTTTACGTCTTATAAATAGGAATCTTTTTCCTATTTGCCTCCTTCTCTCCCCCTTTGCATCGTAAATATGTGATCAGACGTGCCAGCATTGGCTCAACTCTTCCACTTGGAGACAAGAATCCCACAAAAGAAATTCATATGGAGGTCAGTTCATGCCTTATCCATCTGTTTATATTCTTCAGTCACTTAAGTCTAGGCATTCTTCTTAAAATTAGATATTATAATTCAAATGCAAAGATAGAAACCCTTGAAAGAGTAGGACTTAGGTTACTTCAACAGCCATTATGAAAGCTTATAACAGTTTAAACATTTTTAATTGATTTATATTTACCTGTATAATTTTGCTTTTAAAGTTTTAAATATTGATCATATTAGCTATATATATCATGGCCAAATACAGAGTACAAAATCAATCAGTATAACGACAAATAAATACCTACTGTGTATTGTTGGGTACACAGGACTAAAGGTAAAAATGATTCCTGAACAACCAGAGGTTATGTAGGATTTTCTTCTGAGATCAAATGGCCATATGGTGTGCAATGGCAAAAAACACTCAGGAGGGAATTCAAACACTAAACTTTACTCTTCTGAAAATCTGTTACGCATTCAAAATGCACCATGTATAGTTAATGGAATATTTCCAAAAGGATGATTTCTGAAAGGTGTCACAGATTTTGATAAATCCAGGTGTGTCAGATGTGTTTAGGAAGAGACAAAAGGTAGAGTCAGAATACACTGAAAACACATTGGTGGTTCATTCAAAATTGATCATTATGTGACAGAAGGTGGACTCATAAATTACTGTTAAATGGATGAAGAAACATTCTTGATGTTTAAAGAAACCTCAGAGTATCAACATTGCCTCTTCTTTTCATAATATGGCAAATTGCTTCCATTAAGCTTCTTAACACATTGTCAAGCACTTTATTGTTTTCAATTTAAAGAATATTGATCTAGTCTACTTAGCTTTCCTTTCAAGGCATTAATAACTTCATCCACACTTTGCTCTTGACCTGCTAGTCCCATCTTCATTTTTATTGTTCCTTAGCATACCCTCCTCCAGCCAGGCCTTTCAATTCATGGCTTTATGAAAATGTCTTTCATACTTCTACCTTTATATCTTTCTTCCTGTTATTCCCTGTGCTTGAAACAGACTTTTCCTTCAGTTTTGGCTGGCAAATTCCAAACTTAAGATGTTTTATCTTAAATAATACCTATCCCATGACACCTTACCTCACCATTTTGGCGTTAATTTCTTTCATCTTACTAATATTTGTGGTATTAATGTATCACTTATATTTGCTTCTTTGGGATTTAATATTTTTTTTATTTTTTAATGCATGTGTCTACCAAATTATGAAAGCATCCATATCATATCCTATTTTTCCATACTTCTATTTTTCACAGCAGTCACAGATGTTAGTCAATTGATTACTTACACAATTTCATTAAACTAAATTGACTTCTGATTGAAATCTTATCATATTTCTTTTGCATATATACTAGATACATTACCACCATTGTGATCTTTCCTGATTTTCTTTTACTTAGGTAACAAGAGAGTGGCTCCATGGCTCATACAAATGAATCAGTGGTGTCTGAGTTTGTGCTTCTGGGACTTTCTAAGTCTTGGGAACTTCAGCTGTTCTTTTTTGCCATCTTCTCTTTAGTGTATGTGACATCAGTGCTGGGCAACATCATGATTATTGTTACAATTTCCTCTGACTCCCATTTGAACTCTCCTATGTACTTCCTGCTCAGTAACCTTTCCTTCATTGATATCTGCCAATCTAATTTTGCCACCCCCAAGATGCTTGTGGACTTCTTTGTTGAACACAAGACTATCTCCTTTGAGGGCTGCATGGCCCAAATATTCTTTCTTCATAGCTTTGTTGGGAGTGAGATGATGTTGCTTGTAGCTATGGCGTATGACAGATTTATAGCCATCTGCAAGCCCCTACACTATAGCACAATTATGAATCGGAGACTATGTATAATTTTTGTGTTTATTTCCTGGTCTGTGGGTATTCTTCATTCTGTGAGTCACTTGGCTTTTACAGTGGATCTGCCATTCTGTGGCCCCAATGAGGTAGACAGCTTCTTTTGTGACCTTCCCCTGGTGATAGAGCTGGCTTGTATGGATACTTATGAAATGGAAATTATGACTCTAACTAACAGTGGCCTGATATCATTGGGCTGTTTTCTGGCTTTAATTATTTCATACACCATCATTCTGATCACTGTTCATCACCGGTCGTCCAGCAGGTCATCCAAGGCACTTTCTACGTTAACTGCTCATGTCACAGTAGTGATTCTTTTCTTTGGGCCTTGCATTTACTTCTATATATGGCCTTTTAGCAGACTTTCTGTGGATAAGTTCCTTTCTGTGTTCTACACTGTTTGTACGCCCCTGTTGAATCCCATCATCTACTCTCTAAGAAATGAAGATGTTAAGTCAGCCATGCGAAAGCTGAGAAACCGTCATGTGAACTCCTGGAAAAACTAGGGATCACCATGAGGGAACATAATCCTGAAGGGGAACGAAGAGCCTCCACTGGATCACAACACCATGCCAATTACTTTTGCTAATGATATGGGTTATTGAGTTATGGAACTGGATTTCTGTCTGAAGTGCAAGGGAATTGCGTAAAATCAGTTCATGATTTAGGTATAATTTTAACCCATTTGTCATTGGTTATAATTCTAAAATATAAATTCTCTTGAAAATATTTAATAATCCTTTTAAATATCTTATAAACAACTTAGAGATTCTAATCTACATAAAATGCTATTCGTGTTACTAAACTTGTGATTCTTTTCAACTGAACACATGACATTTTTTTATTTATTTGACAGAGAGAGACAGCCAGCAAGAGAGGGAACACAAGCAGAGGGAGTGAGAGAGGAAGAAGCAGGCTCCCAGCAGATCAGGGAGCCTGATGCGGGGCTCGATCCCAGAACCCTGGGATCACGCCCTGAGCCGAAGGCAGACACTTAACAACTGAGCCACCCAGGCGCCCCAACACATGACATTTTTATACTCTGCAATCAAAATGTATAAGCAAATTGAGTTTCTGATACCTTCAACTTCTTAATATCATTTTTCCATATATTGACATAGTAAAAAGCAATGTGTCTTGCAACATAGCTTTCACCTCATTAATGTACATTTGTTAGCATATCTTTTCTTTCTGTATTGAATATTTTGTTAATTTATAATTTGGTTATTTATACAGTTGATGCCTAAACAACAGAGGTTTGAACTGTATAGGTCTACTTATATGTGTATTTTTTTTATAAATACAGTATAATACTGTAAATGTATTTTTCTCTTCCTAGTGATTTTCTTAATAATATTTTCTTTTCTTGATCTTACTTTAAGAATACAGTATATAATATATATAACATATACAATATGTGCTTAATTTACTGGTTATGTCATCAGTAAGGCTTCCGATCAATAGTAGGCTGTTAGTAGTTAAATATGGGAAGAGCCAAAAATTATACCTGGATTTTCTACTGTGTAGGGGGTTGGTGTCTCTATCACCTGCATTGTTCAATGATAAATTGTATTTGGTTATCTATCATCTTCCCTATCTCTATTTTCCTGTTGTCCTTTAGATGATTTAATATGCATTTATACTCATTATAAAATGTTTTTTAGATATTTATTGCTATCAGGACCATATGCAGACCTTCCCTGAAGTACAATGGGGTTACTTCCTGACAAACCCATTGTAAGTTGAAATATCATAAGTTGAAAATGCATTTAATACATCTAACCTACTGAACACCATAGATTAACCTAGACTACCTTAAATGTGCTTAGAACACTTAAATTAGCCCACAACTGGACAAAATCATCTAACACAAAGCTTATTTTATAATAAAGTATTCAAATCTCATGTAATTCACTGAATACTCTACTGAAAGTGAGTAGCAATGCCTGGGTGGGTACAAAACGGTGATAAGTATATTGGTTGTTTATCTTCATGATTATTTGGCTGACTGGGAACTGCGGGTGCCCAGCATCATATGACAGTACTGTACCACATATCATTAGCCCAGGACATGATCAAAATTCAAAGTACAGTTTCTACTGAATGCTTATGACTTTTATAACCTCATAAAGTCAAAAAAATGTAAGTCAAACCATCATAAGCCAGGGACTGTCTGTATATCTGTTTTCCAAGTTTACTTGTTTTTAAGTAGAAATAATTGGTTATAATGAATTGTTTATTATTCACAGAAAAAGTTTAAAAGTTTCATGTGTACCTAAAATATGCCAATACACAAAGTGACAAAAATCATTTGATGACCAAATCTGAAATCTATCCTTTTGTATTTCTTGGAAATCAGAAGAGGGAAAGTAAAATTTGTGTACACCCAATAATAAATATTACAAAATCTATTATTAGTATTTCATTTGCTAGCCCAAAGTTTTTTTATGTACATCTCCCTGTGATTTGCTTCATGAAAAAGGCCTTGTAACAGGAACACTAAATGTATTCTAACAATAAAGAAAATAATTGCTTAACAGAAAACAGAAGGCTTGCAACTCTCCTCATTCTGGGTTCAGTATTTCAATTTTAAGACATAAGTTAGTGGCTATATGCATAGAAATTAACTCTGCATGCTAAATCCTAGTGTAAACGGAGTTTCAGATATAGATACACAGTCTTTTTGAATGATGATAATGCTTACTATCTTCAGGTTACTTAGAAATTCAGACTTTTTGGTTCATTTGTACAATGTCAAATGATCTTTTATACTTGACTACTTGTTATATATTTTTCTACCGTGTCAAAAACTTTAAAAATACACAATAAACATTAATGCAGTCATGACATTTTTGATAGCATTTTTTTCCTTTTAACTCTGCCTTGCTGGTGAAAATGAGGGTGGGGAGTTACTGACAGCATTCCTGAAAAATCAAGTCATTTTGCTGCTCTGGTCCTCAAGTGGGGGAAGGGGGCTACAGCACAAGAGGAAACTGGAGAGGAGGGGGAATGGGAACAGCAGCAGCAGGAGGAAGGAAATTAGAATTTTGGAGTGGCTGTTTGATTGCTCTGTTCTTTGTACTACCAGAGATACATTCTTCCACTTTCAAATTCTTCACCATTGGATCTACTTGGATTTTGAGTGATCAGGCACAACCTATCACATTAAATTTGACAAAAAAATCCTAAAGTCATAAAGTTAAAAAAAAAGACTGCTAAATCTGACTACATAATTTTCCACAGAGGTTTTGTTTTGTTGTTGTTGTTTTAAAGGCCTCTTACAAAGTTAAAGATAAAACTAGGTGAAAAGCAGTACTATTTGTAGGGGTGATATCATTAATTTGCAAAGAACTCTTTGAAGCCAGTAAGTAAGTGCCCAACAAGGCAGCAGAAAAATTAGCAAAGTATATGAATAGGGAATTAATTATTAATGTAATGAAAGTGACTTTTGAACATATTAATAAATAGTAAAACTATCCTATAAGAAAATACAAGTGTAAGTATAGCAAAATTCTTTTGTTTACCTATGTGATTGGCAAAGATCCAAAAGTCTGATAGTATGCCATGTTGGCAAGACCAATAAAACATGAAACCTCAACCCCCCCAAGAAAAAAGAAACCTCAAATATTGTTATTAAATCTCTAATGACAGATGTCTAGATATGGATGCTTAAGTATTCATGTAATAGTTGTTTAAAGACTATTTCCCCCTGTAGCACAACAGATCGTGTTTTGATTTTATAGTCTAAGAAAATACACTCTCATAAGCTAATAGCTCTGATCCAGGTGGTTTTCCTTCCTTAAATAGTCTTGGCGGGAGAATAAAAGTAAACCAACACCAGTCATGATTAGTTTCATTCCACTTAGCATGTATTCAGTCACATCCTCCATACCGACCAAAACAATGCTCTATTTTTGATAAGAAATGTAGAATGGATCTAAACTAACAGTGGCCACTTTTTGCATGTCTAGTTAAGTGCCAACAACTTTCAGTGTCACATTTGATCACAGTAGCATTGTATAGTAGGCAGTGTTATATTTTATCTATATTTTATAGATGATATAACTGAGGCTAAGTGGGAGGCAATATTTTAATGCCTGTGTATCTAACAGTCACTTCTTATGCATTACAACACCACAAGTGAAAGACTTGGAAGTTGAGACCTTGTCCTCTTCCCTTAATTTTCTACAGAGTTGCTCTGAGATCAACAAAATTGTAGCAGCAATTAGAAATCTATAAATCAGAAAGGGGCTCTGAAAGCTAAAATAAATATCATAAAGTCTAATTGCTAAAGCCCATATTCTTTACTAGAAGAGGATATCTTAAGCTGTCAGTATGTTACCAAGTTTAAATGTTTAGATTGTTAAAGACATTTTGTTAAAAATTCAAATAAGACAAAAAATTATAAAGCAAAGGTGCTTCATCCACTCCCCACTCCATACTATTTTCAGAAGTAACTGCCAAAATTTTTACATTACCCTTCAAGAGGTCGGCCATGGATTTTTGTATCCATTCATTTATACGCAACATATAAAATCAGTTTTAATGTGCTTTTTCCTTCTTATATAAATGGAAGTGTATTTGCTTTCTCTTTGTTGCTTAACAATGTGCCTTAGAAATCTTTCTATGGTCAATCATAGATTTGCCACATCTTTTTAACTCCTCCATAGTATTCTACAATTTATTTACTCCTTTATTTAGATATTTTTTTCCTTTTCTTTTTGTTATTGCAAACACTGCTGCAGTGGACATAGAATATATGCAAAGATTTTAAATCTTATTAGCCACTATCAAATCATCCCCTAAATGAAGTATACCAATTTACACACCCAGCAATAGCACATAAAGGCACCCATTACCTCCCATTCCTGCCAAAATTAAATATGGCAATTGTGGTAGCCAAGCTTCAACGATCTTAACCTCCTGGCTTTCATACTTTTCTTTTGTCCCTTCCACACCAAGTTAGAGATGACTTGCGTGTCCAACAGAATACGGTAAAAGTGACCACATGGGGTATTTCTGAGATCTGATCACAGAAAACTTCGCTCTCTTCAGACTGCTTGCTCTGGAGGAAGTCACTTACTATATCATGGGGACACTCAGGTAAGTCTATGGAGAGGAATGGAGGCCTCTTCCCAACCTCCAGCACCAACTGCCAGCCACAGAAGTGTATCGTCCAGTCCCAGCCAAGCCTTTCACTGTAGCTTTATGAGAATAGGACACCCCAAGCTGGAACTGCCCAGTCAAACCATTACTGAATTCTTAGCATACAGAAACCATGAAAGATAATAAGTATTTTTTAAATTGAAATATAGTTGACACAAAATATTACATTAGCTTCAGGTGTATGACATGGTGAACAACTCTGTACGTTATGCTATGCTCACTAGTAAGTGTAGCTACCCCTGTAACCATACAGTGCTATTACAATACCATTTACTATAGTCCCTATGCTGTACCTTTTATTCCCATGACTTATTCATTCCATAACCGGAATCCTGTATTTCCTACACCCCATTCACTCATTATGCCCATCCCCTCACCTCGCCTGCCTCTGGCAACCATCAGTTTGTTCTTTGTGTTGAGGAATCTGTTTCTGCTTTTTGTTTATTCATTTCTTTAGTTTTTAGATGCCACATGTAAGTGAAATCACATGGTATTTGTCTTTCTCTTATTACACTTAGCACAAGACCCTCTAAATGCATCCATGTTGTTGCGAATGGCAATCATTTTTTTCAGACAAAAAAAGTATAATGGCATTACGTATATACAAATAGGAAGTATCTCCACAAAGTATTCATATATCAGAAAAATCAGCGTGTAGAGTCATATGCAAACATGTTACCATTCGTGTTTAATGATATAAATGTAAAAATATATTATATATTTGTATTTATTTATAAATTTTATCTATCTATAAATTATCTTTGGAAGTATCAAAGAAACTCGTAAAGGATGCTGCCTTTTAAGAGAGAAAAATGGATTCCCCACAATGTGAGATGAGGGTTGGACAGATAGAACTGAACAGATTCAGAGGTATTTAAAAAGAAGTCCCATTGATTGGCTGCATTTGAAGGTAAGGGACAATCAGCATTGACTCTCAGATTTCTTGCTTAGCTAACTAGCAAGAAGATACATACTCCAAGAGGAGCTCATTTTCTAATTTTTTAAACATTCATTATGTGTCAAATATGGGGAAAATGATGATTAAGTATTGTACATAATGGACTTGAAGTGGAGATATTCAGTATGTAACTGGATATGTAGTACAGAGAAAACATGCTATTTATTTATTTTATTTTATAAAAATTTTGTATTATGTTATTTAATACTGTAACTACTTCTAGCACCTTCTTCTCACAAGGGGATGATATAATTTCTCCTAAGACCAAAGGCCTTTTTTTAGTGAAGTACCTTGGCAGGCCACTTTTTTTTTCAAGTTTTTGTAAGTTTTGAGCAGGCAGCTAAAAG
Source organism: Ursus americanus (assembly GCF_024610735.1). Lineage (NCBI taxonomy): Eukaryota > Metazoa > Chordata > Mammalia > Carnivora > Ursidae > Ursus > Ursus americanus. Next base: position 80,470,915 of record NC_142135.1, read on the forward strand.
ATAAATGGGAATGGTTTTAATGGAATGATGAAATCTAAGATCATTTTAGAATACATCAAGAAGTATGCAAAGTAAGGTCACAAAAGGAACATTTGGCAGAGATTTTTAATATAACATATAATGCATAGAAGCCCTGGCAGAATTAAATGAGGTATCCAGAGACTAGCAGCAAGAAACTTTGCCACCCTTTGCCTGAAGGAAAAAAGAAGGGAATGGAAACTAGTAAGAACTGGAGCCATAAAGGGGACCATAGGATATTGAGCAGTCAAGGATTTAACTACTGCAGAATTTTAGTGACGTGGCAGGGAGAAATAGAAGAAAATGGTATCAAATCATCCCAAAATTTATTTGTTTAAAGCAACAAGCATTTTAAAAATAAACAAAACAACAAGCATTTTATATTTACTCACAAACCCAGTGGGTTCTCTCTCTGGTCTGGGCTAGCATATATAATCTCTGCTATATTGTCTGCTGAGTCTAGAAAATGGAAAATCAACAATGACATCACTCACATATTTGGTGGTTGGTAAGTTGGCAGTGGGAGCTAGCTAACTTATCAGCCAAGCCACCTCAGTTTTCTCCACATGGCCTCTCGTTTGTGAGATGCAAAACACTTTTGTGCTATTATCCTATTGGACAGAATAAGACACATGGCCAAGTCCAGAGTTGGTGTGGAATAGTACTCAGAATAAAAAGGAAGCAACTACTGATTTATGAATGAATTGCAAAGGCAATATGTTGGGTAAAAAAAAGGGGGGAGAAAAGATGGCAGAGGAGTAGGGGACCCCTTTTTCAGCTGGTCACCTGAGTCGAGCTGGATATCTACCGGACCATCCTGAAAACCCACAGAATCAGCCTGAGACACAGGAAGATACATCTGGATCTCTACAAACGAACATCTCCAGCACTGAGTATTGAGGTATAAAGAGGGGAGCTGTAAATCCACGCACAGATATTGGAAGATAAATGAAAGGGGGAGGGACTGCTGCACTCCAGCGCCCAGAAGCAGTAGCCACCTGCACTGGGGAGGTGGCCAGACTCCTGGACCTGCACCCGCAAGAAAGCAGACTGAGACTGCGAGCCCGGGAATGCGCGTGTGACCAGACTGAAAAACGGAGCTCTGGAGCACTCACTCGATCTAGACTGAAACCAGGAGCTTTGGAGTGCTCATTCAACCAAACGGAAAACCGGAGCTCTGGAGCACTCACTGGAACCGACTAAAACCGGGACCTCAGGAGCGGGAGCGCACGCAGACTGAAAACTGGAGCTCCGGAGCGCTCACTGGAACCGGGCTGATACCAGGCGCTTGGGAGCATGGGCAAAACCAGACTAAAAAACCAGCACTCTGGAGCACGAGCGAACCACACTGAAATAGGGAGGTCAGGAGTGCGCGCAGGAACCAGGGGTGGCTGGTGGAATTAGAAGCACAAAGGACAGAGACTTGCAGGCCCTGGAAGTGAGGGCTGGGACAGTGGCTGAGGGGTGCACAATCAGGTCACTGCATGGTTTTTGGCAGCACAGACAGAAACAGAGTTAAAGTGGCCAAGAGAGCTCAGTGGAGAGCGGACTGCGATCTGTCTGTTCTGAGACAGAGGCTAGGATATGGCCAGTGGTGCTCTGACTCTCAGAAGAGTCACAGAAAACTGCCAGGGAAAGCAGCCAGAGAACAAAAGTCCGGAAATACCAGCTCACATTGTGCCCATCCCCATCCCCCTCTCAGGGTACAGGGTGACTCTACCCAAATAGGTTTGCCTGACTATCAGCGCGGCAGGCCCCTCCCCCAGAAGGTAGGCTGAAAAATCAGGAAGCCCACATCCCTAAGGTCCCTATAAAACAAGTGCACACTGCCTGGGTCCTGGTCAATAATTTGGGCTCTGGGCATCCCTGCAAACTCTCCTCATCAGAATGACGAGGAGGAGAAATCCCCCCCCCCCAGCAAAGAAAAGATAATGAGTCTGTGGCCTCTGCCACAGAATTGATAGATACGGATATAATCAAATTGTCAGAAATGGAGTTCAGAGTAACAATGGTCAAGATGATGTGTAGACTTGAAAAAAATATTAATGAAAATATTAATGAGAATATAGAATCTCTAAGGGCGGACATGAGAGCAAATCTGGCAGAAATTAAAAATGCTATGAATCAAATACAGTATAAAACTAGACGCTCTGACGGCCAGGGTAAATGAAGCAGAAGAACAAATTACTAAATTGAAGGATGGGATGGTAGAAGAGAAAGTTAAAACAGAAACTTGGCTCAAAAAAATCCATTCTCAAGAATATAGATTATGGGAGATTACTGACTCAATGAAACATTTCAATGTCAGAATCATCGGCATCCCCAAGGGGGTAGAGAAAGAGAGAGGTCTAGAAGAGATATTTGAACAAATTGTAGCTGACAACTTCCCTAATCTGGCAAAGGAAACAAGCATTCGTGTCCAAGAGGCAGAGAGGACCCCTCCCAAGGTCAATGAGAACAGACCTACAACAAGTCATGCCATAGTGCAATTCGCAAATATTAGATTCAAGATGCCATAGTGCAATTCGCAAATATTAGATACAGTATTGAAAGTGGCCAGGGTGAAGAAATTCCTTACGTACAGAGGTAAAAATATCAGAATAACATCAGACCTGTCTACACAGACCTGGCAAGATAGGAAGGGTTGGCAGCGTATTTTAAAAGCTCTATCCGAGAAGAACATGCAGCCAAGGATCCTTTACCCAGCAAGGCTGTCATTCAGAATTGAGGGAGAGATAAGAGATAAGGACCTTCCTTCCAGGATCAGCAGAAACCAACTGAATTCGTAACCACCAAAACAGCACAACAGGAAATATTAAGGGGGGTTCTATAAAATAAAAAGGCCCCAAGAGAGATACAGAACAGAAATTTACAATCTATAGAAACAAAGACTTCACAGGCAACACATAATTAAAATCTTATCTCTCAATAATCACTCTCAATGTGAATGGCCTACATGCTCATATAAAATGCCACAGATTGCAGATTGGATAGTAAGACATGACCCATCCATTTGCTGTCTACAAGAGACTCATCTTGTACCTAAATATAAATCCAGACTGAAAGTGAAGGGATGGAGAAACATTTTTATGCCAATGGACCTCAAAAGAAAGCCGGGGAAGCAATTCTCATATCAGACAGATTAGATTTTAAACTAAAGACTGTATTCAGAGATACAGAAGGATACTATATTATTCTTAAAGGACGTATCCAACAAGTGGATGTGACTATTATAAATATCTATGTCCCCAACAGGGGAGCAGCTAGATACACAAGCCAACTCTTAACCAGAAAAAAGAGACATATTGATAATAATACGTTAATAGTAGGGGACCTCAACACTCTGTTCTCAGCAAAAGACAGATCACCTAAGCAGAAAATGAACAAAGAAACAAGAGCTTTGAATTTCATTCTAGACCAGATGGACCTCATAGATATATACAGAACACTACACCCCAGAACAACAGAATACTCATTCTTTTTGAATGCACATGGAACTTTCTCCAGAATAGACCATATACTTGGTCACAAAACAGGTCTCAACCAATACCAAAAGACTGAAATTATTCCCTGAATATTCTCAAACCACACTGCTTTGAAATTGGAACTCAATCACAAGGAAAAATTTGGAAGAAACTCAAACACATGGAAACGAAGAACCATCCTGCTCAAGAATGATTGGGTAAATCAGGAAATTAAAAATCATTTAAACAATTTATGGAGACCAACGAGAATGAAAACACATCAGTCCAAAACCTATGGGACACTGCAAAGGCAGTCCTAGGGGAAAATACATAGCCACCCAAGCCTGAATCAAAAGAAGAAAAAAATCTAAAATGCAGTTTTTATATTCTCACCTCAAGAAGCTGGAGCTGGAAAAGAAGAACAGGCCTAACCCACGCACGAGAAGCAGTTGATCAAGATTAGAGCAGAGATCAATGAATTAGAAACCAGGAGCACAGTAGAGCAGATCAACAGAACTAGAAGCTGGTTCTTTGAAAGAATAAATAAGATCAATAAACCACTGGCCAGACTTACTCAAAAGAATAGAGAAAAGGCCCAAATTAATAAAATTATGAATGAAAGGGGAAGGATCACAACCAACACCAATAAAATAGGAAGGATCATTAGAAACTTTTATCAACAGCTTTATGCCAATAAACTAAACAACCTGGAAGAAATGGATGCCTTCCTGGAAACCTATTAACTATCAAGTCTGAAACAGGAAGAAATTTATTATTTAAACAGACTGATTAATCATGAAGAGATTGAAGCAGTGATCAAAAACCTCCCCCAAAACACGAGTTCAGGGCCTGACAGACTCCCCGGGAATTCTACCAAACATTCGAAGAAGAAATAATACTTACTTTCCTGAAGCTGTTTCAAATAAAAGAAACAGAAGGAAAACTACCAAACTCATTCTATGAGGCCAGTATTACCATGATCCCCAAACCAGGCAAAGACCCCATCAAAAATGAAAATTACAGATCGATATCCCTGATGAATATGGACACCAAAATTCTCAACAAGATCCTAGCTAATAAGATCCAACAGTACATTAAAAGGATTATCCATCATGACCAAGTGGGATTCATCCCTGGGATGCAAGGGTGGTTCAACAATCATTAATTGATCAGTGTGATAGAGCACATTACTAAGAGAAGAGACAAGAACCATATGAGCCTCTCAACTGATGCAAAAAAAGCATTTGACAAAATACAGCATCCTTTCCTGATTAAAACACTTCAGAGTGTAGGGATAGAGGGTACATTCCTCAATTTCATAAAAACCATCTACGAAAAGCCTATGGCAAATATCTGTCTCAATGTGGAAAAGCTGAGAGCCTTTCCCTTAAGATCAGGAACACCACAAGGATGCCCATTCTTGCCATTATTATTCAACATAGTATTAGAAGCCCTTGTAACAGCAATCAGAAAACAGAAAGGGATAAAAGGTATTCAAATCGACAAAGAAGAATTCAAACTGTCTCCCTTCGCAGATGACATGATCCTGTATATGGAAAACCCAAAAGACTCCACCCCGAAATTACTAGAACTTATAGAGCAATTCAGCAATGTGGCAGGATACAAAATCAATGCTCAGAAATCAGTTGCATTTCTATGCACGAACAATGAGACTGAAGAAAGAGAAATTAGGGAATTGATTCCATTTAGAATGGCATCAAAAATCATACGATATCTCAGAATTAACTTAACCAGAGAGAAAAAGGATTTATACTCTGGAAACTACAGATCACTCTTGGAAGCCATTGAAGAAGACACAAAAAGATGGAAAAAGATTCCATGCTCATGGATCGGAATAATAAACATAATTAAAATGTCTACGCTACCCAGAGCAATCTACAGTTTCAAAATACCAATGACATTTTTCAAAGAACTGGAACAAACAGCCCTTAAATTTGTGTGGAACCAGAAAAGGCCCCGAATCGCCAAGGAATTGTTGAAAAGGAAAAACAAAGCTGGGGGCGTCACGTTGCCAGATTTCAAGCTTTACTACAAAGCTGTGATCACAAAGACAGCATGGTACTGGCACAAAAACAGACACATAGAGCAATGGAACAAAATAGAGAACCCGGAAATGGACCTTCTGCTCTATGGGCAAGTAATCTTTGACAAAGCAGGAAAAAACATCCAGTGGAAAAAAGACAGTCTCTTCAATAAATGGTGCTGGGAAAATTGGACAGCTATATGCAAAAGAATGAAACTTGACCACTTTCTCACACCATACACAAAGATAAACTCCAAATGGATGAAGGACCTTGATGTGAGACAGGAATCCATCAAAATCATAGAGGAGAACATAGGCTGTGACCTCTTTGACATCGTCCACAGCAACTTTTTTCATGACACATTTCCAAAGGCAAGAGAAACAAAAGAAAAATGAACTTGTAGGACTTCATCAAGATAAAAAGCTTCTGCACAGCCAAGGAAATAGTTCAAAAAGCTAAGAGGCAGCCCACGGAATGGGAGAAGATATTTGCAAATGACACTGCAGATAAAAGACTGGTATCCAAGATCTCCAAAGAACTTCTCAAACTCAATACACAAGAAACAAATCAAAAAATGGGCAGAAGGTATGAACAGACAGTTTTCCAATGAAGACATACAAATGGCTAACAGACACATGAAAAAATGTTCAAAATCATTAGCCATCAGGGAAATTCAAATCAAAACCACACTGAGATACTACCTTATGCTAGTTAGAATGGCAAAAATTGACAAGGCAGGAAACAACAAATGTTGGAAAGGATGTGGAAAAAGGCGATCCCTCCTACATTGTTGGTGGGAATGCAAGTTGGTACAGCCACTTTAGAAAACAGTGTGGATGTCCCTTAAAAAGTTAAAAATTGAGCTACTGTATGATACAGCCATTGCATTACTGGGGATTTATGCCAAAGATACAGATGTAGTGAAGAGAAGGGCCATATGCACCGCAATGTTCATAGCAGCATTGTCCACAATAGCTAAATTGTGGAAGGCACCATCAACAGATGACTGGATTAAGATTTGGTTCATATACACAATGGAATATTACTCAGCCATCAAAAAGAACGATTTCTCAATATTTGCTGCAACATGGATGGGACTGGAGGAGATAATGCTAAGTGAAATAAGTCAAGGAGAGAAAGACAATTACCATAAGGTTTCACTCATTTATGGAACATAAGAAGTAGGAAGATCAGTAGAAGAAATGGAAGAAGGGGGGGCTAAACAGAAGGGGGAATGAACCATGAGAGACTATGGACTCTGGGAAACAAACTGAGGGCTTCAGAGGGGAGGGGGGTGGGGGAATGAGATAGGCTGGTGATGGGTATTAAGGAGGGCACTGTTGTTATACGCAAGTAACGAACCATGGAACTTTACATCAAAAACTAGGGATGTACTGTATGGTGACTAACATAATAAAAAAAATATTATTATTAAAAAAATTAAAAAGATAGAGCTAGCATATGTTCCAGGACCCCCACTTCTGAGTATATACCCAAAGGAACAGAAATCAGAATCTTGAAGAGATATATGTATTCCAATGTTCACTGCAGCGTTATTCACAATAACCAAGAGATGGGCCTAAATATCCATTGAATAGATAATGTGGTGTATACATACAATGAACTATTACTCGGACTTAAAGAAAAAAAAATCATGCTCTTCACATTAACACTCATGAACCTGAAAGATATTATGTTAAGTGAAGTAAGCCAGAGACAGAAGGCCAAGTATGACATGATACCACTTATATGAGGAATCTAAACTAATCAAAATCACAGAAGCAGAGAGTAAAATGATGGTTTCCAGGTACTGGTGGGTGGGGGAACAAGGAAGTATTGGTCTAGTCAAAGGTTACAAAGTTTCAGTTTTAAGATGAATTATTTTTGGAGTTCAAATTAACATCATAATGACTACCATTAACAATAAAGTGTTGTACCTTGAAATCTGCTTAGAGAGTAAATCTTAAATGTTCTCACCACACATCCACAAAATGGTAACTTTGTGAGGTGATAGAAATTAACTAACTTTATTGTGTTGATTGTTTTATACATTAAAATCATTACAATGTATGCTTTAAATTCAAAAAAATATAAATTATATTTTAATTATATTTTAATTTTAATGTGTACCATGCAAAGGCACAAATATCTTCTCCTCAATTTTTGACTCTTCTGGGACCTAAACTGTGCTAAAGCTCTCCTGAAGCAGAAAGGAATAACCAACAAAATTATTCTTTGCTTTTCTTTCCACCATGTTATATTTTCTCCAACAGGACAAAGCATTTCCATTAGTCCTGCTCCTTTCTCCATTTGTAAAATCGTCAAGGTTATGGGCTGTAACTCTTGTACACAAACAAATTCTCTCACATAATTACCCCTAATGAAGGTGATTTCTACTATCACAACTCTCCTCTGGGTCTCTTGGTCACTGCGATCCAATGACATCAAGTCACTAATTAGCTTCTAACTACTTTAATGGCTTTTCTTCAATCTATGTGCTGAAGATACTTCAAGGTATAAACAGTGGAGATTAAAGTCTGGAAAGGCATGGGTTCCCCTACACTTGCACCCCACCCAATGGATCCTGAAGAAGGTTGTTTCTCCCAGACTATGCAATATAAGGCTAGGGACAAGACGGGCACTGTTGTTCTGCAGCCTCCTAATTTGGTCACAACAGGAACAGAGAGAGACAATTAGCCCTCACCCTTTCAATTAATTTTTGAATATTCTATGACCATGTTGCCTAATAGCTGCCCAAATATCTAAGTCTAAGAAGCAACTGAAGGCCATGTTTCTTCGCTAATACCAGGATGGGTTTATCCTTTTAATTGGATATAATTTTATTTCAATACAACCTTTTATAATTTTATCATTGAATTAATTTTTGGGGATGGGTCACGCTTTCAAAAGCCAGAGATTTAGAGAATATTAGAATTAGGAGGGAGATTTCTTCCCTCTTTTTTTGAAGAGACACAGAGCACCATGAAGGGTATGTGATTTGCCTAAAATTGTGATGATATTTATTGAGAGGCAGAATTTGAATAGATACTTTGTGTAACTCAGGCTACTACTTCTCTTATAATCCACAATGTCTTTGAACATCATTTGTTGATTTGGATTTCAGGCTATTTTAAACCTTATAATTAGAATGCTCCTTGTTAATTCATGACTAGAAAATACAAGTAACATGAAAATCCAAATATCTTGCCTGATATATACCTTCTTGTGAGAAAAAAAAAAGAGGATAGTCCATATATGATCACTATCTTTTACAATCTTATTAATACTATGTTAAATTATTTATATTGCTATTACACAAAATGTTTGATCCAATTATCTGATGATCATATATAATACATCTTTGAGAAGCAGGGAACAAAGTTATCTAAAATTTGAATCAAGGGGTATTGAGATGAAGGGAAGAAAAAGCCTAAATATTTCCTAACATGGTTTTGATAAAATGATACAATATTCTCATACTCTCTTTATAGATCTCAATCATATAACAATTACTATCCTAAGTGATACTTCCTAAAAAATATTCTTGCTGATCCTTAAAAGAAAACTTATATGAAATTGTTGCTAATTGTTGCCGAAACTCCCCCTTATGAACAATATTTAAATCTCTAAAGAACTTCATCCATACTTCTGGACTTGTCAGATTAGGTTAAGTTGAAAAAAAAAGCATTTTCCTAATATATGTGGGTAAATATCCTGTACTTGAAGCTGCAGTGGAGACTAAGAAATAATCCTCTTCGTGTGATCCTTAGTTGCATATGATTGGTATCGATTTCTAGAGGTCTCTGAAAGTTATTTGTAATCATCTAGTTTACTGCTATTGAAGACAGAAGTGAGATAGCGACAGGTAGACTGAATTCTTTGCAAAACTGTGAAACAGGAAATTTTGCTTTAGCAAGTCTTCCTTTTTGTCTACTCCTTTGTCTCTTAGATTCCTGAGGGCTCCAAGTACTCCATCAGCTACTCTGGACCTGAATTCAAAAACTGCATTCAGCCTTCTCTCACCTCTATGAAGACAGTACATCCTGGCTACGGACATCCTCTATTTCCTTCTTATTTAAAAGCAAACTTTATGATTCATCTCTGCAGAGCCAGGTCTATTTCCTTAGGAGATGTGGAAGTAACAACTAAATACTTACTAAGCATTAATGACTACAAATTATAGGACATATCCACACACCCCATTTCATCTTAGGTAAGTGAAAGGACTTTGCCAGTATCCTTACAAAGACCATGCACCAGCATTTACCTCCTGTGAGCGTTACATTTCTGATCCAGATCTGGGGGGGAGTTGAGGGAGTGGCAATGCTGAAAAACTTGTGAAAGATGGATCTTTGATCTGAGAGAGTGTTTGCTGGCCTCTTATAAACAATACTCCCACTTACTTCACTTAATCCACCAGTCATAGTATCCAAAATAGAAGTAGTAGGAAAAGATTTGACAGAATTTCAAAAAGGAGGGACCTCAGGGTCATCCAGTACAACCCTGTATGCATGCATTAATTTAATTTCAAATAGTACAAGAAATGAAAGATTGGTCTTTGCAAGAACACATCTACTAATAAGAAACTCATTCTTGGATGAATCAGGTCATACTATCTTTGAGCATGTAAAATTACCAGAAAATACTCTGATTTGAAACAATACATTTTATTTTATTTTAAATATTTTATTTTTTTGTGAGAGTGAGAGAGCACAAGCAGGGGGAGCAGCAGAGGGAGAGGAAGAAGCAGGCTTCCCGCTGAGCAGGGCGCCTGACTTGGGGCTTGATCCCAGGACCCTGGGATAGATGCTTAACCAACTGAGCCACCCAGGTGCCCCTATTTTTTAAAATTTTATTTATTTATTGAGAGACCATGTATGAGTGAGGAGAGGGGGAGAAGGAGAGGCAGAGAGAGAGAATCCTCAAGCAGATTCTGCACTGCACATGGAGCCCCACGAGAGGCTTGATCCCACAACCCTAAGATCACGGCCTGAGCCAAAACCACTAACAGATTTTTTTTAGAATTTAAAAACCATTAACATAGTTTTTAAAAATTGTAATAGCTTTACATTTTCACTATATTACAGCAGTTTTATTTGGTTTAAAAAGATACCTATTTCACTTAAAAGTAATGTGCTCACCAGTGAAGAAAATGAGGACTCATCAATGTCACTAAATAAAAAAGGGATGATTATTAGTAAGTGATCTCTCAGGAGACAAGTTACAAACCTAACTGCTCTATCGCCAGTGCACAGCACAGTGCCCTGAGAAAGGAGGCATTTACTTACTTACAGAGCAAATCACCTAAGGAAGAATGCATTTATATCAGAACTAAAGGATTTCTATTTAGAGTACACTATTTAGAGCTTCTGTAGCTCATCATGTTGGTTTTCTATATTGAGAAACCCAACTCTTGATTGAATCAATTTGCCTACTATTTTCCCCCATGGAAAACAGGGTCTTTTCTTTCTTCTCGCTCCCCCCACCCCAAGGAACCACTGACGTGGAAGCATAGAGCTTTGAAGAAGATTTATTGGGAGGATGATTCCTGTGGTGATTTTCTCACATAAGTGGATTATGTGTTTTATTTCTAAGGATACCAGAAAGTCTTCTCTGCCACCTCTTTCTGCTGTATCTCTAGAAGGTCTCCCTGGGAGATTCATTCCCTGCGCTTAATTTAAGGCTTTGCTGTTTCTGACAGGACACATATGAACCCCTACTAGTTGGTCTTGTTGGGTATCATTTCCTTGCCTGCTTCTAGGCATTCATTACAGTATTTGTGTCTAGGAGTCTAAGGGTCAGGGTGTTTCCCAGGGAGGATAGGCCATGCTGTACCTGGAGTTCACTTAAAAACAGGCTACCAAGAAGTAATGAGGAAGGGAAAAATGCACTGAGGAGAATGTGGTGGCTCCTCAAAGACAAACTTAGTCCATTATATTATCTTACCTCCAGCCTGTTCTGACTTCAGATGCTGTTGTTAGTCTCTTTTGAAAATCCTAGAGCCATAACTTTGATATAATTGGTGATGATATGTGAATTAATTCTTTGGGGGAATTTTCCAGAGAACTGGAGATTTTAAATATAGGGCTGAGTCACTGAATTTGGTTCCAGGAAGTTAAAATTATTCATCACATGCCCTGTCTTTATGTGTAAATCCTCCAGCGAAACTCAAGGAAACACTAGGCGATTTGCAGTTAAGAAGACATTGCAATTTAAGAAGACATTAATATCAAAAACTGCAGATAATTAGAAACCACTAAAATAAGACACTCTTCCAAAGACCTGATTTAGACGTATATAGTGAGAGATTTCTTTACATTTCACATTTTATTTTTCTTATTCACTATACAATGTTTCCAAGTTCCAGATAGCTTATAAAAGTATAAATAACATAAAAGGGAGAAAGTGTTGATAAAACAGAATGTAGAATAACTGAGTAAAAAAGAAGAAACATTGTTTTTCCATGCTCTGAATTTCTTACTATGAATACTACTGTATAATACAACTATAATTTTTAAAAGCCCCACCAAATCAAATAAAATGTCAGTCATAACTCAATAATACATCTGTGGCTATTAGCAACAATGGCTGAGCTTAATGAAGCTTAACATGAGGGAATAATTGAAAAGAACAAATGCACTAGATTCCTTCTTATAATAGAACTCCAGGAAGAGATGAGTCACAACTCTAGGAAGAGTTCCAATAACCTCTAGATTTTTGGGTTTTGCAAGGTTTTGTATTTTAGTTCATACAATTTGAATAGAGAAGGGAATAAGATCTAATCACTCAAGGCAATGATTCTGCCTATGAGCTCCCACACAATCTAATGGTATCTCTTTATCTCCTGGATTTTTTATTAATAAATAAAATATGCACAAAAGTACACATGGCAGATCTTGCACACCTTGTAAGTTTTCCACAAAGTAAACACTTCCATGTACCTATCAACCATATCAGGAAACAGAACATTACCAGCACATCAGATGCCCATCCTGTCACCTAACAGTTCTTATTCCCCTTTCAGGATAACCACTCCAGGAGCCTTTTTAATATCATAGATTAGTATAGCCTATTTTTGAACTTTACTTAAACAGGTTCCTATACTATACACAATTTTGTGTCTAACTTTTGGGGTCAACATTGTGAAATTGTCTTCCTCTGTGTTAGCCATTCAAAAAATTGTTACGCAGTTTGTAAAAAAAAAAACTGATTCAGATTTTGGCTCTGTAATTTCTTAGACTGGATTTCTATAATGTCAAGAAAACATTTCAGATTTTCAATTTCATTTGTAAAGTAAGTAGATCACATTTCTCAAATTCATATAACTGGATATACCAATGTCAAACATCTCAACAACTCTCCCATCCATCCCTCTTTATTATTGTTATTATGCTGGCTATATAATTTTTAATGATGCATGAAAATTCAGATACATAAATGTAAGTAGAAATTAGAACATCTAAGGAGGGAAGTGGGAAATGAAATGAAAGCCATGCTCACTGATTGATCTTTGTCTCTCTCCTATTCAGGTAACAAGATAAATTCCTTCCAAAGTCAATGAATGAGATAAATCATTCCTGGGTGACCGAGTTTGTGTTGCTGGGGCTCTCTAATTCCAAGGAGCTCCAACCTTTCTTGTTTCTCATATTTTCACTACTTTACCTAGCAATACTGCTGGGAAACATTCTTATCATCCTCACTGTAACCTCAGATTCCTGCCTTCACAGCCCCATGTACTTTCTGCTCGCAAACCTCTCTTTTATAGATATATGTGTTGCCTCTTTTGCTACCCCCAAAATGATTGCAGACTTTCTGGTTGAGCACAAGACTATTTCTTTTGATGCCTGCCTGGCCCAGATTTTCTTTGTTCACCTTTTCACTGGCAGCGAAATGGTGCTCCTTGTATCCATGGCTTATGACCGTTATGTTGCTATATGCAAACCTCTCCACTACATGACGATAATGAGCCGCCGTGTGTGTATTATTCTCGTTCTCATCTCCTGGCTTGTGGGTTTCATCCACACTACTAGCCAGTTGGCATTTACTGTTAACTTGCCTTTTTGTGGCCCGAATCAGGTAGACAGTTTTTTCTGTGACCTCCCTCTAGTGACCAAGCTGGCCTGCATAGACACTTACGTTGTCAGCCTGCTTATAGTTGCAGACAGTGGCTTTCTTTCTATGAGTTCCTTTCTTCTCTTGGTTGTCTCCTACACTGTGATACTTATCACAGTCAGGAACCGTTCCTCTGCTAGCATGGCAAAGGCACGCTCCACACTGACTGCTCATATCACTGTTGTCATACTGTTCTTTGGACCATGCATCTTCATCTACGTGTGGCCCTTCAGCAGTTACTCTGTTGACAAAGTCCTTGCTGTGTTTTACACCATCTTTACTCCCATTTTAAACCCAGTTATCTACACTCTGAGGAACAAAGAAGTGAAGGCAGCTATGTCAAAACTGAAGAGTCGGTACCTGAAGCCTGGACAGGTTTCTACAGTCGTAAGAAATGTTCTTTTTTGGGAAACAAAGTAAACATACACAACTGTAACTACTGTAGCCTTGTCTCTACACAATTACAAATGGAATCACTATGATCATTTTTATCCATGGGGAGGGTGGATTAACTTGACTGTAAGATTAATTATAATAATAAAAGCCAAAGAATGGACCTTATTGATATTTAGATTCTCTTTCTTCATTCTGTGCTTTTTGTTTCTATTTCCTACTTTTTATTTAGAATTTTCATATGGTTTCTCTCATCTATGGAACATGAGAACTAGGAAGATCGGTAGAAGAAAGGGATAAAGAAAGGGAAGTAATCAGAAGGGGGAATGAAGCATGAGAGACTATGGACTCTGAGAAACAAACTGAGGGCTTCAGAGGGGAGGGGGGTGGGGGAATGAGATAGGCTGGTGATGGGTAGAAAGGAGGGCATTTATTGCATGGTGCACTGGGTGTTATACGCAACTAATGAATCATGGAACTTTACATCAAAAACCGGGGATGTACTGTATGGTGACAAACATAATATAATAAAAATATTATTATAAAAAATAGAATTTTTTAATATATAGGCTTTGCATACATTGAGAAATGGCATTTACTCATATATGATAAATAAATGGTACCTTTTTCTCTCAAAACAGTACTGCTCAGATGCCAATTACAGAGTAATAATAGGTACAGATATTTTTACAATAGCAAAAATAGATCTATTTACATATACATGATACACCTAGATAAGACTGCATTTCACACAGTACTAGGTAACTAACAACACATGAAGATGATTGGTGTTAATGGTATAGTAACATGTAAAACAGCAAGGCTATCCAGCAAAGGCTTTTATACTTAACACTTTCCCAAATCCTTCTTCAAAGTTGCTGCTTAATACATATTATTTATGGAAAACAACTTGCTGAATAAATTTATTCACCAGTGTTTTGTATTTATTTATGTTAATTTCTGGGTTTTTTAAATTTATTTATTTGAGAGAAAGAGAGAGCAAGCACAAGCAGGGGGAGAGGCAGAAGAATAGAGAAAGGGAGAAGCAGACTCTGCTAGCAGGGACCCCAATGTGGGGCTCTGTCTCAGGTCCCTGGGATCATGACCTAAACCAAAGGGAGACCCTTAACCTACTGAGCCACCCAGGTGCCCCTTAATTCTGTTTAATACTGATAAAATAATCTGGGGAATTTCAGAGATAAGTTATAATTCTTTACTACTTGTCAACATGATTATGGGAGCCTGAAACCTCATACAAAATACTCCCTCTCCCTATAGGTCTTCATAATTCCTCACTTCCCAGATAAGGTAGTTTTTTACATATTAATAGTTGGTAGAAATAATCATTTTTCTATGTGGATGTATTTAGGTAAAATTTTATTTTTATATTGCATAATGCAGGTCCAGAAAATGACAGAACATTATTTTAAGAACTTTGGGGTGGCCATGAAATTCCTCCTCCATGATCACTCATGAAAATAAGATTTTCTAGGAATCCTCATTATAGGTTATTTTAGGCTTTTACTCTTATTGTATTCACGTTTTTCCTATATTTTTCTACTGTATTCTAGTTTCATAATCTGTTATAGTGTTACCTGTTTCTGGACTCCAATCCTTAGAATCTCCTAAAAGAGTTCTACAACTATTATTACTGAAAGAAAAAATAACTTCTCAATTTTGAGCCAGAGGGTTCCAATTTATTATGGACCTAAAGGAAAAGTAATTCTAAGAGGGACATTTATACTGGTACAGGGCTACATATAGAAAGTAGAAAAATGTCTCTGCGCTCTCCCTTATGTTCCACATATGAGTGAAATCATATAATTGTCTTTCTCCGCTTGACTTATTTCACTTAGCATAATCCCCTCGGGGGGGTGGGGGAATGGGATAACTGGGTAATGGGTATTATGGAGGGCACGTGTTGTAATGAACACTGGGTGTTGGGGAGGAAAAAAGATGGCGGAGGATTAGGGGACCTTTTTTCAGCTGGTCCCCTGAATCGACCTGGATATCTACCAGACCATCCTGAACACCCACGAAATCAGCCTGAGATGTAGGAAGATACATCTGGATCTCTACAAACACATATCTCCAGTGCTGAGTATTGAGGTACAAACCGGGGAGCCATGAATCTGTGCACAGATATCAGAGGATAAACTGAAGGGGGAGGGAGCCATCCCGATCAGGCGCCGGGAAGCAGTAGCCACCTGCACTGGGGAGCAGGCCAGACTCGCAGACCAGTAGCCCCTGAGAAACCAGACTGAACCTGGGAACTTGGGAGCACTTGAACCAGACTGAAACCGGGAGCTCAGGAGCCCACGAGTGACCAGACTGAAAACTGGAGCTCCGGAGCATGCAGGAACCACACTGAAACACGGAGCTCCGGAGTGTGCACAGGAACCTGGGATGGCTGGTGGTGTTAGAAGCACAAAGGGCAAGGGGACCTGGGTGGCTCAGTCGATAAGTGTCTGCCTTTGCCTCGGGGGTGATCCCAGGGTACTGGGATTGGGCCCTGTCATCGGTCTCCCTGCTCCACTGGGAGCCTGCTTCTTCCTCTCCCACTCCCCCTGATTGTGTTAACTCTCTTGCTGGCTATTTGTCTCTGTCAAATAAATAAATAAATAAATAAATAAATAAATAAATAAATAATCTTAAAAAAAAGGCATAAAGGGCAGAGACTACGTGTAGGCCCTGGGAGCGAGGACTGGGAGAGCGGCTGTGGGGTACACAACCTGGGATGCTGCAGGGTTTTTAGCAGCAGGTACAGAAACAGAGTTAAAGTGTCCAGGAGAGCTCAGTGAAGAGCAGACTGCAATCTCTCTGTTCTGAGACAGAGGCTTGAATACGGCCACTGCTGCTTTGACTGTCAGAAGAGTCACAGAAAGGGGGGTAATCAGAAGGGGGAGTGAAGCATGAGAGACTATGGGCTCTGAGAAACAAACTGAGGGCTTCAGCGGGGGGGGGGGATGGGATAGGCTGGTGATGGGTAGAAAGGAGGACACTTATTGCATGGTGCACTGGGTGTTATACGCAACTAAAGAATCATGGAACTTTACATCAAAAACCAGGGATGTACTCTATGGTGACTAACATAATATAATAAAAATATATTATTATAAAAAAAAAAAAAAGAAGAGTCACAGAAAACCGCCAGGGAAAGCCGCCAGGGAACAAAAGCCAGGAAAAACCGGTTTGCACTGTGCCCATCCCCCTCCCCCCAACAGGGGGCAGAGCAACTCTACCCAAACAGGGTTACCTAGGTATCAGCATGGCAGGCCCCTCCCCCAAAAGGCAGGCTGAAAAAATAAGAACCCCACATCCGTAAGGTCCCTATAAAACAAGTGCACCTTGCTTGGGTCCTGGTCGATAATTTGGGCTCTGTACATCCCCGCAATCGCTCCTCAGAATGACAAGAAGGAGGAACCCCCAACAGAGGAAATAAACAGAGACTGTGGCCTCTGCCACAGAACTAACAGATATGGATATAAGCAAACTGTCAGAAATGGAATTCAGAGTAACAATGGTCAAGATGATGTGTAGGCTTGAAAAAAATATTAACAAAAATATTAACTAGAATATAGAATCACTAAAGGTGGAAAACAAGCATTTGTGTCCAAGAGGTAGAGAGGACCCCTCCCAAGATCAATGAGAACAGACCAACACCATGTCACATAATAGTACAATTCACAATTCTTAGAACAAAGGATAAAATCTTGAAAGCGGCCAGGGGAAGAGAATCCTCACCTACAGAGAGAGGAACATCAGAATAATGTTAGACCTCTCTACAGAGACTTGGCAAGGCAAAAAAAGCTGGTAGGACATATTCAGAGCACTAAGTGAGAAGAACATGCAGCCAAGGGTCCTTTTTCAAGCAAAGCCATCATTCAGAATTGATGGAGAGACAAGGACCTTCCAAGACTGGCAGAAACTAAAAGAATATGTGACCACCAAGGCAGCCCTACAAGAAATATTAAGGGGGGGTTCTATAAAAGTAAAAAACCCCAAGAGTGATACAGAAAAGAAATTTACAATCCATAGAAACAAAGACTTCACAGGCAGCATGACATCATTAAAATCTTATCTCTCAATAATCACTCTCAATGTGAATAGCCTAGATACTCCCATAAAAAGCCACAGGGTGGCAGATTGGATACAAAGAAATGACCCATCATATGCTGTCTACAAGAGACTCATTTTGAACCTAAAGATACATCCAGACTGAAAGTGAAGGGATGGAGAACCATTTTTCATGCCAATGGACCTCAAAAGAAAGCTGGGGTAGCAATTCTTATATCAGACAGATTAGATTTTAAACTAAAGACTGTAGTTAGAGATACAGAAGGATACTATATTATTCTCGAAGGGTGTATCCAACAGGAGGATCTAACAATTAAAAATATGCCCCCAACAGGGGAGCAGCTAGATACACAAGCCAACTCTTAACCAGAATAAAGAGACATATAGATAATAATACGTTAATAGCAGGGGACCTCAACACTCCGTTCTCAGCAATAGACAGATCATCTATGCATAAAATCAACAAAGAAACAAGAGCTTTGAATGACATACTGGACCACATGGACCTCATAGATATATACAGAACACTACCCCCTAGAACAACAGAATACTCATTCTTTTTGAATGCACGTGCAACTTTCTCCAGAACAGACCATACACTGGGTCACAAAACAGGTCTCAACCGAAACCAAAAGACTGAGGTTATTCCCTGCGTATTCTCAGACCACAATGCTTTGAAATTGGAACTCAATCACAAGGAAAAATTTGGAAGAAACTCAAACACTTGGAAATGAAGAACGCTCCTGCTTAAGAACGATTGGGTAAACCAGGGAATTAAAGAACTTAAGCAATTCATGGAAACCAATGAGAATGAAAACACATTGGTCCAAAACCTATGTGACACTGCAAACGTGGTCATAAGGGAAAATACATAGCCATCCCAGCCTCACTCAAAGGAATAGAAAAATCTAAAATGCAGTCTTTATATTCTCACCTTAAGAAGCTGGAGCGGGAACAGAACAGGTCTAACCCACATATGAGAAGGCAGTTGATCAAGATTGGAGGAGAGATCAATGAATTAGAAACCAGGAGCACAGTAGAGCAGATCAATGAAACTAGAAGCTGGTTCTTTGAAAGAATAAATAAGATCAATAAGCCACTGGCCGGACTTATTCCAAAGAATAGAGAAAGGACCCAAATTAATAAAATTATGAATGAAAGGGGAGAGATCACGACCAACACCAAGGAAATAGAAACAATCATTAGAAACTATTATTGACAATATATGCCAATAAATTAAGCAACCTGGAAGAAATGGATGCCTTCCTGGAAACCTATAAACTACCAAAACTGAAACAGGAAGAATTTGATCATTTATACAGACTGATTAATCATGAAGAGATTAATACTTATTATCAATTAAGTATTACTGATACTTATTATCTTATTATCTTTTGGGTTTTTGGGGGGGGTTGTTTTGTTTTTGTTTTTTGATAATAGCCATCCTAATAGGTGTGCTGTGATATCTCATTGTGGCTATGATGTTCATTTCCCAGATAATCATTTCAGCACACACTCACTCACCATTTGTATATCTTTTGGAGAAATATCTATTCAATACTTTGCTCATTTTTAAATAGATTACTTTCTGTTATTTTTAAATGGTGTTATTGAGTTATAAGAGTTCCTTATATATTTTGGACAATAACCCTTATCATATACATGGTTTGTAAATATTTTCTCCTATTCCGCAGGTTGATTTTTCATTTTGTTGATTGTTTCCTTTGCTGTGTAGAAGCTTTTTAGTTTGATGCAGTCCACCTTGTCTGTTTTTTCTTTTGTTGCCTGTGCTTTTGGTATCATACTCAGGATATTACTGCCAATAATAATGTCAGGAAGCTTTTCTCCTACATTTTCTTCCAGGAGCCCTACAGTTTCAGTTTCAGGTCTTATATTTAAGTCATTAGTCCATTTTGAGTTGATTCTTCTCTGTGATGGCAGATAACAATCCAGTTCTGTTCTTTTGTTTGTGGATATCGAACGTACCAACACCATTTATTGAAGACACTAACTTTTCCTATTGTGTACTCTGGGCACCTTTGTCAAACGTTAGTTGAATCTCTGCATGCATTTATTTCTAGTCTCTCTATTCTGTTCTACTGATCTATAAGTCTGTGTTTCAGGAAATAAGGGAAGGGTATTGAAATCTCTGATTAAAACTGTAAGTTGATATTCTTCTCCTTACAATTCTCTAAATTTTGCTTTATGAATTTGAAACTCTGCTTTTAAGGATGTGAATGTTCAGGGTTTTTATTCTCCCCCAATTGAATTTAGATTTTACTCTAAATCCTTAAGTATATTGATAATAGATTTTTTAAGACTACATCTTCCATTCCATAATTCCTATCATATCTGTTTTATTGACTGATATTAGGTCTTCTGTTTGAGTCTTATTTTCCTGCCTGTACACACACCTAGTAATTTGTATTGGATGCTTCACATCTTGGTATTATCTGTAGATTATTTCTATTTTGTTATCTTCTTCTGATTAATGTTGAAGATGTTTTTCAATGCTAAGATATTATAAGCTTTCTTGTTCAAATGTCTAAAATGCAATAAAATTATTTCAGGAAAGTCTGCAGAATATTTGGATACTTTCTTAAATGCTTCACAATATTTCCTATTTTATCTCTATTCTAATGTCACTCACGCTTCGTCTTTCATAATGAGCTAACATATAGGATTATATTGTCAAATCATACTTACATGAATTTGTGATCTTACTCATTATAAGCTTTTATTAAATAATTATGGGTTATAGGTAACTAAGGGGTTCAGAAAAAAAGACAAAACAGGTAAGTTTCTGGGACATCGAGGCCAGTTTCCCAGGTCTTTCCTTAGAGGAAAACTAATTCCTTTGGCTCAGCCTCAGACAACCTCCTCTAGATCAGTATGGATTAGATTTCTAAATGAATTTCACAGGGTTCTTCATACAACTAGATGCATTTAAACTGAAATGTTTCCATTCTACATTACCAAGATGTATATTTGTAAAACTTAAATGACATTTCTTAGAGAGCTGTGCCTCATTAATTCTGGATTCTATTTGCAATGGGTAATCCTTTATCAGCAACAAGGAATTTAATAAATAAAGTCTAGGGGCACCTGGGTGGCTCAGTCGTTAAGCGTCTGCCTTCGGCTCAGGGCGTGATCCCAGGGTCCTGGGATTGAGCCCCACATCAGGCTTCCTGCTCTGCTGGGAGCCTGCTTCTTCCTCTCCCACTCCCCCTGCTTGTGTTCCCTCTCTCGCTGGCTGTTTCTCTCTCTGTCAAACAAATAAATAAAATCTTTAAAAAAAAGAAATAAAGTCTATTTCTTCCAGAAAATATCTTTAGTTGATTTTCCTAGAGTCCAATTGATAAGCAATTCAATGTAGTTCCCCTGTCTTCTTTCCTTTACCCCAAGGGATTTCTTCACAGTGAAGAAAATGAATGGATAGCAGACAAGCTGCTTTAATTCATCCTCTCATACACTGATAAGCACATGACTTGCAACAACTTGGCCACCACCAAAGTTCCCCTATTATAACATTTTAGTTGTGCTATTATATCACAAATTTAGCAAAATACTTAAAACTATCGTAATGTAAAAAAATAATGACCAATTAAACCAATTCATTAAAATGGTGTTCACATACCTGTACTCCACAATATAAAAGTTATCCATCATGTAGACACAGAAGGAAAGAAAAAAAAAACAATAAAAATTTGAAGATACCAGAGCTTAAACATACTTAGCCTTTTTTCTACATACCTCTTGTTTTCTTTACAATGTATTTAAAGAAAAGAAGTTTGTTATATGCTGTTATAATTATTATAATAATTACATTAATTCCATACTTTTTACTCCATATTCCCAAATTTGCCTATTTCTTGTTTCCTGATATCAACATTTCTCACTCTTTACTCCTGCCCTAAATCAATGCTTTAAATGCCACAAGAGATATTATTTGATAATAAATTATGTCAAGAATTTATTTTAGAAAGATTAGATCAAGATTTGACAAAGACATACAGATTCCTCCTAAAAATGTGTGATATGAGACAATCTATTCAGGGATAGCAAAAGTATAAAACAAAAAAAATAAATAAATGAGTATGCTTTGACTCATATGACCCTATAAACTTTGTGACACATATGAATATGCCATTAAGTGTCTGAAGAGCTTTTATTTCAAAGGAGTGATTTGGAGCTTGCATTTGATTCCTCTCTTCACAAATTCCTTTAAAATAACCAAGTGAATACAAAAGTTGGAAAAATCATCTGCAAAAAAAATAATCAAAATATAAATAAATGTAGTAGTAAGTTTTGTGAACATGGATTAGGCAATGACATAACATCATATTTATGTAACATCAATATCCCAAGTAACATCAATATCATGAGTAACAAAAGTAAAAAGTGGATAAATTGGAATACATCAAAAGCCAAAATTTGAAAGGACACAATTAACAGAGTAAGAAGGCAGTTCATAGATCAAAATAAATACTTGCAAATTACATATTTGATAAGGAACTTGTATCCAGAATATATATATAGATCTTCTACAACTGTAAAAAGATGAAAAAACTCAATCAAAATATGGTCGAGGATGAGAATATATATTTCTCCAAAGAAGATATACAAATAGCCAATAAGCACATGAAAATATACTCAACATCATTAGGACAATGCAAATGAAAACCACAATGGGATACTACTTCATATCTACAAGGATGGCTAAAGTTAAAAAAAGGGGGGGGGAGTAAAGAAAAAGAAAACAAGTTTTGATGGTGTTAATGAGGACAGAGAGAAAGTGAAATGTCCATATACTGTGCCCTGGGCTGGTATGATAGTAAGATGGTGCAGCCACTTTGGGAAACTGCCAGCTATTCCTCAAAATGTTAAATATAGAGTTCACATATGATCCAGCAATTCTAACTCCAGAGATATACCCTAGAAAAGTGAAAACATATGTTCACACAAAAACTTGTTAATGTGTAACTCATAATCGACCAAAAATGGAAAAACTCAAATGTCCACAAACTACTAAATAGATAAATACAAGGTGGTATATCCATATAAAGGAATGTTATTCAGCCATCAAAAGAAATGAATTACTGATACATGTTACTATATATATGATCCTTCTACACATTATGCTAAGTGAAAGAAGCCAGTGATAAAAGGCCACATATTCTGTGATTTCATTTATATGAAATGTCCAGAATAGGCCAGTCTACAGAAACAGAAAGTAGATTAATGGTTTCCAGGGTCTCAAGAGAGATGAGATTGGAAAATGATTGCCTATGGGTCCAGCATCTCTCTGTGGGATGAAGAAAATTTTGTTTGAGAGTATGAGATACTTAGTGTCCTTGACATAATTGGTAGAAGTAAATCTAACAGTTTCTATAATTCTAACAGTACCTGGGAGTACTGGTGATTGTCTCCTAAACTGTGTCTCCTAAACTCCTAAACACAGTTTTCTAATATGGCCTTAAATGGTGTATTAGAAAAAACACAATGCATGGTTTATTCAAAATAGAGCTCTTAAAAAATAATTCTTGAAAGTGTATATGTGATGGAAAAATTATCGGCAGTCATCTGGATCTACATACTAAGAGTATTTTAACTAAATCTTGGTGAGAAAGTGAGAAGAAACACAATTATGATAAATCAACATTCATAATAAAGTGAGTACATCTTATGTTTTTTAATATTGACATAGGAAATAAAAAGCAACAGATTGAAAATCACCTAGTCCAAAAGCAAGGGAGATACACTTACTAATTTTAAAGCAGTTGCTGGAGACGCATGAACCGGAAGGGACTTTATCCAGGGATGGAAGCACTGGTTGACACTATTTTTGCAACCGCATTCTGACTTGCTAAGGAAGGAGCACCTGCAGGTGCCATTTTTAGTGCCTTTCCTCATGCCTGCTAGCACTGGAGGACATATTTTACCCACCCTGTACAGAGAGCTAGCTGCAACCAGGATGGGTAAGGATTTGGCATCTTGCCTCCCACCCCCACTTGTTCAGCATTTGATATGTAAACTGCAGGGCAGAGAGAGTGCCCTGAACCCTGCCCATGCCATGCAGCAGCCAAGGTGCAACTGGAAAAAGCAAATGACTTAAATTCTCTTTGCAGTAACCAAGTCTGAAATGCCCAGGCAGGTGCCCCCGGCCCTGACCTCCCCTGTGCAGTAGTGTGACCCTATCACAGCTGGCAGGCATGCACAGCCCACACAGAATGCTCTGGTGATCAGAGGATATTGCACTTCTGGCCCATGTAGAATAGCTCATACACAAGACAATTCCTTCAACAGTAAGAGAGGTCACTACTTCATCTAATACATAGGGACCAGCACAGGGTGACAAGCAAAATGAGACAGAGGAATATGTTCCAAACCAAAGAATAAGACAAAACCTGAAAAAGAACTTAATGAAATAGAGTTAAGTAATCTACTTGATAAAGACTTCAAAGTAATAGCCATAAAGATGCTCACTAATCTCAGGGGAAGAATGTATGAACACAGGAAGAACTGAAACAGGAAGTTAGGAAATGTAAGTACTAAACAATGAAGAAAACTACCAACAAAATGTAAAAGCAAGCTCCAGAATGGAAGAAGATACTTATAAAATGATATCTCTAATAAGGGGTTGATATCCAAAATATATAAAGAACACATACCATTCAATAACAAATTCAACAACAAAAACAATTAATAAAGGGCCAGAGGACTTGAATAAACATTTCTCCAGAGAAGACATATGGATGGCCAAAAGACAGGAGAAGATGGTCAGCATCACTCATCATCAGTGAAATGCAAATCAAAACCACAATGAGCTACCACCACGCTCTTGCTGGAATGGCTAGTAAAAAAAAAAAAAAGGACAAGAATGACAAGTGTTGGAGAAGATATGGAGAAAAGGGAGCTCTCATGCACTGTTGGTGGGAATGTAAATCGGTGCAGCCACTATGGAAAACAGCATGGAGTTTCCTCACAAAATTAAAAATAGAATTACCATATGATCCAGTAATTCCACTTCTGGGTATTTACCCAAAGAAATCAAAACACTAATTTGAAAAGATACAGGTAACCTGACATTCATTTCAGTATTCTTTACAATAGCCAAGATATGGAAGTAACCCAAGTATCTATCAATACATGAATGGAGATATATTTATATATATAAAACAATATTACTCAGCCATAAATAGGAATGAAATATCACTATTTGTGACAACATGGATGGACCCAGAGGTATTATGCTAAGTGAAATAAGCCAGACAAAGGCAAATACCATATGATTTCACTTACATGTGAAATCTTAAAAACCACAGAAATGGACCAAAAAATAGACTCTTAAACACAGAGAACAAACTAATGATTTGCAGAGGGGAGGTGGGTGGGGGGATGGACAGGTGAAGTAGATGAAGGAGATTAAGAGGTACAAACTTCCAGTTATAAAATAAATGTGATGAGGATGAAAAGTATAGCTTAAGAAATATAGTCAATAATATTGAAATAATGTACGGTGACAGATGGTGAAAACATTTATTGTGGTAAGCACTGAGTAATATATAGAATTGCTGAATTAAGATGTTGCAATCTGACGGCAATAGAACACTGTTAAGTCAATTATGCATCAATAATAAAGATAAATAAAAATTAAAAACAAAAACAAGAAATAGAAGCAGAAAAGTATCTCAACATATCATTTATGAAAAGCCAAGGCTAATATTACTTACCATGGTGAAACACTAAAAGCTCTTCCTCTAGATCAGGAATAAGGCAAAAATCCCCATTCTCACCACTTCTATTCAACATGATATTAGAAGTAAAATCCAAAGCAAGTACGTAAGAAGGAGAGACAAAATGTATCTCCTATAAAGGAAAGGGAGAAATAAAATTATATATTTGTAGACTACAGGATCTTAATGCAAGTTGGTACAGCCACTTTGGAAAACACTGTGGAGTTCCCTCAAAAGTTAAAAATAGAGCTACCCAACAATTGCACTACTCGGTATTTACCCCAAAGATACAGATGTAGTGAAGAGAAGGGCCATATGCACCCCAATGTTCATAACAGGATTGTCCACAATAGCTAAATTGTGGAAGGAGCCGAGATGCCCTTCAACAGATGAATGGATTAAGATGTGGTCCATATATACAATGGAATATTACTCAGCCATCACAAAGAGCAATTACCCAACATTTGCACAACATGGACGACAGGACTGGAGGAGATTATGCTAAGTGAAATAAGTTAAGCAGAGAAAGGACAGTTATCGTATGCTTTCACTCATTTATGGAAAATAAGAAATAGCAGGGAGATCGGTAGGAGAAGGATGGGAAGAATAAAGGGGGAGTAAACACAAGGGGGAATGAACCACAAGAGACTATGGACTCTGGGAAACAAACTGAGGGCTTCAGAGAGGAGGGGGTGGGGGATTGGGATAGGCTGGTGATGGGTATTAAGGAGGGCACATATTGCATGGAGCACTGGGTGTTATACGCAAACAATGAATCATGGAACACTACATCAAAAACTAAGGGTGTACTGTATGGTGACTAACATAACATAATAAAAAATTTTAAAAAGTCATAAAGATTTCATCAAAACCACTTCTGGAACTAATAAATTCAGCAAAGTTGCAGGACACAAAAGCAAAAAAAAAAAATCAAACAAACAAACAAACACAGTTGCACTGTTGTGGTAAGTACTGGGTAATGTATGTAAGTGTTAAATCACTAAATTTTATACCTGAAACTAATATTACACTGTATGTTACGTAACTGGAATTTCAATAAAAACTAAAAAGAAAAATCATCTGCATTTCTATATACTAACAATAACAGTCCAAAACAGAAATTAAGAAATCATCTTTTTTTTTAAAGATTTTATTTATTCATTTGACAGAGAGAGAGACAGCCAGTGAGAGAGGGAACACAAGCAGGGGGAGTGGGAGAGGAAGAAGCAGGCTCCCAGTGGAAAAGCCTGATGTGGGGCTCGATCCCAGAACGCCGGGATCACGCCCTGAGCCGAAGGCAGATGCTTAATGACTGAGCCACCCAGGCGCCCCAAGAAATCATCTTCATTTACAATAGCATAAAAAGAAAACAACTTAGGAATAAATCTAAGCAAGGAGGTGACAAGCTTGTACACTGAAAACTATAAACATTGACAAAGAAATTGGATACACAAATAAATGTAAGTATATCCTGCACATTCATGGAATTGAAGACTTAATATTGTTAAGATGTCCACATAACTAAAAGTAAACTACATATTCAATGCAATATTCATGCTATGTGAATTTAGCAAACTTGCTACAACCAATCTAGAAAAAAAAATTAAAGGAAAAAATTTTACAATAGTTCTAAACTGTCATAAAAATGAAGAAACATCTAACAAAAAATGACACAAGACCTTTCCTCTCAATACTAAAACACATAACTGAGAGAAATTAAGTGAAGAGATTTCACCACACACAAAATTTAAAATAGATCATATTCCCAAATGTAAAAGCTAAAATATTTAGGCATCTAGTTTATAATGGAATATGTTCATGATTTTCAGAGGGATGAGTTCTTAAAACAGAATTGTCTTTAACCATATATTAAAAAAAAAACAAACTTGACATCATTAAAGAACTTCTGTTTACTAAAATATGCCACTAAGAAAGTGAAAAGGCAAGTCATCGAAAAGATTAAATCATTGCAAACATATATCCAACTAAGGATTTTATTATACATTATACAAGAAAACTTGTGTAAGTCAATAAAATAATACGCATGATCCAACTAACAACTGAGCAAACAATTTGAATAGACACTTCATGAAAAAGATTTCCAAATAAAAGGCAGAAACAGAGCCATAAATACAGCGAGCAAACACAGTTGCCAGAGGGGAGGAGGATGGGGGGATGGGCAAAATGGGTGAATGGGGAATGGGAGACAGAGGCTTCCAGTTGTGGAATGAAAAAGTCATGGGGATGGAAGGTATAGCATAGGGAATATAGTCAATGGTATTGTAACTACACTTGTGGTGAGCATAGCATAACATATAGACTAGCAAAACCGTGATACTATACACCTGAAACTAATGTAACATTGTATGCCAATTATATTCAAATAAAAATAAATAAAAATTTTGAGCAAAAAAAATTTCCACATGAAAAATGTATTCACAATCATCACTTATCAGGAATATGCAAATTAAAGCACAGATACACATCCAGCAGAATGGCTAAAATACATATGTATATATTTTTTTAAAAAATCTACTTTAGAGAGAGAGAGTGCATAGGGAAAGAGGGAGATGCACATGTGGCTCGACTTCACGATGCTGAGATCATGACCTGAGCCAAAACCAAGAGTTGGACGCTTAGCTGACTGCACCACCCCAGAGCCCCTAAAATACATATATTTTAAAGATGGAAAATTACAAGTGTGGAAGAGGAAACTCTCTTACAATGCTGGGAGATTGTAAATTAGTACAATCACATCTGAAGAATGTCTGACAGTTTCTAACACTAAATCTGCGTCTACTCTAGGATTAAAAAGTCCCACTTAATAAAACATCCAACAGAAATGAGTGTTATGTCCTTCAATAAACATGTATAGGAATGCTCATAACAGCTGTATTTCTTTTTTCCAAAAATGAGAAAACACCCAAAAGTTCAACAGGGTCATGTGTAAGTAAATTATGGTATGTTCATAAAATGGAAGCAATAATACATCTCATTGGCAATAAAAATGTACAAATACTGATACACATAATGGTTTGGATAAATTTCACATAGTGTCAAGTAATCAAATATATAGAGTGCATGTATCATATAATCCCATTTTGATGAAGTTCAAAATTAATTAAAAGTGATAGAAGTCATTTAAAAAAAAGGTTAACTACAGGGATTCCTGAGAGGGTGGCATGAAGTTGCCTCTTTGATGTTCTATTTCTCCATTTGATTAGAAGTTTACATAAGTAAAAATTCAATTGATTGTAAATTTACATTAAAAATAAATATTTCAAACACTTGCATCATACAATATCTTTGAAATCTAGAGAACTTCTGTATATTAATAATGAAAACATAAACACTCAGTATATAAAGTGACAACATGAACATGAAATCTTCAGAATACGTAACTAATAAAAATCTTTTTTTTACTTTGTGCAATAAATCTTTAAAAATGTTCATTCACAACTGTGATAAGGCAAACACAAATTAAGATACCAAGGTATCATTTTTACCCATCGCATTTGTAAAATTAAAATTAAATAACAATAATGGCTGATATTATCCAGTGTTGAGAAGAGTGTGAAATTAGTGTCGTGTATATTACTCATGGAAGCATAAGGCAGCATAGCTACTTTGGGAGAAAAAATATTCTGTCAACATCTGCCTCAGAAATTTCACTTTCAGGTCTCTATCCCTTATAAATAATAAACGTCTAAAGACCTATGAACAAAATTCAAAATTCAACATTGTTTAATACAGCACTATTGGTAAGAATAATAAAATAGATGATCTACATGCTATCAACAGAGTACTTCATCATAGCATACCCATGTTTTTAAAAGTATCATGTATCAGCTGAAAAGGAGTTAGAGCTATGTGTACTACATGGAAGAACATCCATGAATCTCTTCTCTCTTCCTCTTTCCCCATCCCACACAGTGGTATAGGGGTAGCAGTGAAAGAAAAGAGAGATTTTTGCTTTTACATGTTCTTATAATTTGGAAAAATAAAATCTAAAGTCAAAAATTCTGATTAGAAAAGGTGTTCCATATGGAGAAAGTCATGAATGAAAGCAAAGGTGTACTGTTTTTGGCAAGGCACGTGCAGCCAAACTTTGCTTAATGTTTCATTATCCTCTCATCAGCTGGAATGCTTCAGTGTTGGGAACACAATTCCTAATATAACCCAGCTGACATTATTCCAACTATCTTATCTTTTTTTCTTCTCTTTCCTAGCCATTGGCTTTTACCCTCACATCCCACTATCACCCCCAAACACACATATTTCTGTGTTCAATAATTTCTGGCAAAAGGTTGTGATTACATTTTTAATGATTCCCTTTGACTGCAAGGGATTTGACTGCAAGTATCTGAATCCCTAAATCACTAAACACCAAATTTCCTAACAACGGCCAGTGCAACCAAGGGGTTCCATCAAATTTATTTAGTCTTGGTTCTATAGTGTCTAGGATGGCTCTATTTTGTTAGCATTCTAGGCATGTGTGACCGAAAGACCTGACTTTACAGACAGGTGTGTAATCAGACAGAAGATCCGTTCCACTGAAAGCCTTTTTTTTCATACTCCTGTCATCTGTACCCACTTGCAAAATCACTATTTAATGGCAATTACGGTATTTTACAGTGATGTATCACACTGCATATATAATAACATACCAATTATATAATTTAAGTGATACATTTAACAAAGGTTTTAAGAATATATGACTAGTTAAAGTTAACAGTGTCTCCGTTTTGGTGCTGGATGATTGTTTTCTTCATGTTCTTCATCTTTCTAAATTTCAGCAATAAGTATTATCTTTGTAATCAGAAAATAAATTTAAATCATTAAAACTTAAATAGTAAAATACTTCTTGCAAACCAAATCCTTTACTGAAAACTCATTTTTCATAAATCTGAGGTTTGATGTACACATAAACAACAACTATTACTCTCAAAAAAAGTTACATGGGTTATAATTAAGTGGAATTTTTATCTGAAATTTAGTAAATGTAAATTAATAATAACTAAGTTGCAGAAAAAGAACAAATTCCAAACATTAAATTTTTCATATAAAATAGTCCTAGGACCTGTGGATATGCATAACCACACTATGTCACAGAAAGTTCAAGTATTTATCATAAATATAAGAGTTCACTGTAGCGAATTTGAAGCTATCAATAAGTGAAAAGAAAGTCCCAACTATAAAAGTCAACAATTATGAAGACTGTTGCTTTCACCTTTAATCTAGTGGCTTATAGTTTTACTTTTCTGGGTAAAAAGATTTTGTCATATTTTAAATGTACTTCAGTATCTTTTTCCCTTTATTACATATTCATTTTCTCAGATTAATGCATCTTTTTGAAAACATAATTTTAACAAAATAATATTTACATTTTGGGATTCTTCATATTATTTCTTGTTATTTACAGTTGTTAAGCACATTTCTATTGACGTACATAAATTTTATTGTTTTATTTAAACTGGAATTTATCTAGTTTAAAATTAATTTTCTTTTACAAAACTTTTATTCTTGTTGAATTGCCTAAATAAAGATATTCAGTTTATAGAGGAGGCATAAACTATGATGAGATAAAGAAAACTCAATAGTATATAAACTTTAAATTACTATGTCTCTTAATTGCTAAAAATATTGCTGTGTGTGCTGTAGAACTGTAGGATTTGGGTCAACAGCAGCTATCGCGAGCCCCCACATTCCTCATGGGACTATCACCACCTATTTCATCACATACAGAAGCACCTTCCAGCCATTGCTCATATGAATGCATAAAAAATATAAACACACATACACTCCCTGGAATGCTAATTCTTTTATCTCAGAGAAATAAGTTCTTTTTACTCAATTTGATAGAATAAAAGAGGGAGTCACCTGCATGCATAAATAACCTTTTTATCATTCTATTTTTATCTTTAAGAGCAGTCCGTGCCCATATTTCCACAGCTAGTACAGAAGATGAGAAATGTGTTATACACAATATGCTGGACAGAAATGTAATGTAGACGGTCATTCAGGAAACTTACATAAGGGTCAACAATCTAGCAATAAGCTCAAAGTGAAATGATCCTTCCTCCATCCAAAGTGATCCTTCCTCCAGCCACATGCACAGGGTAGAGCCCCACAAGAGTTATGGTGATAGAGAAGGGGCACAGGGTTACTATAGCAGCCTAAATATCTACATAAGGCGATTTCCCATATGAAGGAAAACCTCTACAGATCCTAATGCCTGTTCCACGGAATCTTAAATTCTACATTTGAGGTTTTTTCCTGAAGACTTTTATTTAAAAAAAAAAAAGCTAGTATGGCAGGGAAAAGTAACCTACGTCTTGAGACTGAATGTAAAAATGAAGAGAGAAGGGAAAGACTGATTAATGGAAGATGGCGATGCATCAAGTTGAAGTTAAAGGCCCCAGACCAGGTGACTTTATGCTCCAAAATATCTTGGCTACTTCATTATTGTCTTAAAGTTGGAAATTACTGAAGAAAAATGTTCAGTATCAGCTAAAGAGAAAGCAGTTTTTTCTAACTAATCAACAAGGATATATCCTAGAGAGAACTATTTCCTTTGAAATGGGAAGATTCTTGCATTTGGTGTGAAATATTTCATTCACTTCCAATGTTACTAATGCCCCTTGTTTAATTTCTTTGATCAAGGAGCCAGGTCAAATGGATGAAAACCAAACAGAGGTGGTGAGAGACTTTGTCCTGGTAGGATTCTCACAGAACCCATCTATCGAGGCGGGATTATTTGTACTATTTCTTTTCTTCTTTGTGTCCAACTTGAGTAGGCGATGTCCTCATCATGGTCATAGTGGCCTCTGATAACTATCTGAATTCATCATCCATGTATTTCCTTCTTGGCAACCTGTCTTTCCTTGACTTTTGTTATTCAACAGGAACTACCCCTACACTTCTGGCTGACTTTCTTGATAATGACAAGCTCATTCGCTATGACTAATGCACTGTGCAGCTCTTCTTTTTGCATTTTGTCAGGGCCGCTGAGATGTTCCTGCTCACAGTGATGGTCTATAATTACTATGTTGCAGTTTGTCACCACCTGCACTATACCACTATCATGAGTTGAGGATTATGCTGTGTGTTGGTGGCTGTCTCCTGGATGCGAGGGTTTGTGCACTCTACTTGTCCAGAGGATTCTATCCGTCTGCCTTTTTGTGGACCAAATCAGGTGGACAACTTCTTCTGTGACGTTCCCCTGTCATCAAACTTGCCTGTGCAGACACATTTGTCATTGAATTGCTAACGGTATCTAACAGTCGGCTGATCTCTACCAGCTCCTTTGTGGTACTGGTTTCTTCCTACTCCACTATCCTGGTCAAGATTCGTTCCAAGGAGACAAAGTGAAATGCACTCTCCACCTGTGGCTCCCACCTCATGCTGGTAACACTCTTCTTTGAACCCTGTATTTTCATCTACGCTCATCCCTTCTCCACATTTTTCTGTGGACAAGATGGTGTCCATACTCTACACCATTATCACCCCTATGCCGTTTCCCCTCATCTGTACACTTTGGAACAAAGAGGTCAAGTCAGCCAAGCAGAAACTGTGGGACAGGAGTGGACTTACTTGGAAAAAAACAGGAGACATAAGCAGTTGAAGTGATTTTTTGAAGGCAGAGAAATCTGAGGTTAAAATAATCACTCTTCCACTAATGAGTTACGAGGTCATAGCCTACTTGTTTGATTTTCTTCCATTAAATCGTAACACTCCTATTTATGGCAGTGTAGTTAAACTTAGAAAAAACTCCTTTCATACTGAATTATTCTGTCTTCTGCCTTTTTCTTTTCTGAAGCATCTGTTTGCTCTTTTTCCATCAATTGTGTTCTTCCATTCTTCCATTCTACCTATCCATCTGATCAAACCTTATTCCATCCATTCTTTTCATTTAGTTTGATGCCACACACTGGTGCATCCAAACTCTCACCTCTCCACCTTGTCTTTGCTTTTATTGTCTCCTCAACTTTCACATTCTAACCAGATGTCTGCAATGAACTGTAGAAGGAACATATATGTGTTTCTTACTCTCACAAAATATTTAGAGGGTTATCAGATGGATCAGAGTGAATACAACTTGTATAATTGTATAACAACAAACTAATGGGATATATTAGTTGGCTTCATCACTTCATCATACCACTACCATCTAGTAGTGCAATTCAGAGAGCAACTGCCTAATAGTGTGGGTTCAACTAACTGCCTTTGAAGTACAAATCCAGTGAAACTTCTACAAGTCATTTAAGTTATCGCAGTCCTAGTTTCCTTAGCTGTAGCATGCAGAGAGTGATGCCTACCTCTCAGTGCCCTGGTGAGGGCTAAAAATGACAACAGATGGGAATAGTTTAGTTTGGTGCTTAAATAATAATAGGACTTCACTATTATTTATTCATTAGATTTTACAATGACAGAAATATAAAGATTGTGAAAATTTAAACTGGTTGATTTGCCTTAATGAAACAACAGGATGATCTACTATAACCAGTTTCGGGAGGATGCTAGAAAGTGTAGAGAAATGAGCCAAGACATTTCCATCTTTATCCATTTGGAGTACACTTGATATTGTTATCAACATTATCATAAAAAACAAACCATCATTCACATTTGTTATCCTCAGAATTATATTAAGACTAATTCATAGGCTTATGTACTCCTTACTATGATTTTATAATCAAAGATAGGAAAATTGGGGCGCCTGGGTGGCTCAACCATTAAGCATCTGCCTTTGGCTCAGGTCATGATCCCAGGGTCCTGGGATCGAGCCCTGCATCTGACTTCCTGCTCAGCGGGAAGCCTGCTTCTCCCTCTCACACTCCCCTTGCTTGTGTTCTCTCTCTCGCTGTCTCTGTCAAATAAATAAATAAAACCTTAAAAAATAATAAAAAATATTAAAAAATAAAAAAGATATGAAAATTTAATTGACATTCAAGAACTAACTAGACACTATATAAATGGACAATAAAGCATTTTTATTTTTGCTGACTTTAATTTTTGATTTTTTAAACCATTTATTCATTTTGAGAGAAAAGAGAGTACAGGAATGAGCACAAGTGGGAGGGGGAGAGGAAGTAGGAAAGAGAATCTCAAGAGGACTCCATGCAAGAGACAGAACCCATACTGGGGCTCGATCTCTGAACCCGAAGATTACCATCTGAGCGGAAACCAAGAGTCAGAGGCTTAACTGACTGCACCACCCAGGTTCCCCTATTTTTACTGATTTTTCAAGTAAGTGAATTATAGAAGCAATTTCAGCAATTAATTTGTATGATAAGACATATGCCAAGAATGTTAGGTAAATTCATTGAACACTGAAGTTTTGTCTATTATTCTTACATTCCCAAAGCTTTTTCAAATGCCTAAAATAAAATAGAGCCTCAGTAAAAACATGTTTGATAAATGAAGGAGGTTTTTATATGTTCTTTGATCAATGTGGTGAAGATTAAGGAAGAGAAATTTCAGAGCCTTTTTCTTTTCCCTTACTTGGAAAGGTAACTTGTAAATTTTTCATTGAGAACTAGGAAACACTGAGAGTTGCACAGAAGCAATATTCAATAAAAAAAAAAAGACACATTAAAACACCTATCCATATATACTACTGTCAGAGAAGTTAGATATCTCAAAATTAAAAAGTTAAGTAAGTAATCAAATTCACAACACAAACAACTATAAATCATGTGATTTCATCTATCAATATTGACTATGGAATGAGAAAAGGCTATATTTGAATTATTAGTACTTTAAATAACAGTATTACCAAAAGAGGAGCTATTTGAGGGCCAAAATTCAGCAAAATTGAGGCAGTCATAATAACACAATCCAGTTTAGTTTTTGCTAGAGATACATATAGAGAGGCTAACAAGTGCTGCTAGAAATATCCCACTAATCAATGATATATGGAAAAAGTAATACTTGGGAATTTAAATAATTTGATAATTTGTAATAGAAGGAGAAGATAAAAATTAAGATAAAATCAGAGTTGTGAGAAAATGTAAAGAAACAGACATCACTCTAAATCCTATAGGATAAGTGAAAATATGAATCTAAGTATAAAGCTTTCTAGAAATTCAAGAAAACAGACATATTAAAAAAGGATTACTGCTGTGTATTTAAATACTCAATTGTTCCCCATACTAGCAATTTTAAATTGCTATTTTCTTATCCTTTTCAAAGACTGCTTTCACTTCAAAATAACATTAAACTCTATAAGAAACCTATCCAATGATTGATACATTTAAATCTCAAACCCATATCTTTTTTATAAAAATATTCTTTATTGCATTATGTTAGTCACCATAGAGTACATCCCTGGTTTTTCATGTAAAGTTCCATGATTCATTAGTTGCGTATAACACCCAGTGCACCATGCAATATGTGCCCTCCTTACTACCCATCACCAGCCTATCTCATTCCCCCACCCCCCTCCGCTCTGAAGCCCTCAGTTTGCTTCTCAGAGTCCATAGTCTCTCATGCTTCATTCCCCCTTCTGATTACCCCCCCTTCTTTATCCCTTTCTTCTCCGACCAATCTTCCTACTTCTTATGTTCCATAAATGAGTGAAACCATATGATAATCGTCTTTCTCTGCTTGACTTATTTCACTTAGCATTATCTCCTCCAGTGCCGTCCATATTGCAGCAAATGTTGAGAAATCATTCTTTTTGATAGTTGAGTAAAATTCCATTGTATATATGGACCACATCTTCTTAATGCAGTCATCTGTTGAAAGGCATCTTGGCTCCTTCCACAATTTAGCTATTGTGGACAATGCAGCTATGAACATTGGAGTGCAATGTATCTTTGGGGTACATACTCAGTAGTGCAATGGCTGGATCATAGGGTAGCTCAATTTTTAACTTTTTAAGGGACCACCACACTGTTTTTCAAAGTGGCTGTACCTACTTGCATTCCCAGCAACAATGTAGGAGGGATCCCCTTTCTCCACATCCTCTCCAAAAAGAGGATGCCTTGTCAATTTTTGCCATTCTAACTGGCGTAAGGTGGTATCTCAGCATGGTTTTGATTTGAATTTCCCTGATGGCTAATGATTTTGAACATTTTTTCATGTGTCTGTTAGCCATTTGTATGTCTTCATTGGAAAAGTGTCTATTCATATCTTCTGCCCATTTTATGATTTGTTTATTTGTTTTTTGTGTATTGAGTCTGAGAAGTTCTTTGTAGATCTTGGATACCAGTCTTTTATCTGTAGTGTCATTTGCAAATATATTCTCCCATTCCGTGGGCTGCCTCTTAGTTTTTTTGACTGTTTCCTTGGCTATGCAGAAGCTTTTTATCTTGATGAAGTCCACCAAGTTCATTTTTTCTTTTTGTTTTTCTTGACTTTGGAGACGTGTCAAGAAAAAGGTTGCTGCGGCCGATGTCATAGATGTTGCTGCCTATGCTCTCCTCTAGGATTTTGATGGATTCCTATCTCACATCGAGGTCTTTCAACCATTTGGAGTATATCTTTGTGTATGGTGTGAGAGAGTGGTCAAGTTTCATTCTTTTGCATGTAGCTGTCCAATTTTCCGAGCACCTTTTATTGAAGAGACTGTCTTTTTTCCACTGGATGTTTTTTTCCTGCTTTGTCAAAGATTAGTTGCCCAAAGAGCCGAGGGTCCATTTCTGTGTTCTCTATTATGTTCCATTGGTCTATGTGTCTGTTTTTGTGCCAGTACCATGCTGTCTTTGTGATCACAGCTTTGTAGTACAGCTCGAAATCCGGCATTGTGATGCCCCCAGCTTTGTTTTTCCTTTTCAACAGTTCCTTGGGGATTCGGGGCCTTTTCTGGTTCCACACAAATTTAAGGGCTGTTTGTTCCAGTTCTTTGAAAAATGTCATTGGTATTTAGGTCGGGATAGCATTGAAAGTGGAGATTGCTCTGGGTAGCATGGACATTTTAACTATGTTAATTCTTCCGATCCATGAGCATGGAATATTTTGCCATCTTTTTGTGTCTTCTTCAATGTCTTTCAAGAGTGATTTGTAGTTTCTAGAATATAGATCCTTTACATCTCTGGTTAAGTTAATTCTGAGATAACGTATGATTTTTGGTGCTATTGTAAATGGGATGGATTCCCTAATTTCTCTTTCTTCAGTCTCATTGTTCATGTATAGAAATGCAACTGATTTCTGAGCATTGATTTTGTATCCTGCCACATTACTGAATTGTTCTATAACTTCTAGTAGTTTGAGCGTGGATTCCTTTGGGTTTTCCATATAGAGTATCATGTCATCTGCAAAGAGAGACAGTTTGACTTCTTCTTTGCCGATTTGGAAATCTTTTATCCCTTTTTGTTGTCTGATTGCTGTTGCAAGGACTTCTAGTACTATGTTGAATAATAATGGCAAGAGTGGGCATCCTTGTCGTGTTCCTGATCTTAAGGGAAAGGCTTCCAGCTTTTCCCCATTGAGAATGATATTTGCTGTAGGCTTTTCACAGAGGTTTTTATGAGATTGAGGAATGTACCCTCTATCCCTACACTCCAAAGGGTTTTAATTGGGAAAGGATGCTGTATTTTGTCAAATGCTTTTTCTGCATCTATTGAGAGGATCATATGATTCTTGGCTTTTTTCTTGTTGATATGATCTATCACACTGATACATTTGCGAATGTTGAACCACCCTTGCATCCCAGGGATGAATCCCACTTGGTCATGATGGATAATCCTTTTAATGTACTGTTGGATCCTATTAGCTAGGATCTTGTTGAGAATTTTGGCATCTATATTCATCAGGGATATCGGTCTGTAATTCTCCTTTTTGATGGGGTCTTTGTCTGGTTTGGGGATCAAGGTAATATTGGCCTCATAGCATGAGTTTGGTGATTTTCCTTCTGTTTCTATTTTTTGAAAGAGCTTTAGGAGAATAGGTATTATTTCTTCTTTGTTTTTTTGTTTTGTTTTGTTTTGTTTTGTTTTGTTTTGTTTTGTTTTGTTTTGTTAGAATTCCCTGGGGAATCCATCAGGCCCTGGAGTTTTGTTTTTTGGGAGGTTTTTGATCACTGCTTCAATCTCTTCATAATTAATTGGTTTGTTTAAAAAATCAATTTCTTCTTGTTTCAGTCTTGGTAT
This sequence comes from Ursus americanus, assembly GCF_024610735.1. Taxonomy (NCBI): domain Eukaryota; kingdom Metazoa; phylum Chordata; class Mammalia; order Carnivora; family Ursidae; genus Ursus; species Ursus americanus. The sequence continues at coordinate 80,509,851 of NC_142135.1, forward strand.
TTTATAGGTTTCCAGGAAGGCCTCCATTTCTTCCAGGTTGCTTAATTTACTGGCACAAAGCTGTTGATAAAAGTTTCTAATGATCTTTCCTATTTCATTGGTGTTGGTTAGGACCTCTCCCTTTTCAATCATAATTTTATTAATTTTGGTCCTTTCTCTATTCTTTTGGATAAGTCTTGCCAGTGGCCAGGGTAAATGATGCAGAAGAACAAATCAGCGAATTGGAGGATGGGTTGGTAGAAGAGAAAGCTAAAACAGAAACTTGGCTCAAAAAAATCCAATCTTAAGAATGTAGATTATGGGAAATTACTGACTCAATGAAATGTTCCAATGTCAGCATCCCCGAGGGGATGGAGAAAGAGAGAGGTCTAGAAGAGCTATTGAATAAATTGTAGCTGAAAACTTCCCTAATCTATAAAGGAAGCAAGAATTTGTGTCCAAGAGGCAGAGAGGACCCCTCCCAAATTCAACCACGACAAACCTATGCCACACCACATCATAGTGCAATTCACAAATATTATATCCAAGGATACAGTATTGAAAGTGGCCAGGGCAAAAAAATTTCTCACGTACAGAGGCAAAGGTGTCAGTACTATCTGTACACATCAGCAGATCCGAGAACCAAGGCACATGATATTGAAAGCAAAACTGAATGCTTTAATATAAGTCAAAAGCAGGATTGAACACTGCAATAAATCAGAAGTCCCTCATGTACATACTGAACTATTTACAGCTAAAAACAGGCATTACAAGACCAATCTAACTATACTCATTGATATATAAAAAACACAAATTTCATACATCACATAAAGCTTCCATTAGAACGAAGTGATATTACCAGACAAGCATCAGTGAAGTATAATGCCTCTTCTAGTTGTCATTGCACAATGCTGTAGATAATGCAGCCCACACAATACACCCAACAACACCAGAGTCCTATACCCAAGTACAATTAATATGTTCAAGAAGCCCTTTGCAAGTGGTACTGGATACCACTAAGAAATCTACTGCAGCCATGCTGGTTAGGATTTTCAAGGCAGAAGGGTAGAGTTACATTAAGAATCGAAGTATTTTAAAAAGCTTTAAATATTCTTTCTTGAACCAAAACATTCAACAATAAGTACACACGAAAAATTAACTTTTCAGATATCTTTGCAATTTAAAAGTCAGATGCATTTTATTCAGCAGAGCTGCTGTATGTAAAAACCAAATGTAGTTTTAGTCTCTTCTTATAAACAAACTAATCTGAGTGCAGTCCTATGCTACACAACATTTTCAGCAATAAGAGTAATGTAGACACAGTCTGGTACAGGCCAGCAAAATAAGCTTCAAAGATATCTCAAGACCCTGTTGGCTTCATGGTTTTACTTACGATAACCAGTTGTGATGTTTACCTGTCACAGAATGTCTTATTTTACAGCTTGTAGAAGACCAATTAACCACACTTCCATATGGCACCAAATACCAGTTTCATGGAAACATATGATTCCATTATAGCTTTCCTCCAAATTCCAAATAACATGCTGCAGAAATTAACAGGGTGATATTTAACTATGGTACAACTAGAATCCCAGTCCTTTTCCAGTATACCATTTAAAAAAAAGTACAGGCATATAACACTAGCCAAAGATTATACCTTGATTACATTCCCAAAAGGCAGACAGCGACACTAGACATGATGAGAAGGAGGGTTCACAGGGCATTTCATGCGATTCCCCCAACGACCCCCCCCCCCGTCGCCTCTAGCTACAGATGCGTCCTCTCTTCCTGGGATGAGATCGGCGGAGCCCAGGAGCAGCAGGGCATATGAGTGAGCTTTGGCTAATGCAGAGGGCCCTTCCTTCTTCGAGAGGGCAGAGAGGGGACTGTGATGTGGGGGCTGCTGCACCCTCATGCCACACATCTGCAATTCCTGAGAGGGTCCAGGTCTGAGGGCTTCTTCTGCAGAAGGGGGTCCTGGAGAGCCCTGGGTGGGGTGTGAGCACTGTGGGAGAGCAGAGGGGACTGGAGGGCAGCCTCAGCCCCTAACAGAGTCATTCCCCATCCCTGCCACCTCCCAGCCCTGTCTCTACCCCAATCCTGGGACCCAGAACAAAGGGCATGGCTTCCACACATCTGGTGGAACGTTGACACTGGGTGCTCAGCAGGTACTCAGAAGACCCAGGGAGGGCTTGGGGACTGGACGTCCCCCACCCAGTGGGAGATTAATGTCCACGGAAGGACACCCTCTCCTGGCACCTACTGAACAAGGCAGCACGTAGGCACGGGAGGGGAAGTGGGAGGTATCGGGAGGGTCCTGGGAAGGCCAGGGATGGGACAGAGTCCCTTTGTTCCCTCCTTGGTTGGATAGTCACAGAGCACTAGTGTGCACTGAGGGCAATGACCATGCGAGACATGCCACCCCTCCCTGCCCACATGCAGTGGAAGTTACGCAGCAAGTGGGCAGGGAGACTGAGCAGGGTGTCCAGCTTCCGCTTGGAGGACAGAAATGGTCACACCAGGGGTCAGGGGCTCCCACTCACAGAGGCTTTGGGCCAGCCCCTCCTCAGTGACCAGGCCCGCCTCAGGCAGGACTGCCACATCACAGGTGGACATGGAGTAGGAATGGGCTCTGACAGCCAGGAGCTGGGGACCCAGGGGCCCAGGTTCCCACAGGGGTTCCCTGGGGCATCCGTGTGGGAGGTGCCCTGTCCTCTGACTCCTCTGCCCACCTGTCTGTCCCCAGGGCCATCTCCTCCATCCTGGGCACCTGGCTGGGCCACTACCCTGAAGATTTCTTCCAGCCCCCAGAATTTCCCTGCCTGAAGACACTACTGGCATACGTAGGTCTCAACATGCCGGGCTCAGACCTGGAGCACCGTGCCTGGCTCCTCCTCTCTTGGCTGCGACACCTCGAGCCCGCTGAGCCACAGGCTGGGGGTGAGGAGGACTGGGGGTGACTGATGGAGGCCTGTGGAGGGGAGAGAGTGGGCCACACAGAGCAAGCCTCTGCAGACTGCAGTGTGGCTGGGAGCAAGGAGTGGTCTCAGATCACTGTCCCCATGGGCTACAGTCTGGGGAGACCACCCAGGGACGGGTTCTTAGACTCAGACAATATTGAGTGGTGAGCAAAGTTGCCTTCATTTGGAAAGGACATGGAAAGACAATCATGATGACCATACTTTCTCTTCTTGGAGCGACAGCAGCAGCCAGAGCGAGATCCAGAACCACCCCGAAAGCTAGTCCCAGCTCCCACTGTGGTGCCTGCTGCAGCTTCAGAGCCTGAACTGGAAAATCCCATCACTGCTGCTGGAGCTCAGCAACTCAAAAGATCAGGGACATTACCTGCTGTGTCAGGCCCAATGCAGCTGGTGGTCAGAGCTCTGATCCACTAGCTGAGGACACCTGCGCCCTTGGCAGCCCCGGAGCCCATGTAGGCCCCAGTCCCAGCTATGGAGGTCTGTGAAGAGGCCCTTAGGCCACGTGCCATGTCAGAGCCAGCGGAGGAAACACTCACAGCTCTGACTCAGTGTCAGGAGCTCCAAGAGCCACCTGCACCTTTGGCATCCCCGGAGTCTGAACAGCCTAAAACACCGGCTATGGAGGTCTCTGAAGAGCTCCTTAGGCCACGTCCCATGTCAGAGCCAGCTGAGGATATACTCATGGCTCTGACCCTCTGTCAGATGCGAGAAGAGTCACCTGCACCTTTTACAGCGCGGGAGCCTGAGCAGACTCCGGCACCAGCCATGGAGGTCCCTGAAGAGCCTGTTTCAGAGCCATGGCAGGATATACTCACAGCTCTGACTCTCTGTCAGGAGCTTGAAGACCCACCTGCACCTTTGGCAGCCCCGGAGCCCGACCAGGCTCTAGCACCAGCTATGGAGGTCCCTGAAGGGCCCCTGATGCCACTTGCCCTGTCAGAGCCAGCACAGGATATACACAGAGCTCTGATCCCCTGTCAGCAGCTACAAGAGCCACCTGCACCTTTGGCAGCCCCAGAGCCCAAGCAGGCTGCAGCACCAGTTATCAGGGTTGCCGAAGGGCGCCGGCAACCACCTCTCTCAGTGGAGCAACCGGCCTCAGCCCCAGAGCAACAGTTCCTGCTCGCTGAATCCCCAAAGGATGGCTTCCCCTCCCCGGTCATTCCAGTGTTTCTAATTTTTGCGTTGTTCATGCACCTATTTCATAGCTTAATATATTCTGGTCTATAAATAAAGGATAAATTGAGTTTTCATGGAATTTTACTCTGATTCTTTTAAATTGTACATCCAGGTGTCATTGGATACAGAGTGTTTCACAACCTTGTCCTTCTACAATATTTCCCTCCCAGAGACTCCCGTGCCACTCATCAGATACTGCTCATTCCCTCAGCCCAGTCCCTGCAGCTACGGCTCCCCTCTCCGCCTCTGTGAGTTACTTCTTCTGGGTTTTCATGTGTATGGGATCAGACAGTGTGGCCTTTTTGTATCTAGCTACATAACCTATGAGTGATTCATTTTTTTCAGGTTTTTTTCTCTTAAAAAACAAACAAAAACAAAAACAGAAACAAAAAAAAAAACATTTTACTACAAAGGAATATTCCTGATACATTACTGCACATGTGAAGCCCCAAAATGAAATATTTTCATGAACTGGGATAGGCTTCCCTTTTGTAAGTGTGACCCAAGAGCCAGAAATATCTGGGTCCATGAGACACCTTCAAAATCTTTCATTTTCCTGGATAGGCCAGGTTTCAATGATTCTAATGTGCATATTAGAAAAATATTAAGACTGCATATTAAATCTTCCTCTTTATTACAAATATATCAGGTAATTAAAAAGTTCTCTAAGGTTTTAGCCAGATTGCTTTTTTTAGTAAAATAGTGATGTAAATATGAAGAAAGGAAGACACATTCCTTCTACCTTCTACCATGATAGCCCATAACACATGGTGTCCCTCTTCCAGTCCTTTCCCTTGGAGTGTATGGGTGAGAGTGTGCGGGGGAGGGGGTTTGCCTGTGTGTGGGACAGGGTGGGGCAGGGAGGGTTCCACATCTGGGCTCTTGTTCTGCCTGAGGTCCCCACAGTGGACAGGCACTGCTATTCCTGTCCCCTTCTGCATTTTCAGGGGCCACACATCATTTACTCAGCAGCACCACCTGCCGAACAACTAAGACATCTCCAATTCTTTGAGTCTCATCCTTAAAGTGAAGAGTACAATGTGCTGTAAATCTCTTTTGCTTTAGGACTGTTTCCTAAAAGCACAATTTCTGGAACACACTTTAGTCCCATTGTTGGAGTATTGGCTGCAGGGTCCTCTATCTGTACTCTCTTTCTTTCCATGGAGCCTTGCTCAGGAAAGGAGGGTCCCCGGAGACTAGAGACAAACCCTGAAATCATGAGGAAGACAAGCCAGCAGTGAGGCCATCAGGCTACTTGGGCGGGACCCTTGGAGCAGGGAAGAGCTGCCCATACCACCCTCATGGATCCTCCCTCCACAAGCATCACTGCCCCCTTTCCTGGAACACCCCTCATCCAGACCCTGTCCCGAGACACACCCCAGCCACTTCAGCCCCTCCTGCTCTAGAACTCAGCTTCTAAGTAGAGCAACTGGGTCCTGATTCCAGGCCAGCAGAGGGGCGTCGGCCGGGCCACACTTGTCTGCTTGCTCCATGTCCATCCTTGTTGGGCCCTCTCCTTGCAGGAAGGAACCTCTCATGGCAGCTCAGGTCAGTGAGTCACAGACATGACCTGAATGTGTTCATCCCTATGTCCACTAGGTGGCAACAGCAAGAACTGCTTGAACCTCTGTGAACAGGAGGGACCTTTACTGAGGAGGGAAGAGAAGGCTAGCTGAGGACAAAGCCGGAATTGACACCCCCCCCACACACACACCATGGGGTGTATGTGACATTCCTCAGGAACTCCTGGCTGCCCTAAAGGGCAAAGAAATAGTTAACTTATAGACACCACAATCCTGCAAGACTTAAGTCTCCCTCAGTTTCCCAATGTCTTAGCAGTTTACAAGAACCAAGCATTTCTATCAATAACTTAGCTTCCTGAAGGGAAAGTAGATACAATGAAATGTCCTTATAATCTGCAGCCTCCAGGAAGTTCCCAACCATCTTAATGTTCATGCCTTGCTAGAGGGCAAAACCACCTTCCCTTGACAATGGCAAGGCCTCTGTACCTTGTGAGTCTTCTTTAACATATGCAAGTATTATCTCAACCTCCCTTTTTCCTTACCTTCCCCCAACCCCATAGTCTATCATCAGCCACCCCTCACAAGCCGGGGCAGCAGCTCTTTCTGCCACGGGTCCTGCCATAAACCACCAATTTTGCACCAAAGACGTCTCAAGAATTCTTTCCTGGTCGTCGGCTCCGGATTCCACCCCACTGAACCTCACCTATATTCCACAACCTCCTCATTTCCAAAGCACACTGGGTGCTCATGGAAGCTGCAGGATGGACAGAGCCTCAACAGGCAGCTTTGGCACTGGGCATAACCCCTCCACACCCCTCAGGCTCCTCCAGCAGTGACCCCCTGCCCCTGCCAGCCCCAATTCTTGATAACCCTCAAGTTCAATTGTTGTGAGAGCGGTGCCTACGCTTCCTGCTCGAGACACAAGTGAGGAGAAGGGAGAGATCCCTCTCCTCTCACAGAAGTCAGTTGATGGGGAGTCCACTTGATCAGAAGCTCTCCAGCTGGGAGCCCTGCAAAGGACAGAAACGCTGTGACCCTCCGCCTTCCCCAAGGAGCTTTGCTGTGGGGAGCACCACAGAAGTCTACAGAACTTGGCGCACAACAGCATCACACCTCCGCGCCTACAGATGCGGGCGGCCATTTTTATTCTCACCCTCTCAAGAGGCTGGGAAAGCCCTCTGGGAACACAAGGCACACAGAGCAACCAGCTGACCCTGAGCCCCACCGGGCTCCCTGGCAGGGGGCAGTGCATCCCCGTCCAGGCAAAAACACCTGAGAATCTGCGCACTAAGCCCCTGCCCCCCGAAAACGAGGTGAAAGAACAAGTGAACAGCAAGTTTACAGACCAAAGAGGATGGCCAAACTTCAGCGCTAGGGGAAAATAGCACCTAGAGCTCGAGGCTTTTTCTCATGATTCATTTCTCTTTCCATTCAAAATTTTCCATTTCTTTTTTTTTTTCTTTTTTCCCTTTCCAACTACTTTTATTTTATTTTAGCAACTCTTCATTTTTCAATCTTAACTTTCATTTTTTACATTGACATTTTATAATATATTCTTCATTTTTTGTTTCCTTTCGCTATATTCAATTTGATTTCTGTATATATGTTTGGCTTTCTTTACAATTTTGGGATTTAGTGACTTCCAACACACAGACCAAAAGACACTCGGGACCAAGTGGATCACCCTGTTTTGTCCACCCTGTGAGATCCTAATCTCTCTGTCCCCCATCCATTCTTCTCTGGGAAAAGAGACTAGAGGGTGGGATTCACAACAAAAGAAAGAGCCAGAGGTAACACTCCCTGCCACCGATCTAATGCATACGGTTTTAAGTAAGATGTCAGATCTGGAACTCAGGATGACAATTACAAAGTTGCTAGCTGGGCTTGAAAAAAGTATAAATGACACGAGAGACTCTCATAGCACAGAAATGAAATCGAATCAGGCCCAAATTCAAAAGGCTCTAACTGAGATGCAGTCTACATTGGATGTGGATGCTCTAACGGCTAGGGTCAATGAGGCAGAAGACAGAGTCAGTGACACCAAAGACAAGCTGATGGAAAGGAAGGAAGGTGAGAAAAAGAGAGAAAGCCAATGAATGGACCATGGGTGGAGGAATCGAAAAATCAGTGATGCCACAACAGGAAACAATATTGGAATACTTCTGGCCCCGAGGGAGAAGACACAGAGGGACAGAAGATCTATCTGTGTAGATTGTAGCTGAGAACTTCCCTAATCTGGGAGGGAAACAGGCATTCAAGTCCAAGAGGTAGAGAGGACTCTTCCCCAAATCCATAAGAATAGAGGAACACCCTAACATATACTAGTGATGTTTGCAATTTCAGACAGAAAGAGAAAATCCTGAAAGCAGCTTGAGACAAGAGGGTCTTCACCGACAGGGGTAAGCACATTAGACTAGCCACATACCTATCCACAGAGACCTGGCACAACAGAAAGGGCTGGCGTGATCGAGTCAGGGTACTAATTGAGAAAAACATGCAGCCAAGAATACTTTACCCAGCAAGGAATCATTCCGAATAGGAGCAGAGGTAAAGAGCTTCCAGGACAGAAAGAAACTCAAAGGATTTGGCCGCTAAACCACCCTGCAAGAATAGGAAGGGGGATCCTGTAAGTGAAGAGAGACTCCAAGAGTAACACAGACCAGAAAGAAACAGAGACCATCTACAGAATTAGGGACGTGACAGGTAATGCAATGGACTCATCTCCATCTGCTTTTTAGATTTTTTCTTTATCATTGGTCTTAAGCAATTTTATTGGGATATAGGTTGATAAGGAGGGTTTTTTTTTTCATGATCCTTATATTTGGGGGTTTTGTTGACTGGATTCCTGAATTCTTGAATCTATGGGTGTAGAGGGTACATACAATTCAGATAACAATCAGACAGTACTTCTTCAAACGGTTTTTTTCTGTACCTCAGCCAATTTCTTATCTACCAGGCCACTTGAAATTGCTACAAAGCTCACACATACTCTAGTGTTTGTGTGCAGGGTGTGGTTTGCACCCTTCCTTTTCTCTGCTTTATTCTGGACAACTGCTATGATCATACATTCAAGTTCTCTCCCTCTCTCTCTCTCTCTCTCTCTCTCTCTCTCTCTCTGCTATTTAGTGTCTAACATGAAAGAAAGCCCATCTACTACATTTTTCATCTTAGACGTGCTACTGTTCAGCTCCAGAAGTTGGGTTTTCCTTGTTTTCATATTTTCTATATCTCTGTTTCACTTCATCCTTTGTGTACATTCTTATGTATATAAAACCTCTTTCTGGGGCGCCTGGGTGGCACAGCGGTTAAGCGTCTGCCTTCGGCTCAGGGCATGATCCCGGCGTTGTGGGATCGAGCCCCACATCGGGCTCCTCTGCTATGAGCCTGCTTCTTCCTCTCCCACTCCCCCTACTTGTGTTCCCTCTCTCGCTGGCTGTCTCTATCTCTGTCAAATAAATAAATAAAATCTTAAAAAAAATAAAATAAAATAAAACCTCTTTCTAACAGTTGTTTGTCCATGTGCAATACTTCCATCGTCTTTTTCATTTCTGGGTAGGTTTCTATTGTTTAATCTTTCTCCTCAGTACGAGGTGAACTTTTCTCCTTCTTTGCATCCTGGTAATCTTTTGTTGGAAGGCAGGTATTGTGAATTTTAATTGTTAGATATTAATTATGGCTTATATTTCTACACATACTCTTGAGGATTGTTCTGATGGTGAGGTAGGTTCCTGGAAAACTATTTTATCCTTCCAGACTAGCTTTCCAAAGGTTTGTTAGGTGGTATCACAGTAGTCTTCAATGTATTTTGCTATTGTTCTGTTGGTATTCTGAGCTCTCTTTGCAATGTCCCACGGATTACGAGGTTTTCCACTCTGCCTGCTGCTGGTAGCACAGACTTTTCCTGATTGTGTGTGAAGGCTAGTGACATTTTCCTCTCTGCTTCCCCTGGGCTATTATTTTCCCCACACCACATACGTTCCTCACACACGTGCCCTATTGAGGAATTCTATGAAAACTCAAAAGTGATCCTAGATGGTTTTCTGAGGTCCTCTTTCTCTGTGCAGCTCTCCTCAGTATTCTGTACTTACTGTAAACCACAGCCATATTGACTTTGCCAAACTTCCATCTTTCTGTCTCAAAGTCATGAAAATGGCTGAGCTTCGCCTGTAGTCTTCATCCCTGACCCGTAGACTGGAAACTAAATCTCTTTAGGCAGTAAGTTAGGGAAATGCAATGTCCCCCATGTTTGTTTTCCCTCGTGCACTAGTCACTTCCCTGCATTGCCTGGAAATATATCGAAAGTGTTCTTTTGCCAGGGCGCCTGGGTGCCTCAGTTGCTTAAGCCTCCGACTCGTATTCTGGACTCAGGTCATGAACTCAGGTTTTTTGGATCAAGACCAGCATTGGGCATCACACTCGGCAAAGAGTAGGCTTGAGATTCTCTTTCCCCTCTCCTTCTGCCCCCCTTTCTCTCAAACCAACACAGAAAATCTTTCAAATAAAATAAAATAAAATACTTAAGAGGCAGGTTATGTAAGAAGGACATTCGTACCCTTCTCTTTTCCTGTGAAAGCAGGAAATAAACCTCCCATGTGAAAGACATCCTTCCTGTTCCAGGAGGCAAAGAAATATCCTTATCACAAGAGATAGGAAATTAAGAGCCAAGAAAGCTGCGTAAAAAACCTTATTCCTTTTTACTAATTTACTACACTAGCCCAAATTCTGTTCGAATTCCTTACGAATTGAAGCTCCTAATGTTAAGTTTCCTATATCCTGCCAATTCCTCTCTGATTTACTGTCTTTTTGTCTAAAAAGTATAAAAACTGCCTGCTTTGGTTATTTCTTTTGGTCTCAATTAGCCATGCACCTGTAATAAAACTTTGATTTTTTTTTTCTTAATCTGACTCACGTAAATTTAATTCTTGGTCCAGCCAGAAGACCATGGGGTAGAGGGAGAATTTTTCCTTCCCTTCTACACATAATCTCTTCTAAGTTTCTGACAATTTCCATAATGTGTTAGTTTCTGATTGCTCCTATAACAAATTACCTCAAATTCAGTGGCTTAAAGCAACACAAATGTATTATCTTACCATTCTGCAGATCAGAAGTCTAAATCAGTTTCATGAGGCTAAAACCAATATGTCAATAGGGCTACAGTCCTTCTGAAGACTCTAGGAGAAAATCTGTTTGTTTGAATTTCCCAGCTTCTAGAATGAATGTAGCCTACATTCCTTGGCTTCTCCCCCCCCCCCCCCAACCGGCAATCTCATCATTCCTACCTCTGCTTCTGTGGTCACATCTAATTCTTGAACTCTGCTTCTCCTGCCTCCCTCTTTCACTCAGGAAGACCCTTCTGATTATTTTGGATCCATCCAGATATTCCAGGAGAAGCTCCCCACCTCAAGGTCCATAACCTAATCACATTTGCAAAGTCCCATTTCACAGATTCCCCAGATTCCAACAGCAACATCTTTGGGGGTATTATTCTGCCCACCACACGACATTAACAAATTCTTTCTTATCAATCAGAATGAAGCCCACAGTAACAGTATTCTTCACTGTCTCCAATGCATTCTTTGCAATAACATTGTCCAGTGAGTCAAAATTGATCAAATGTTTTCTCAGTCAGGATGGTTTCAGTTATGGGGAACAGAAATCTCAACTCAAATTCCTAAAATACAAGTCACCTTAATTCACTGTATTGTAAATTCCATATAGCATATTTTTATCTCATTTTACAATAAGTGTGATATTGCACACACCCTAGATTATAAACCCCTTATTGTCTGCTTTTAGCAGAGAGTCAGTGACCTTTCAGAAGGGAGGAGTATGGCACTTTGATCTTTTGGAGTGGACAGAATGGAATGGGAAGAAGGAAAGAGTCAGTCAGGAGGATTAAAAATACCAAAATGTGGGGCACCTGGGTGTTTCAGTCAATTAAGCATCGGATTTCATTCAGGCCATGATCTCAGGGTTCCAGGATCCAGCCCCCTGACAAGACCAGAGTGGGGGCTCCCTGCTCTGTGAGGAGTCTCCTTGTCCCTCTCCATCTCCCTCCCCCCACCATGCTATCTCCAAAAAATAAATAAATAATCTTTAAAAAAAAAATACCAAGAAGTTACCTATCCCGAAACCAATGAAACATTTCTATGCGATTCAACAAGCAACTCTTTTAAGTGTGGCTCCTCTCAGAAATACAGCATCCAAGTGATGTAATGGAGTAAATATCAGAAGCAGCAGCAGAAGACCTGGTTCAGCTGCTTCCCTGATATATAAACTCTGAAAATCACTTAATGCCAAGTCTAATTTTTCTATAATGCTCCCCACAATATCACAGGGATATTGTGAAGATCAAGTAAATTAATGAGTTTGAAAGAGCTTTACAAGCTCTCAAGTACTATGCCAGTGTCCACAATTCTTCTCATTTATTCTGCAGAGGAAATGGGAACACACAATTTTTGGAGCATGAGGGACTTCTTAGGAGAAAAAGCCTGAGTGGGACATTCAGTATACAGTCAGAGAGGGAAGTAGTGGGCCAGGGGAGAGGGCTACCCAGAAGAAATGGGAAATACAGACACTGTAGGTTAGGCCAAAAATTAATTTCTCAACCTTGTATGTTATCAGTGACAGTGGTGATAGTAATTGCCCTATAATCAACTGAACATCATTTTCTATATTATCCTTGGTGTACTATGCCTATGATAAAGGATCTCAATTCCAAAACTACTTGAGAATGAGTACGGGCAGTATACCCCTCTTCCTTAGGCATACCCTAATTGCCAACATCACAATATAATACAAGCCCCACATGGATCAAGTAGCAGACTGTCCAACAAAGAGAATGGAAGAGGCAGACCTACTCAATCAAACCACTTCCGTGACATACATTCAGCTTAGAGGCTTATCTGTCAATCAGAAGGTGCAGATGACTGTGTTTGCCCCGTTCCTCACTTCCTATGTCCTGACACTGATTGGGAACATCCTCATTGTCGTAACTATTATCTATGACCACTGGCTCCATACCCCTATGTATTTCTTCCTCAGTAACCTATCTTTTATTGATGTCTGCCACTCCACGGTCACTGTCCCCAAGATGCTCAGAGATATGTGGTCAGAAGAGAAGCTCATCTCCTTTGAGGCCTGTGTCACCCAGATGTTCTTCCTGCACCTCTTTGCCTGCACTGAGATCTTTCTCCTCACAGTCATGGCCTACGATTGGTACGTGGCCATTTGCAAACCCCTGCAGTACAGGACAGTGATGAACTGGAAAGTATGTGTGCTGCTGGCTGTGGCCCTCTGGACGGGGGGACACCATCCACTCCATATCGCTGACCTCCCTCACCATCAAGCTGCCCCACTGTGGTCCTGATGAGATTGACAGCTTCTTCTCGGATGTGCCTCAGGTGATCAAACTGGCCTGCATGGACACCCACATCATTGAAATCCTCATTGTCTCCAACAGCGGGCTGATCTCTGTGGTCTGTTTCGTGGTCCTCGTGGTGTCCTATGCGGTCATCCTGGTGAGCCTGAGGCAACAGATCTCTGAAGGCAGGTGGAAGGCCTTATCCACCTGTGCAGCACACCTCACTGTCGTCACACTCTTCCTGGGGCACTGCATCTTCATCTATTCCCGTCCATCCACCAGCCTCCTGGAGGACAAGGTGGTGTCTGTGTTCTTCACCACAGTGACCCCTCTGCAGAACCCCATCACCTATACTCTCAGGAATGAAGACACGAAGAATGCCTTGAACAAGTTCATGGGAAGGTTGGAGGGGAGAGGGAAAAAATGACAATGTCTAGGCTCTTAAGAGGCCTGGTGCTCCACATCCAAGAAATGCCTTGCAAAGAATAAGTCACCTAACATTTATCGGGCTTTACGACTTATGAATTCTCTTCGGTCCAATATTTGACAATCATACCAGCAGCTGTGATTTTCAGGATCTTCCATATGCTGGAAATTGTTCTAGGCACTCTATATTTACTCCATGCCCACAGCCACTTGAGAGGTAGGTTTTATGTTTGTTTACAATGATGGAACGAAAGCTCAGAGAGAGCCAACGGTATGCCCAAGGTCACCCATCTAGGAAATGCTGGAAGCAGACTATTAAGCCAAGTGCATCAACACAAACTCATGCTATTTTCACTACACCATGTCGCCTCTCCGGGCTGTTGTCTTAGGGTGGTAACTAATGTTGAAATGAACCTTTAGATTGCTGGGCAGCACTTGACTACATCATTCACTCAGATGCTTGCCTAAACGGCTCAGCAAACACCGGTGACTCAGACCAAGTGAGTTTGCTTACGACTTCAGTGATGTAGAAAGAAGACTTTGAGTCACTGAAGGTACTGATATCCTCAAGTGGCCAGGAAAAATCTGCCATCAGAGCAATGAAATGGGGATATCTTACTATTCATTCATTTGACAAATTTTTACCAAGCACCTGTTATGTGCTAAGGACCAGGCTTACAATAACACACACACACACACACACACACACACACACACACACACACACTAGTCCCTCCTTTATGTAGTTTAGAGTCTAGTGAAAATAGGAAACAAAAATATAAACAAATACATTTAATTACAGATCATAACAAATCCTGTAAAAAAAAACACACTGAATGTTGATAGAGAGTTTCAGAAAAGACTGTCTTCAGAGTGGTGAGGCAAAGAAGGTCTCTTTGACAAATGACATAGAAGCTAAGATCGGAAAGATAAAGAGGAGGCCTGCATGAAAAAAGACAGGTGATGAACATTCTAGGCAGAGGAAATGGCAGGTGTTGGGAAAGACCCTGGCTTGGTCCAAGCAAAGAAAGGGTAGTGTGGTTACAGCTTAGACCCTAAGGCAGAGAATGGTGAGAGATGATGGTGAAGAGGTCAAAAGAATACTTTCATGTCTTCTCAAGGGTCAACCAACTTTCAAAATGGTGCCAAGACAAGGCAAGGGGGAAGAAAGTATTTTTAAATGGTACTGGATCATCTAGGTAGATGGGAAAAATTAATCTCAACCCTCATCTCACGCCATGTATCAAAGGAAACTTAAAATGGATCACAAACCTAAAATTTAAAGCTGAACTGTAAAATTTCTAAAAGAAACTAGGAGAAAATCTTCGAGACTTTGGGGGAGGTGAAGATTTCTTAGGACACAAAAGGCATCAATCTTAAAAGTAAAAGAATGATAAATAAGACAATCCAAATATAAACTTCTGCTCTTCAAAATATATCATTCAGAAAATAAAACTGCAAGCCACAGCATGAGAAAAAATATTACCAAGACATATATCCAACAAAGATCTTGCATCCAGAATATACAAAGAATACTTTGTTTACTCTTATAACATAGTGACAAGAAGAAAAAACTAATCATAATAAATTAGCAAAATATTTGAACAGACACATCACAACACAAGATATAGGAAAGGATAATAAGCAGATTAAAAGATTCTCAGCATCATCAGTAATTAGGAAAATGCAGAGTAAACCACAGGAATTTCAGGCCTAAAATTAAATATTGACAATAACAGTTATTGGATGTTAAACTCTTCGACTTCTGATGAGAACATAAAATCATACAACCACTTTGGGGGCACCTGGCTGGCTCAGTCAGTGGAGCGTGAGACTCTTCATCTCAGGGTCATGAGTTCGAGCCCCACAGCAGGGGTAGAGTTTATTTAAAGATAAACAACTTCAAAAAATCATACAACCACTTGGAAAAACAGCCTTCTAGTTTCTTACGAGCTGAACATACACTTACTATATGATCCAAGAATTCTACTCCTAGGTATTTACCCAGGAGAAATGAAGACCTGTGGCCAAAATAACCTGTAAGTAAACATTTATATCTACTTTATTCACAACTGCCAAAAACTGAAAACACCCAAATGTCCATCAGTAAATGACTGAATAAACAACTGTGGCATACCCATACCATGAGATATTATTCAACAATAAGAAGAAACAAACTGCTAATACCCACAAAAGATGTAGGTTAATCTCAGAAACAGCATGCAGAGCTAAAGAAGTCAGGAACAGGGAAGTTCGTACTGTATGATTCAATGTATATGAAGCTCTAGGAAAGACACATCTAATTCATAGCGACAAAAATCAGATGCTTGCATGCTTGGGTGGAGATAGAGGGATTGGCTGGGAAGGGACTGAAGAAACTCTCTGGGTGATGGAAATGCCCTATATCTTGACTGGAGACATGGTTACGTGGGTGTATATATACCTTTGTCAAAATTTCTCAAACTGCCCAATTAAAATGCATGCATTTTATGGAACTAAATTCTACACCAATAAACTTTATTTTACAGTAAGTTCTTTATACATTTCCACCTTGATTTTATCAAAGTATTATGAAAAATACAAAATAGTTGCAGGAATGAGGAATCACGTTCAAAGTAAGTTTAATTCACTACAAATCATTGATGGCTTAAATAAACACCTTGAATCTACATTGAAAGGTAAAATTAAAACCACTTCAATTTATAGAACCTAAGTGTGATATCACTTCCCAGAGGCAATAACCCACAGAATCCACAAATCAAGAAAATAAGTTATCTCACAAGTGTACCTGTTCCTGAAACTCAGTCCATGCCCCAAATTGTGATCTTTTACTAGTGAAACCAGAAGCCTTCTTTCAAGTTTTCCAGATTCTTTTTTTTTTTCAGATTTTATTTATTTATTTGAGAGGGAGAGAGAGTGAGAGAGCACGAGTGGGGTGAGAGGCAGAGGGAGAAGCAGAGTCCCGTCTGAGCAGGGAGCTGCACTCCAGGCTCCATCCTAGGACTCCGGGATCATGACCTGAACCGAAGGCAGACACTTAACCGAGTGAGCCACTGAGGAAGCCCCAGATTCTTTTTCCTTTAGGTTCCACCATGATCGTTTCCTTTATGTAAGTAAAAGTTAATAAATCCTTCCCTTTAAAAAAGAAGTTCTGCTCTGTGCCATTTGATCTGATTCTGTTTTTTTACTTCCACTGTCTTGTTAAAGATATGGCCATAATTATACTTGTGACTCCAAATCCATTGTGTGCCTGACTTCATGAAAAAAACCTGTTCCTGTCTGAGATGTTTGATGGCACTTTTTACCTCCTCATTCCTCAAGGTGTAAATGAGGGGATTTAGCTGAGGGGTGACCACCGTGTAGAAGACGGACACCACCTTGTCCATGGAGAAGCTGGTGTCTGCCCAAGGGTAGAGGAAGATACATGGTCCGAAGAAGAAGCCAACCACCATGAAGTGGGCTGAGCAGGTAGGCAGGGCTTTCCGGCGCCCCTCAGCTGACTGTTTTCGAAGAGAAACCAGGATGACCGTGTAAGAGGTGACCAAAGCCGGGAAACAGGTGAGGGAGACGGTTCCACTGTTAGACACAATGAGCATTCCCGTGAGGTACGCATCTGTGCATGCCAGCTTGATGACAGGGGGCACGTCGCAGAAGTAGCTATCAATAATGTTGTGGCTGCAGTAAGGTAGACGAATGGTCAGGAAGGTCTGCACCAGAGAGTGAACAGAACCCCCCAACCAGAGAGCAAACACAAGCTGTACACAGACCTGATGTTCATCACATTGGGATAGTGCAGCAGAGCACAGATGGCTCCATAACGATCATAAGCCATGATGGTCAGCAGAAAGATCTCAGCACAAGCAAACAGATGTAGAAAGAACAGCTGTGCGATGCAATTATCAAAGGAAATCATCTTTCTCTCCAAAAGCAAGCCCTCTAGCATCTTGGGCACAGTGACAGATGAGTGGCAGATGTCAATAAAGGACAGATTGCTCAGGAAGAAGTACATGGGGGTATGGATATGCAGACTAAAAACTATAGTAACTATGATGAGAGTGTTCCCCAAAAGGGTCAGTACATATGTGATGGAAAATGCTACAGAAAATAGTGCCTCCAGCACCCAGCTCTCAGTGAGTCCCAAGGAGACAAATTCAATCACTCTTGTTTGATTTAGAGCATCCATCCAATGAATTGTCAAAGGACCTTGTGGCGGGGGGGACCATGAAAGCTAATTTAGCTTTAATATTACAGGACTAGAACTCACTGAAGTGATTCTACATTCCATTATGAATTGCTTATTTATTATCAGGGCATATAAAATAGAAGAGCAACCTAATAGCGACTGTTACAATACACCCATTGTGTACCAGGAGCTGTTCCCAACATTTTATATACACATTTCTAGTAACCACAACTGCACCATGGCATAGGCATTACTATTCCTGGCTTGCAGATGAGATACATGAATCTGACAAGAATAAGTCAAGTTGCCAAAACTCTTAGCCACTAGTTGGCTGCCTTTTTTCATTTCGGTCTAACCCACAGATAACACCAAATTAATCTTCCAAAATATGACTCCCAACTAAAGTCTTTCACCATTTCACTCTTCCTATCAAATTAAATGTACATCCAAAGCCTGCAACAGACTAATACCTGTTTATTTTTCCAGTCTGGAATCCTCCTTTTTCCCCTATGTACTCCTCTCTCCAAGCAGGTTGGTTACTGCTTCTGCCATGTTACCCCCACCTTCAAGAAAACTTTGCTGGGGGCGCCTGGGTGGCACAGTCCTTAAGCCTCTGCCTTTGGCTCAGGGCGTGATCCCGGCATTCTGGGATCGAGCCCCACATCAGGCTCCTCCGCTAGGAGCCTGCTTCTTCCTCTCCCACTCCCCCTGCTTGTGTGACCTCTCTCGCTGGCTGGCTCCATCAAATAAATAAATAAACTCTTTTAAAAAAAAAAAGAAAAAGAAAAGAAAACTTTGCTGATACAATCAAATCCTATGTCTACTCTTTCATGCCTATTTTATGGTACTGAAATATTAAAAACAAAAAAAACACTTCTTTCTGTCCATTACATTGAAATTTTCCTAAAAAGCAATAACTACTGGGGCACCTGGGTAGCTCAGTTGGTCATGTGTGTGAGTCTTGGTTTTGGCTCAGGTCATGATGTCAGGGTTGTGATATCAAACACAATCCCATGTCTCTCTCTCTCTCTCTCTCACATGAGTAACTAAATCTTTTCTTTAAAAAAGATCTTATTCTTCATAGTATATTATGATATTATTTACCTAGCTGCCAACCAGAACAAGTGGAGAAAGAAAACTTCTCTGAGGCTCTTAAGTTGTTGTTGTTGTTGTTGTTGTTGTTGTTGCTTTCTAAGGGTGGTGGGACAGAGGGGCAGAGGGGGAGCGAGAGTGAGAATCTTAAGCAGACTCCACACCAGGGCAGAGCCTGATGTGGGGCTCAATCTCACAACCCTGAGCTCAAGACCTGAGCTGAGATCAAGAGTCAGATGCTTAACCCACTGAATCACCCAGGTGCCCCTTCTCTGAGGATTTTAAAGGTGAGGATGCTTTAAGGTAAGAACCAAATAGTGTCCTCTTCTCTCTGTCCAGAGAAAGACTCAAAAGCACCTCCCTCAGATATTCCAAGGATGCGGTCCTGGTGAGTTATGTCTCAGAGAGTGACACTGGATCAGGAAGCCCAGGGGAGCAGAACTCTCATGCTTCAGCTGTACTCTGCCATTTCTTCTCCAGAACAGCCCAAATCGAATCTGTATGCTGACTTTCAGAGCTCAGGAAAGACAGGCTTTCTCTGGTGGTAGTAAAGACTCCCTTGCTTCCACAAACAAGCAAAGACTGAATGACCATCTGCCAGTAGAAGAGACTCCTTCTCTCTTTGAAAGAGTGTATCTCATTCGACATTCATTCCACAAACATTTGTGAATGCCTAGCAGGCACTGTGCTAGTGATGGTATTGATCCCTTCCAACCTCAAAACTCCATAATTCTATGACTTTTTTGATGACTAGAGAGAAGGAACAGGTGCTGTGGCAAAATCTAAAAGGTGGCAAGGCATAATCCTAGACATTTTGAGGAATCATAGAGGGTGTGTGTATTTGTGGTATCTTAGGGGTGCAGGGGTGCCTGTGCAGAAAGCAACACATTGAAAAAGTATACTGAGTCCTGAGACAGCAAAGAGGTTAAAATAATTCTCGTAAGTTAAAAGGCCTTCTACTAAATGTATAAATACTACACACTTGCGCAACATAACAGACAAGTGTTTGAGAATGGGTCTTGCTCAGTACCATGAACACACATGCATACGGGTACATACCCCACAGAAGGCATGTCAGGCAATGCAAGTGAAGAGGTGGTAAAACTCACCAATGTTCTTCAGTGACACAGGGGTGATGTAGCTAACTGTTATCATGTTCTTTCTTCCACTACTTCCATAATCCCTTCTGAAATGAAACAGAGAGAAAGCAAAATGTTTTAAAACACTATGACATTAGTACCTGGTTTTCTGTTAAAATAATTTCACTCTTAGGGCAGACGCCTGGGTGGCTCAATCAGCTGAGCATCTGCCTTCAGCTCAGGTCGTGGTCCCTGGGTCCTGGGATGGGGCCCCAAGTCAGGCTCCCTGCTCAGCGGGGTGCCTGCTTCTCCCTCTGCAGTTCCCTCTTTTTGTGTTCTCTCTCTTTCTCTCTCTCTCTGTCAAATGAACAAATAAAGTCTTTAGAAAAAAGTAGTTTCACCCTTTTAATTTGGTCTCTGGATTTTTTTCAAACTCCTTCCTTCTCTGTTAATTTTTCGTTTGTCCTTTTCAATATTTCTGCCTTCTTCTAGCCAGGTAAGGTAGAGTACTAAGCCTACTTGCCCTTTCCGCTTTGATCAGTAATTATTATGCGCACTATTAGAACTATCTTTGAACAGGTTCCAAAATCTGTTCATCAAAAGCCATTCATTTACTCAACAAATATTTTGTATATAAGGAAAATACTCATTTTTAATTAATACAAATAAATAGCATACATTAAGAGATATAAGCAAATACTAACTTGAAGCTTAAAATTTTGCATCAAGAAAAGTAGAAAAGTGTGTTGATCATGGTAATCATGTCACAATGTACATCTTTATCAAATCACATGGCCACCTTAAATACATTCAATCTTTATTTGTCTGTTGATTACACCTCAAGAAAGATGGAGGAAAAAAGAAAATATAAAATTTTTTGAGAAGCTGTGCCAAGTAAAGCCAGTCTTCGGTTCTATTGTTGTTCTGTTGAACTAATGAACATTACTGAGTGAGGACCTATTTTGTCAGGCAATGTATCTGAAAATTTGGATTCTGGGGCACCTGGCTGGCTCAGTCAGTAGAGCATGCCACTCTTGATCTCAGAGTCCCGACTTCAAGCCCCACCTTGGGCGTGAAGCCAAATAAGTAAGTATGTAAGTAAGTAAGTAAGCACATAAGGAAAGAAAGAAAGAAAGAAAGAAAGAAAGAAAGAAAGAAAGAAAGAAAGAAAGAGAGAAAGAAAGAAAAGAAAGAAAGAAAGAAAGAAAGAAAGAAAGAAAGAAAGAGAAAGAAAAGAAAGAAAGAAAGAAAGAAAGAAAGAAAGAAAGAAAGAAAGAAAGAAAGAGGTCTAGTACTAATCTTAAAAACATTTGGATCCTGCTCTTTTTTATCCCTTTAACCAACTGATCTATCATAACTGTGGGTACATTTTGTGCAGATCACTTGACTTTATTTTCACAATCTGGAAAGCAGGTAAGAATTTGATCTGGTGATAGGTATTAAGGAGGGCACGTATTGCATGGTGCACTGGGTGTTATACGCAAGTAATGAATCATGGAACTTTACATCAAAAGCTAGGGATGTACTGTATAGTGACCAACATAATATAATAAAAAAATTATTTTAAAAACTTTGATCCCAGGTTTTTAAGGAAATCAGCAGAAATCTTATCTACTAAGGAGTAATTGAATTAAAAGGACCAGAATCCCCACTAGATACCCATATCGGGTATATTAGTGTGTGTTTTGTATACTGAAATCCTTCATAAAGCACTGAAAGACCCTGAAACCCATCCCTTTCTGCCCTTTGCCTTTTCCTTTCACCTTTCACCTTTCACCCAAGCTCTCTGCAATCCCCACAATAGCTTCACAGAGGAGACAGTAACAATTGTCTGGAATCCTGTTTCCAGACTCAAGACTGCAAGACTGACTCTGGCCAACATCCAGCCTGCTGGCCTGCTCTGCAGACATCAGATTGGCCAGGCCCCAAATCTCATGAGCCAATTCCTTCAAGTACTCTCTCTCCCTCCCTCAATATCTACCTTAAATAAGCAACAGTAGTCATTATTACTTTATAAAGGGGAGGCAGGAAGAGGATAGGAAAACTCAGTGTCATCAAACCAAATCGATCAACCCGCTAACTCTATTAAACTCTGATTCTCTTTTAAAGGCCAAAGCAATATTCTCCAATGTAAAATCAGTCACATTACCTCACAGACTTATCTTGCTTGTTTAAAAGAGACTTCCCACTGACATCAAACACTTACTCTTGTACCTCCTCCTGATTCAACTGTCCTCTTATACCCTGTTACAGAAGCCCAGGATGGAAAATCCTAGAGCACACAATTTACACAGGGTAAATTGCAGTCTTGAAAGCTTTGGGATTTTTATCTGCCTCTGCCTGACACAGGATTTTGAAGTGATCACTGGATGACTAGAATGGAATTTGTCATCAATGAATACTCAGGGGTACTATTATGAGTTTTCCATTTAAATGAATTTCCTGTTATTAATCTCTGTCATTTAGCAATTTAATAAGTAGACAATAAAACCAGCAGCCTCCAAATATAGATAGATTTCCAAACCTTTGGCAATTAGCAGGACATCAGTTTGTTCTGCCACTGTACTAACCACTGCAACATCCACCAGAGAGCCGAAGTCCACTTACAAATGAAACCTCACCCATGAATCCTAAATGAATTGCTATCAATCCACAGGCTCCCAAAATGCCCAACAGGCAGCCTGAAACTCAATAAGTTTCCAGAAATATCTGACTCAACACCTCCTCATTTGTCTTTTCTACTGTTTCAGGAAAATTCAAAGCCAGAAATTACAATCCGTTCTTAACAGATTGTCCACATAAGATAACCTCTTTACATAAGGCAAAAATATCAAGATGTTTGTACCAGTGGGTTTTCAATCTCCCAAAAGCAGCTGTGACTACCTAAATCAAAAACAATAGTAATGTATTGTGGAACTAACAACATGCAGGAATAAAACATATGAAAATAACAACCAAAAGACTGGAAAGAAGAAGACGGAAGTTGGAAAGATTCCTATATTATGCAGGCAGTGGTATCAACATTATTTGACGATGTACTGCATTAAAGATGTATTCTCTAAATGCTTGACAAACAGTTAAAATAAAGTGACATGGCTAATAAGGTAATACTGGAGATGAAATAAAACATTTTCTTTAAAAGCTCAGTGACAGGCCAGTCAGTGATGGGTATTAAGGATGGCACGTATTGCATGGTGCGCTGGGTGTTATACGCAAGTAATGAATCATAGAACAGTACATCAAAAACTAGGGAGGTACTGTATGGTGACTAACATAACATAATAAAAAATATTATAAAAAATAATTTAAAAAAAGCCCAGTGAATCCAAATGATAAATAGAAACATAAAAGAAAATGAGAATAGAAAACAAATAGCAAAATGGTAGTTTTAAACCAAACCCCATCGATAATCACATTAAATGTATATGGTCTACCTTGTTCCCAAAATAGATAAAGAACACTTACAACTCAATAAAAAGACAACCCAACTTAAGAATAGGCAAAGGACTCTAATAGACATTGTTCTGAAGAAGATAGACAAATGGCCAGTAAACCCATGAAAAACTTTTCAACATTAGTAGCCTTCAGGGAAATGCAAAGCAAAGCCACAAGATACCACTTCACATGCTCTAGGATAACTGTAATAAAAAAGACAGAAAATGACAAGTGTCAGAAAAGATGTGGAGAAATTAGAACCCTCAATAATTATTGGTAGGAAGATAAAATGATGCAGGCATTTTGGCAAAAAAAAAAAAAGGCAGCTCTTCAAAATGTTAAAGACACAAGTTATCGTAATCCAGCAGAGCCACTCCTATACTGAAGAGAGCTGAAAACATATGTTCAGACCGCCTGGGTGGCTCAGTCTGTTCAGCATCAAACTCTTGATTTTGGCTCAGGTCCTGACCTCAGGGTTTTGAGATCCAGCCCCACATCAGGCTCTGCACTGAGAATGGAGCATGCTTAAGATTCTTTCCCATACAGCCGCTCTGGAAAACAATATGGAGGTTCCTCAAAAAGTTAAAAATAGACCTACCCTACAACCCAGCAATTGCACTACTAGATATTTACCCAGAGGATACAAATATACTGATCCGAAGGAGCACCTGCACCCCAATGTTTATAGCAGCAATGTCCACAACAGCCAAACTATGGAGAGAGCCCAGATGTCCATTAACAAATGAATGCATAAAGATGTGGTACTGGGTGCTTGGGTGGCTCAGTCGGTTAGGTGTCTGCCTTGGGTTCAGGTCATGATCCCAGGGTCCAGGGTGGGGATGAAGCCCCACATCAGGCTCCCTGCTCAGCAGTGAGTCTGCTTCTCCTTCTCCTTCTGCCCCTCCCTCCACTCGTTCTCTCTCTCTTTTAAATAAATGAAATCTTCAGAAAATAAAATTTAAAAAAATATGTGGTGTAGATATGCAATGGAATGTTATTCAGTCGTGAAAGAAAACAAAATTGCACCATTTGCAATGACATGGATGGAACTAGAGGGTATTAGGCTAAGTGAAATAAGTCAATCACAGAAAGACAATTCTATGATTTCACTCATATGTGGAATTCAAGAAACAAAACAGAAGATCATAGAGGAAGGAAAGGAAAAATAAAATAACATGAAATCAGAGAGGGAGACAAACCAAAGAAACTTTTAACTATAGGAAGCAAACCGAGGGTCAGTGGGGGGATGGGGTAACTGGTGATGGGCATTAAGGAGGGTACTTGATGGAATGAGCACTGGGTGTTGTATGCAACTGATGAATCACTAAACTCTACCTCTGAAACTAATATTACACTATATGTTCATTAATTGATAAACTATAAATATAATAGAAATTTATTTATAAAATAAAATAAAATTTAAAAATAAAAATAATTAAAAAAAGATTCTTCCTTACCCTCTCTGCCTCTCCCCCCCCCACTCATACTCTCTCTCTCAAAGAAAAAGGAAAGTATATGTCCACACAAAAATTTGTACATATTCATGGCAGCATAATTCATACGATCCAAAAAGTGGAAAAAACCAACATGTCTATCCATTGACAAATGGTTAAACCAAAGTGGTATGTCCATAAAGTGGAATATTGTTCAGTAACAAAAAGGAATGACATAGCGATACATGATACAACATGTATCCACCTCTGCAGTGAAGATGAAGAGACCGTGAGGTTTGATGATATTGAGGAGAAAAAGATATGGAGGCAGCAAATGTCCCAGGCCCTGGCGGAGTTCCATCCTTGCAGGAGAGTAAACATATGGCAGACTATAGCCATGATAGATGCTACAGGCTCCAAATCATGAAAAACAGTCTCGCATTTATGAATGGAGAAAAAGGAATTCAGATATGGAGGGGAAGGAAAAAGAAAGGAGGAAGAGGGAGATGTTGTTGATTTCATGGGTAGTAGCCAGCCAGAATGCCTTGGAATACACTCAACAGACTCTATGAAATGGTCTATGTACATCTCATCAAATTTCTCTCTGTAAACAAACACCATAGTGTTTATAGTTACCGATGTGTTTATATAGTTACAGATGTATTAAAAAAAATCTCCAGTCAAGAACCTAACTTTCCAGTATAAGAAGAGTAAAGTAAAAAGAGCAAACTAGGGGTGCCTGGGTAGCGCAGTCATTAAGCATCTGTCTTCGGCTCAGGGCGTGATCCCAGCGTTCCGGGATCCAGACCCACATCAGGCTCCTTCACGGGGAGCCTGCTTCTTCCTCTCCCACTCCCCCTGCTTGTGTTCCCTCTCTCGCTGGCTGTCTATCTCTGTCAAACAAATAAATAAAAAATCTAAAAAAAAAAAAGAGCAAACTAATGTTAAAACAAGCATAAGGGGGAGAAAACAAGCATAAGGAAGGAAATAACAGAGTAAACATAAATGAAATAGTATAAAACAAGAGAGATGAGCAAACAAAACCAAAAGTTGGTTCTTTGTAAAAATCAACAAAAATGACAAACCTTTCACTAGACTGACCAAGAAGGAAGAGAGAGAACATTAAAATGATTAAATTTTGGAATGGGAGCATTACTACCCACCTTACAAAAATAAAAAGGATTATAAGGGAATGTTATGAACAGCCAGCAAAGTAGGTCACCTATATGAAATGGACATATTTCTAAGAAGACACAAACTACCAAACCTGACTCAAGTGGAAACAGATAATATGAACAGACCTGTAACAAGGGAAAAGATCAAGTGAGCAATAAAAAGAGTATATCCCAGGCTTGGAGCTCCCTGGCCAGTGGCCTCACCTGACCCTCAGCACCATGGCTGCGGTGGGGGCGTCAGGGATGGCCTGGCTCTCATGGGCCTAGGGCACCAGGCCCCGCGCTCCAGGGCACTAGCTTGGCCTCCCGCAGGCGGTGGCACCAGGAGGCGGCCCAGGCGCAGGTGGCGGGTCCCCACGGGGCGGCTGGGCCACGGCGCGCCTGGAGGGCCGGGAGGTCTTGGAGTACCTGAGGAAGACGCGCTGGGTGACCAGCCGCTGCAACTCCTGCAGGCCTTGGTTGACGTGAGCACCTGCCCTTGAGCTTCATCTCACGGGGCACCTCGAGATCTTCACGCCCTCCCTCCCCCCACCCCTGCTGGGCAGCGGCAGCAGCGGCCATGGCTGGGTGCCCCAGAGCATTCCAGGCCAACCCAGGCCCGACGCCAGCAGCGACTTCTACCTGCGCTGCCCCGGCGAGAACGGATGTTTGCCCTGTCGGTGGACGCCGTGTTCCCAAGGCGCAGGGCACCACCGGATAACGGCCGCGCGTGTGCACCTCCAGGTTCCCGAGCACAAATCTCAGGATCCCGTTCACTACCCTGTCCAGTGAGAAGACGGAGAAGTAGGAGGCTCCCGGTCCCGGGTAAAGCCTGTGCAGGCCCACATCTCAGCCCTGACCATCCACATTCCAAATGCCATGGCCCCCTTCCCTCATAACCCCCCTCCCTCTCCCACTGGAACCCAGTGCTGCGAACTCCTGCCTATCCAGCCCCCGGGGAGCAGGGCGATACCAGCTGACCTCAAGTGAATGGCTGACAACTGGTAGCCAGAAAATGAAAAGGAAGCTTCTGGTGCAGACAGCCCCAAGAATGATTTAAAGCCACCTTATTCCTATGCAGAATTCATAGGACAGAAAACTATGATGGCTCCTGAGAAGCAACTTACCCTAAATGGAATTTATACTCACATCACTAAAAATTACCACTACAAGACAGTGGACAAGAGCTGGCCGAATCCAATTCGCCACAATCTCTCTCTGAATCCTTATTTCATCATAGTACCACGTTCCCTGGAAGAACCAGGCAAAAGGGCTTATTCTGGAGGATAGATCCTGCCTCTGAAAGCAAATTCATAGGGCAGGCTTTTAGGAAAAGATGGTCCATGGGCATGCCTTGCTTTAGAAACCCTCTGGGACCCCTCTTCTCCAGAAGTGGCCCAGCCTCTCCCAATCACGCTGGAATGCTGTCTGCACTCGTCAGTGGTGCCCAGACCCCCAAGAGCCTGTCAAGGGAAGTTTCACTGGCCCCCCTGGAGCCTGAGCCCAGTGCCTCACAGCCCAAACTGGCCATCATCCAGAAGGCACAGTTTGCCCAGTGTGCACCAGGCTCCCCTCTGTCTTGTCAGCCCATTTTAATGGCCGGGCAGTGGCAGCTGCCACCGACGATCGATCGATCCCATCACCTACACGGTCGCTGCTCCTGTGACCACCTCAACCTCCCAGCAGCCTGTAGTGCAGACGGCGCACGTCGCCCACCAGATCCCCGCAGTGTCTGTCACCAGCATGGCAGGCCTGGCCCCGGGAAGCACGTACACTGTTGCCATCCAGGCTCGGGTCACTCAGGCGGCCGTGCTGGCCCCTCCTAAGGCAGAGCTGCAAGACAATGGCGATCACAAAGAAGTAAAAGTGAAAGGGGAAACTATTCCTGCCATTACCCATGCCACAGCGGGCGCTGCCGGCTGGATCATTCAGGAGCCACAGACCACCCCTGTCCACATGGTCACCACAGTGCAGCAGGCACCTCTAAGTCAGCACCAGCAACCAACAAAAACTGTCCCACGAAACGGGACTTGCCTGATGCCAATCCCTGCCACTGGCCGTAACCAGGTGAACAATGTGGAGAGTCCTCTGGACACAATGGCAAGACGTGCATCGGTGTTGACCTCCCTGCCCACAAAGCGCCAGAATGGTGACAAGACGGAACAGCAGGAGTTGAAGCAGGTCCAGAGGGAAGACGGCGGTGACAACATCATCATCACCCTGCGTGTGGCAGCCGGCAGGGAGAAAGGTGTCCAAAACCAGCCACTGGGACAGCTTTTCTTACTTTAATATTCAACTCCGTGGTGCCAAAAGGAGACAGCACCTCCCACTGACACTCGGAGCACGTTGTCTCGGTGGGTAGAGGGTCCTTCCATTGAACTTCACCTCAGCACTGAAAACACACAACTGAGGTGGCCTCAAAACTCCTAAAAGACAGAAGTCACACCTGAACAAAACCTCAGACAACAAAACCTGGTTTGGCAGTGTCTTCCCATCCCCAGCTCAGCTTGTCACTCCACAGCAAGATGCTGGGACAGGCAGGGACAGTCCCTACCACCCTCCCAGGACCCTTGGGATGAGACACTAGTTCATGGTTCACACGTGCAATTAGAATATTTTGAGGTGTACTTTCTTTACAAAATAACGGGGTCTTTGACATTTCAGATCGCTCCATTTCTACCCTGGAGATTTTGGAATTACACAGGACTTTCCCTATTTATTTCATTTGGGGAAAAGAAACTATGTAGTTCTGTTTTTGTTGTTTGTTCTCAGCCATGGAATGATTTCCTTTTGTCTTCCCTGTTACCGTTCAGATGGAGCTACTTGATGACATCTGTAGGTTTTCTGTGTTAGAGCAGATACCAGATGCATCTAGGATGGACAGACAGGCTGGACAGATGGACCCCCACGCTGGGCCCCATGTTAACCATGACTGAAAGAACTGCTGGACTCAGGAAGCTGCTCTTAACTGGTTCTCTTTCCTGCTACATTTTGCTGGTTGTTCCTCTGTGTTGACTTTGTTCCTTTGTGTTGACTTCATAAAATAAAACAAGCCTCCTAAATAATACTACTAATAATATATTTTTAAAGTATATCCCAGAAAGAAAAACACAGACCCAGATGCCTTCACAGTACATTATACTAAACACTTAAAGAATCAATTCCAATCCCACACAAACTCTTCTAAAAAGCAAAACAGAAGGTAATGCTTTCCATCTTAATGATTATGAATCCCGAGGACACTCATGATACTGCCCAAAACTAATTCTCCTAAAACTTCACAGGCTCTTCCTCTTTATTCTCCTTCCCCGACTTTCTCTCTTTGCATGGGCATCTCATAAGGTCCCATTTCCAGACCTTTCCCTCTTGCCTTGATCTCTTAGCAGTACCTGTATCTCTGGTAGTCATTTCAAAGATAAAACTCTGGGGAAGTAGGTAAGCCATTTCTTTTTAAATCACTATCTCCTCTGACAGGGCTCTGTACATGATCATACAGGTGTGCACTGCCCAACCCCAGGAGAACTATTCACATCACACACCTACAGATGTGGATCCCCGTTCCGATTTTTCACCTTATGGTAGTAAAGCAACATTATTTCCCAAAAATCAGTAATTGCAACCACATCATAACTAATTGTAATTCATATAAAAGTGCCACAATGACCCTGATTTTGATATTCCTTGTGAGTTAGGGCTAAAAAGGAAACTAATGATCTCTTAACGGAAAAAAAAATTGATGCTCTATACTCAAGACATATGATTATTATGAAACAAGCCAAATCTAACTTATCCTTTTCACATGAAATCTCTTTCTGACTTTCCCCTCTATAATTGTTTCCAACAATCACGTAGATTTTAAATCTCAGGCTAACTCACTCACCCCTCCGATCTATTATTCTACATCACAGAGTAAAATTCATCTGCCCCTGGGACATAACAACTGGCACAAGAAAGGGGTTGCTGACATTTGCTGACTGCAGATAGGATGGGTACCAGGTACACAGTGGAAGCTTGAGGACAGCCTCTTGAGCTGACCAGCTTCCCATAAACGCAAGGATTTTTTACTTTTGCTCCAGGAATCTATGCAAAAGCAACATGTACAAATTCTAGAACCATCTTTCAACTGTCTGTCATTTCATGTTGAGCCTTTTTCAATCAAAGGCATTCTTAGGGTTCTTTTTTTCATTTTTCTTCTGGAATTCACCTTTAAATACTACACATTGCTCTCCTGAGTGTGGCTAAGCTTTGGGATTCTCCGCCTCCTGGACATGTTCTGTGTGCATAGCTTGGTTCATTGGCCACATTGATTCATTTACATAAGTTAATAACTTTGTAACCACAACAGTTTTCAGAAGGTTCACTGGAATATCCAACATGCCTTTATTAACTACTTATCCTTACCACAGAGAAACATTTAGCAATAGAGTAATCAGTGAGACAAGAGTTATCATGGCTCTCTCGAGGCAACCTCTGGTCTTTATGTGATATTGGCATAAGCAAGAGGGCCATTAAAAAGTTGAATTCTCCTCTGGGTCATCTTAAGAAGTGGTCCCTATGGACCCGTAATTTGTCCAAAGTAACCAAACTCTAGGCTTCTTCCTTTCCTGAACTTTGTGCATGTTTGGATTACAAACACCTAACCTCTTGAGTGCCATTTGACCCAGCAGAGCAGAAGCAAATTAATACCCTACAACCCTATTCCTTTGTGCACAGCTCCCTTCATTATGAAGAGAAAACACAGTGTGCACAGAGAATTTTTAATCTACATTACAGCTGAATACTTCACCAGGGCCCTGGAAGGGTAGTTTGTCCATACAATTCACTTACTCTCTTCATTTCCAGCTGAAATGGTCTGTCATCTGAGGTCTAATTAGGGAGGAGATTCAAGATAATAAATTCTTATCATCTCAGAAAGTTGGAGCTAGAAGAACCCATAGTACCTGCTTTGTCCATTCATTTTGCAGGAGAGAAAGCAGATGCTGCAGAAAGATATACAACTTGTTTATGGTCACACAGAAAGTGTGTGACTGATCCAGGTCTAGACTCTGGTCTCCTGGAACAGTGTTCTCCCAACGAAAATTGGAAGAGCATCTGCTACCTGAAGACACGTCGGGAAAAGAATTGAGATTGCTTTCATTTAGCATAATCTCCTCCAGTCCTGTCCATGTTGCTGCAAATGTTGGGTAATCATTCTTTCTGATGGCTGAGTAATATTCCACTGTATATATGGACCACATCTTCTTAAGTGAAATAAGTCAAGCAGAGAAGGACAATTATCATACGGTTTCACTCATTTATGGAACATAAGAAGTAGGAAGATTGGTAGAAGAAGAAAGGGAAGAAGAAAGGCGGGTAAACAGAAGGGGGAATGAACCATGAGAGACTATGGACTCTGGGAAACAAACTGAGGGTTTCAGAGGGGAGAGGAGTGGGGGAATGGGATAGGCTGGTGATGGGTATTAAGGAGGGCACGTACTGCATGGTGCACTGGGTATTATTTGCAAGTAATGAATCATGGAACTCTACATAAAAAACCAGGGATGTACTGTACGGTGACTGACATAATATAATAAAAAATATTATTATTTAAAAATGGATGACACTGGAGGAGATAATGCTAAGTGAAATAAGTCAAGCAGAGAAAGACAATTATCATATGGTTTCTCTCATCTATGGAACATAAGAACTAGGAAGAGCGGTAGGAGAAGAAAGGGATAAAGAAAGGGGGGGTAATCAGAAGGGGGAATGAAGCATGAGAGACTATGGACTCTGAGAAACAAACTGAGGGCTTCAGAGGGGAGGGGGTAGGGAATGGGATAGGCTGGTGATGGGTAATAAGGAGGGCCCGTATTGCATGGTGCACTGGGTGTTATAAGAAACTAATGAATCATCTAACTTTACATAAAAAACCAGGGATTTACTGCATGGTGACTAACATAATATAATAAAAAATATTATTATAAAAAAAGTATAGCATGTGTTTACTTTGAGTTATGTATTATACTCTTCCAGAAAGAAGAGAAATGGGTGGAAAGGGTGGAAGGGGAGTTGAAGAAGAAGTACCAGTATATTTAAAGGCATGGAGGCATGTGTATTATGTGGCATTATCAGATAATAAATAGATATTGCTGGATCACGGGGTGCAAGAAATGATGTAATAAAATGAGATAGGAAATGAGGTTGGAAAGGCCCGGACTCCAGATGGGTCTGAATGCTTTATTATGAGGTTGTATTCATCTGGAGGCAAAAGAGGAATCATGAAACCATTAATACTATGACTGGGTTTATTCTGAGAGCAGATAGATTTTTGTTGGAGCAGCAGAAACACTTGAAGGAGAGAATCTTGATGAGGCTTTGTGGTAGATTTAGTGATAACTGTTGAAAGGAGGGGAGTTAGAAGAGAAAGAAGCAAATACATGGAAGATGTGTTAAATTAGAAAGAAATTGTGAAACATACTTCAATCCTTTGAAAAGTACTCAAAACCATATGATTGGCACTGTGTATTTAACTTCAAGATTTAACAATAAACAACTGCCATTTTATCAGACTTTCTTGAGTAGTAAATCATTACAAAAAAATCGAAATCACTCATGTTGTCAGATTCCTCCATTTTCCTCCA
This sequence comes from Ursus americanus, assembly GCF_024610735.1. Classification (NCBI taxonomy): domain Eukaryota; kingdom Metazoa; phylum Chordata; class Mammalia; order Carnivora; family Ursidae; genus Ursus; species Ursus americanus. The sequence continues at coordinate 80,542,298 of NC_142135.1, forward strand.
CAGGGAAAAACACTATTCTGAAGTTGTGGGATAGATATCCTTCTTATTCAAACTTTCATACTCCTACTACCTATATATTTATTTATATTTAATAATATGTAATACTTATTGAGTGTTCCAGAATTTACAAAAATTATTTCAGTTTACATGTATGATTTTACAATTTGATTTTTTTCATTCAACATTATATTTTTTGAGATTTTTCCATGGTGATAAATATATATCTTGTTCATTCATTTACTTCTCAAATAATTCAACCCATTGTATTAATTTACAAAAATTTACTTATATATGACCTCACTATGGACACACAGGTTATTTCTGTTACCAACTAGCATTAAAGAGAATTAACTAGATTTGGTGACATGCATTTTCTCAATTTTCAGTTCTGTAAGACACTATTTTCTCCATTTTGCAGATGGGAAAAGGACCCAGAGATGAAATGTATGTTACTCAAGGTCACCAAGTTACTAGCTGACAGAATATGAAATACGGTTTTTCAGGTATTGAAGACTATAGTCATTTCATTATTCCATTGTAGCTTCTTTAAAAAATATAGAAATGATTGTTATAAGATGTAAGAGTTAAAAGAGATGAACTCAAAGAACAATGCAATCATAAATAGAGCCTATATTTAATATGAAGTCCTAGATAAAGTCTGGAGTCCCTGCATCCACGCTGAGATTGATGATCAACCTCAGTACACTTGTACTCAAATGGGAAACTCAGGCTTTTTACTGAAGACCTGTTATGTTCTCCAGCATTATTCTAGGCACTGCGGAGGTTATGGAGACATATTATAGATAGAGTAGTCCTATAATTCATTTGGGGGGTTAAAATGAAACTCTAGAGGGGCGCCTGGGTGGCACAGTGGTTAAGCGTCTGCCTTCGGCTCAGGGCGTGATCCCGGCAATCCGGGATCAAGCCCCACATCAGGCTCTTCCGCTAGGAGCCTGCTTCTTCCTCTCCCACTCCCCGTGCTTGTGTTCCCTCTCTCGCTGGCTGTCTCTATCTCTGTCGAATAAATAAATAAAATCTTAAAAAAAAAATGAAACTCTAGAAACTGAAAACTACTCAGGCTGATGGAGTCAAGAATGATTTCACGAAGGAGGTAGAACTTGAGTGCAGGCAACATAATGGCAGCTTCTAGGTGGTTAGCTCATGCTGGACCCTCTTCAGGGGTCTCAGTCCCTCCAGGGAGGAAAAGATTGAGCAGAACAGATTAAACTAGCGTTTTATATTGAGTTCATCCAAAAAACCATCTGTTCTAAATGAGAGCATTTGCCTGAACAAGTAGAATAAGAACAAATGCTTTTGAGAACACCCATGTTTTCCAGGACACTGAAGTACATTAATTTGTTGATGGACAGTTGTCAGGGATGATTAATCATGGAGGCCAAGACATCAGCTACCAGCATGTCGATAAAGAGCTGTCATCAGCTACAAGGGGCTCATCTTTCCTCCAACAATTTTCTACCATCACCCTGCCACATGTTTTTGTTCAGGCTGTATCCTCAGTAAGTCACAGATAAATGAAAGAAAGTAGGGAATTGGAAAGAGGACTGATCTTGGAGTCTGTAGACCTGGGTTCTAATACAAGCTCTAACACTAAGTAAATTTATGGTTTTGGTCAAGTTATTTAACATATTTGCATATTTATTTTCTGATCTATAATGACTAGAGATTTTCCTGAATTTCCTAAAGTTCATCAGTAGGTCCCGAAGTTGACCTCATTAATTTCAGTCTCTTTGACTAGATTGAAGACTTCCTTTTAGTTCTATTCCTACTTTTGGCTTTCCTTCAGGCAAAATTTTCACTTTCCTGGATTTCTGTCTTTCCTCACATGGTCATTCTCTAAACCAAGCAAATATATTTTATTCACCCTTTCAGCTAATATTTATTTGTCCTTGTTATGTTTCTGAAGTGATTACAAATTTCTTTTCTTTTCCTTTCCTTTCTTTTCTTTTCTTTTCTTTTCTTTTCTTTTCTTTTCTTTTCTTTTCTTTCTTTCTTTCTTTCTTTCTTTCTTTCTTTCTTTCTTTCTTTCTTTCTTTCTTCCTTTCTTTCTTTTTCTTTTTGAGAGGGACAGGGCAGCGGGGTTGGGAGAGAGAGAACCTTAAGCAGGCTCCATGCGCAGTGTGGAGCCTGATGCTGAGCTCTATCTCATAATCCTGAGATCATGACCTGAGCCAAAATCAGGAGTCAGTTGCTTAACTGACTGAGCAACTAAGGTGCCCCATGGAGTGATTCTAAATTTTTGATACCCTGGGTTGAACAAGACAGATGTGGTCCACAACTTAATGGGGCTTAAGCCAAGTTGGGAACGATATATGGAACAAATAATAATAAATTACCTTTGTGGTAAGTACTAATAAGAAATAGTGTTTTTTGAGAGCAAATCAATCGAACTTATGGAAGATAGTTTAATTTCTTCTACTAAGAGAATGTGACCACTATATTAATAATTATTTATTGAAATATATTTTATGATATGGAAGTTTGATGATCCCTATTGGTTAACCTATTTTGTTTTCTTATTCATTCATTAATTATGTCTTGTGTAGAGTGCTATTATGGGCAAGTGAAATAAAAAGAAGTAAACTTAACATTTACTGAATACTTAATATAGCCATATGACTAAGATACATTAATTATTAATTACAGTTTCATAAATAAATTAACTGAGGCTCGAGACTTTAAGTAACTTTTCCAAGATCAACCTATCAGTGGTTGAACATTTGCATAAATTGTGGAAATCAAAATCCAAAACCCATATTCTTCCTACTAAGCTATGCTGTTTCTGTGATTCTTTTTTAGAGATTTTCATAATATCATTTCCACTACATTATGATACCTTTCATAGTTTTAAGCTTTTCACATCAGGTGTTAAGTATCTTAAGGCAATGTTGCTCAATTTACTTGTGTTGAAGTTTAAGGTTTTACTTTTTTTCTTTTAAAAAATAATTATTTATATAAGTAATCTCTATACCCAATTTAGAGCTTGAACTCACAACCTTGAGATCAAGAGTTGTATGCTTTTCTGACTGAGCCAGCCAGGCACCCCTAAGCCTTTTACTTCAATAGACTAATACTTTTGTAAATGCAAAATCAGAAACTTGGACATCACTGTAATGTTAAATTTCTAGAGAGATTTCTAAACACTCACAAATTTTATACCTAATATGATATGAACTGATAATGTGCATGGACCTGCACCACTCTGCAGACCACAGTTTCCACTGCTTCAGGGAGTCCAACTATGAGTAAGTCATAATTCCTTCTTCCAAAAAGCTCATAGTTGAGTTGGTGAGTTAGGACTATACTCCATTATAAACAAGGGACAGTAAAAAAAGTGGTAGTAATAATAAAGCAAGACTTTGTAGACATTGTAAATATTTAAGTAATATTAAAGATGAATATACTCCCAGAGGTGGGGACTGGGATGGAAGAGAAGAAGGGTCTGTCTTCCAGATAAAGGCTTACGGACTTGGAAAGGGTTGCAATAGTGATTAGTTCTACGGGACTGGGGCTTATGTTGACTATTGTTACACCTCAAGAGTAATCACGGCATCAAACCTGAGAGGAAGCAGAGGGTATCAAATGCAGAGACAACCTGGTGGTAGAGAGCAGCTCCACCTGACAGCCACCAATTTTTCTGGGTAATCACGTTTGAGAGGCCATGAGCATATCAGGTCGGTTCTAATTCTACAGTAGAAGCAGGCTTTCATAATTTTGACCTCTCTCCCAGTTTATTAACATAATTATCATAATTTACATTTTCTCCTATTGTCCTTCCTCAGGTAGCAGTGCCAATGAAGCCAATGGATGGAATGAATCACTCCATGGTGTCAGAGTTTGTGTTCCTGGGACTCACCAACTCCTAGGAGATCCAACTTCTCCTCTTTGTGTTCTCCTCCACGTTTTATGTGGCAAACATGATGGGAAACTCCTTCATCATGCTCAGTGTGACTTCTGACCCTCACTTGCACTCTCCCATGTACTTCCTGTTGGCCAACCTTTCCTTCATTGACCTGGGAGTTTTTTCAGTCACTTCTCCCAAGATGATTTATGACCTTTTCAGAAAGCATAAAGTCATCTCCTCTGGTGGCTGCATCACTGAAATCTTCTTTATCCACGTCATTGGTGGTGTGGAGATGGTGCTGCTCATTGCCATGGCCTTTGACAGATATGTTGCCATATGTAAGCCTCTGCACTATCTGACCATCATGAGCCCAAGAACATGCATCTTCTTTTTAGTGGCTGCCTGGATGACTGGCCTTATCCACTCTGTGGTTCAACTGGCTTTTGTGGTAGGCTTACCCTTCTGTGGTCCTAATGTATTGGACAGCTTTTACTGTGACCTTCCTCGGTTCATCAAACTTGCCTGCACAGACACCTACCGACTAGAGTTTATGGTCACAGCCAATTGTGGACTCATCTCTGTTGGCTCCTTCTTCATACTGATCATTTCCTACATCACCATCATTCTCACTGTTCAGAAACACTCTTCAGCTGGTTCATCCAAGGCTCTGTCCACACTGTCAGCTCACATCACTGTGGTATTCTTGCTCTTTGGTCCTTTGATTTTTTTTTTTATACATGGCCAAGTCCCACTATACACCTGGATAAGTTTCTGGCCATCTTTGATGCTGTTCTCACTCCTTTCCTGAATCCGGTCATCTCTACATTCAGGAATCAAGAAATGAAGGTGGCAATGAGGAGGCTATGCAGACAGCTAGTAAATTACAGGACGATCTCTTAAGTGATGCCTGTACTGTGAAGAGCCCTTGTTAATTACTGATGTTCATTACTGATGGTCAAACTTAGAAAAATGCTCTTATTTGTCTTTTCTTGATTTGAATATACAACTGATACTGGGTCTATTTTGTTTTTCACTCAGGGGGGAGGGACATTCACTTTTGAAAAGAGAGAGTTACACAGGAAGTATTTTTAAACCAATGATTATAGTAATCTCAAGACTAAATTCCTAAGGAGCAGTATTTATATGAACTAATTTTAGAAATATAAGATGGCATACTTCTTTGAGGCCTTCAGAACATGAAGTATCTCCCAGTCTACGTTAATACAGTATGACTTCATCTTTACTTGACTATGTCTGCAAAGACTATTTCCAAACATGGTCACATTCACAGGTATTGGGGATTAGGATTTCGGCTCATATATTTGGTAGACACAAAACACCCCGCAACAGTGGTGCAGGTAGTACAGGTTCTTAGAAAGGGAATGGTTATAGTATATCTATCTATTAATCAGAGTGAAATATATTCAAAATAAACTGAAGGAACTTCAGCTCTTTCATAGGCAATTAACCACATTTTAAAAATAATAGAGCACACAAAGTCAGCATAAGACAAAAAAAAGTTATTCTGGGGAGCTAAAGAATCTCTGCTAACTTGGATGATTACACAGAAGGTAAAGAATAACATTTACTGTCTTTAGTCAACAGGAGAATGAATATACCAAGGTAATATTTCAGGTTATTGTAAATGAGAGGAAACCAAATTCTGGTCTTGCTTCAATATAGTATTTGGTCATAAAGCATTTCTGTTTTTAAAAATAAAGTAATTAAAACTGGGCTTTGCAAACTGCCAAAATATTAACATATATCATTGTTTATTTTCACTCTCATTATTTAAAAAAAAACATATACACATATATGAAACCAAGGCAAGTAGAATTTACTTCCTGAATCTTCTACAGTTTTCTATCTACATTGGAGTTTGTCTTCCTCTTTCAGATTCTGGAATAACCAGACATTTTATGTCAGAATAAATCTGTCCATTATCCCACTGAATAAACAAAACCAGATCCTATTACCTTGCAATTACCTCTCTTACCAGTCTTAATCATCCATTTTATGACTTTAACCAAAGAAACTTAACTTTTGTTTCACAGACAGCACTCTATTAAAAAAAGAAAAAAAAAAAACCCAGAATCTGACAGCAGTAGTTTAAGTGAGAAAAACTGGCTTTAATTGAGAATTATTACAATAGGGGAAAAGGAACCTCTGTATAGAATCGAGCTTCATATCCAATACAGCAGAACAAGTGTGGATTTACAGCCAAAAAGCAGATGGGAGGTGGTTGGTGGATAGAAATTACTAAGGGGAGACTTCTGGCTAAACCGACCTAATAGGATTCTTGCTAAAGGCAGGCCAGAATGATCAGATATTGAGAGTAGGTGTTTAAGAACCAGATATCAAACGCGAGGGGTTTTCTTTAAACTGACTTAATAGGATTCTAGTTATAATTGGTCTATGCAAGCCCAGCAAGGATGGGGCTTAGTGGAGTTGAGGGCTAGTGGAAAAGAGAGCTCAGAGGAGCCTGACTAAAGTCTGGTCAAGAAGATGGATCTGTTCAGGCTGCACAGGCAGCCTCTGCCAGCTGGCCTTCTCTTTAGATCTCAGATTGATTTATGGATGCCTGGGGCAGGCTTGGTGACCCTTTCTGGTTTTCTGTCTGGACAAAATAGATTCCCTGCTGTGAGGAGCTTGATGAAATCAAGACTCAGCTAACACTAGCTGTTCCTTTGGCTTTCCCATCCCTGTAGGATGCAGGTTCTGTCTGGTCAAGAAAAATCTCGAGTAAACTAGCTAAGCTGTTGCAAAATGAAGGAATGGATTTATTGAAACAAAATTGTAGCTTTTTTTTGTCCTTTTGAAGGGTCATAATATGTAATTATTTTAACAGAGGAAGTCAAGTCAGATGGCTAATAACTCCAATGTGATTATTCATTGGTACTTGGCCTGGTGGCACTTTCAGGGAGCAATGTTAATTTAATAACTATTACATTTTGCTTCTTAAAAGTTTATTTCCTTTACTGGTTGGGACACAGCTGTGGGGCATTCTGAGGTGATGCTCATTTGGCACACACTGGTTTATGCTGTTGTTGGCTATCCTGGCTTTTCAAACCCTGGTGTTGGGTTTGACTCTATCCATTTGGAGTGGTTTTGGGGCCCCAAAGCCTTAGCTCCTGGTGGTTTGTCCCTGACAGCAGACAAAGCCTCACATTGCCTTCAGTTTTGTCCCTTTATTTCTTTTGAAGGACCTATTTTTCATGGTACTTGTCCTGCCTGTTTTCATAGTGTTCAAATCTGTATTTTTGTATGTAGAGGGAAATAATTTTCTCAACACTAATCGCTAATAAATACTGTTTAAATTGTCACGACGGAGTTCTTGTTTAATAAATGGACATGTAAAAGTGAAAAAAAAAGATGGATCTGTTAACTTAAAGGTGGGTAATTAAGAATTGCCTCTCATATATTATTGTGTTAATAGACTAAGGCAGCTCAGGAATGTTTAAAATATATTCCTCTGTTGTCACAAACATCCTAATTACACCTTCCTAATGGCATTAAACATTATTATTATTATTATTTAACAATTTTTTTATTTAAATTCAATTTAGTTAACATATAGTGCATTATTAGTTTCAGGAGTGGAATTTAGTGATTCATCAGTTGCATATAACACCCAGTGCTCATTACATCAAGAGCCCTCCTTAATGCCCACCATCCAGTCATCCCATTGCCTCATCCACCTCCCCTCCAGCAACCCTCAGTTTGTTTCCTATAATTAAGAGTCTCTTATTCTTGGAGCAGTAAAAACAAACAAATTTATTAACATGATCCAAAGATACACCCTATAAAGGTATGAGTAAAGTGATATACACACACACACACAATGTTTTAATACTCGATCTCATTTAAAAATTATCCAGTGAATATCTACTAATTCCTTTATTAACACTAAATCAAAATCTTAAAACAAGTCAGGATCTTAGAAATTATATTTCAGTAGACTCACTATAAAACTGAATTGTATTTCCAAATGACTGAACACCTGATTTTACATTTTCCATAATTTTAAATTTCCTTTATACTCCATTCTGATAAAATCACAAACAGACCTATAGCTATTTTATAAAACATGCTACCAAACCAGTCTGTGTTCAAACTTTTATTTCAATTATTTGTATTTGGATTCTCACATAAAAGTGTTCTGAGCCATAGAAAAACATCCTGAGCCATAATTTCTATGAGATTTTTTTTTTGTGAAAAACATCACATATGTAAAACAGTAGAAATCTGGCTTTATTTTTTCGAAACTTGGGGAATAGTAGATTTAAGTCAGCACTTATAAATCTCCACAAGGCAAGACTAAAAGAACTCCTTTAGGAGGGTTTATATTTATTAATATATCCTAGAAGTAGGAAAATATTTCACATTCGTAGAATGAGAGGAAAAGGTTCCTCAATTACAGAAACACAGTCACACATAAAACTACTAGGTCAGTTCTAGAATTTCAGCTACTGATCAAGACTTGGGTTTACCAAAAAATTAAAAGTATAGATTGATTGGTACACAAAATCTCACACTAGATCTCTAAAGAAATTTTATTCTGTTTCCAATGGAAACAAGACAAATTCTACATCCAATGGAAATAAGACAAACTGAAAAAATGGAGACAGATTTTAAAAAAAAAGTCACCCAACAAACCAAATTTTATCTTTCATCTCTCATCTGGTAGAGAATAGGTCCTTACCATCCCAGTAGAGATTACCAAATAATCAGATCATGAAACCAAATTCATATTCTCTGTTGCAACCAATGAGAAATAATCTATCAGTCCTGTGCAAACCAGAATTGGAACCAAACTTGGCCAAGAACCAAAAATAAACAAAAAACTATCAAAGCAGAAAAACAACACAAAGATCAGATTGTCAGTGAAAGTAATGTTTTACTGCTGGTTGTGATTCATTATGTGAACCAAGAAGAGACATGCTTGGCTTAAATATCCTATGAGGAGCATTCCTTAGGAAACAGTTGATTGGCTCCAGAAAGTGAGTCCACTTGGATATATTGATGGGACCTTCAGAGCAGTCAAAGAACAATTTTCAAAAAGTTAATAATATAACTCATATAAAGTGAACACTGTCAGTTCTTATATAACATACCAATGAGGGAACCAACAGGGTGGTAAACTGGTTCCAATCAGGTTTTGATAGAATCTATTTCTAAGACAGACTGGATCTCACTGTAAATGATCCTTAAGATCTTGATTTTATCAATTCCATGATTCTAATGCCCGTGTTTTATAAATGAGCTGAGGCACAGTGACCACTTCAGATCTTTTAAGAGACAAACCCGAGGGAAAAAGCTAGAGTCAGATTACCTCTTATTTACAAAACATTTTTAAATTAGATTTTCCTCATTTATTCCATTTTAATATGGCATTTTCTCCTGGTGGGACCCTGATACAAGCATTCAATATATAAGACATATAAACAGTTCATATTTTAAGATATTTAAAAAATTTAAAATAAAAAAGTATGAATAATGCTGAACTTCACTATTAATTAGGGAAATTCAAATTAAATAAATTCTCTGGGCTGAAAGCCCATACATAGTGTGGGACAAATGTAGAAATTTCCTCAGCTTTGTGGCATAAAGATACCAGTCTCAAAATCTGGAAACAAGGTCCAAGTTAGAATGTAGGTTTATTGGCTAAGATGTTGACACATTTTTTCTGGGTTTATAAGGGATCCAAGCCCTATCATGATAACACCCAGGGCTCCTCTGATCCGGTAGTTCCACTCTTTATGGGTCATGAGTCCACCAACACAGTAGAAAGGAAGTCATCAATAAGCTCTGTCCATTGCTAATGTAATTATCCTTTGTCCTAACTGATGTGTCTCTCATATGACTACAAATCTGAATGTATTCTTTCTGTTCATTAATTGAACAGTTGTGGTCATGGGGCTTCCATGTGGTCAAGGGACTATTTAACAATATATATTAAAAATGAAACTGCATAAAATATTTCCTAGAAATTCCACTTCTCATTATATATCCTTTGGAAGCACTCAGACATATGTATAACAACACATATAACAATTTTTAAAGCAACATTGGGAAAACCCAGATGTTCACTTATGGGAGAACGTTAAACTGTTCTGATGGCTATTCTCTAATTGTCTTTCCATATCTATTTTTCACTGTGCCTACTCTCCTCTGTGCCCTGTAAACTGAACTTTATAGACTAAATCAACCAGTTGCTATGCCCTTTGACTTCTGCTTGGGTGGAGTTAATGGAGGCTATTGTAGAGATTTGGAGGACATGAAGAGTGAAACCTGGGTATTAAGACCCTCAGCATCCTCCCTTCCGAACTTTGTGTTGACAATACTGCATTCCTCCACTAAAGCCCTCAGATCTTGTTGGTGGCCTTATACTATTACTATAGCTCTTTCTCTGGTTTATGGTAGTGTTCCCTCCCATTGTTTATCAGCTTTAGGGATAGTAATAGCACCCTGTGGTTACAAATCCCGGATACTTTTAACATTCCTTGCTGATTTCCTTTATTACTGCCTATCCCTTGTTGATTATAGTTTCCCCATTTACTCTACTTGAATGAGACATTTTTTTTTCCTGGTGGAACCCTAAAATAACTATTTGCATAAAGAGAAGTCCCAGGAAACAGCCTCTCACCATGGGATTCTGGGAATGGAAAGTTTACATAGAGGAGTAACTGTCTATCTTCCTTGTCTGGGGCACATTGGACTTTGATCCTATGTGGCACATATCCCCCAGACAAGAAGATATATACTTTTACTTAAATTATCACTTGTGCTTGTATGGAGTAAAGTTCAAGTGAAAGGCAAGGCTATAAACCATATACAAGCAAATGTCACAGTCACTTGATCTCCCAACTCCTTACCCTTTTTTTCTGGCAGAGCAATACCTTCATTGAAGTCTGAATGAACCAGTCTTTCCTTGAATAAAAATATATTTTTGGTTTTATCTGGAACTGTTGTGTTTAGAACCATTACAAGAGATAGGTCCCAACATATTCTGAAGAGAGAAGTACAAGGACTGTTCTGATAATACATAGTGTTGTAGTAGAATAATGTAGGATCTTGCCAATATTGGCTAAAGTCTGATGAACATATATGTGAGTGAATTCTAAGATTATTAGGCTGCAAAAGACAAAATATGAGACTAAGTCAGGTAGGGTTTATTTATGCACGTACTCACCTGATATTCAGAAATTAATGTATTGACATGAGTACTTGGAGTGCTAAAAATGGCCTGCTAGATTTGGTTAATTAAATCCTGTGCTCAATGAAGATAATTTCATGTAAATGCAAAGTAGAGGGCATCCATTTTAGAGAAGGCTCTTAATTATGTGGATTAGATACCCATTCACTAAATTTCAGTCAGCCTCTGCCCCTAACCACTCCAGTGCTTGCTCACTGGACTCATGTGCAAAGTGGTTATGGTAACAGGGATGGAAACCATGCGTGGGCTCACTACCAAGGACTTTCCTTCAATAAAGTGAATCTGTTCACTACCATTGCTGAGTCCCAAACTGTCAATGGCTGAAACCAATTTGGCACCATTCCCTGGGGGAATTAGCTAGCTCACTGATTACACTGGATGTCTTTTTATCAGGCAGTGATTTATCCTAGCAGGAGTATATATATATGTGTATGTATATATATATATATATATATATATATATATATATATATATATACACACACAGACACACACACACACAGACACACACATATGGATACACACATGTATACGTATGCACCCATATGTATATATATTTTTTTTTTCCAGAGAGGAAGGAGAGTGGGGGAGGGGCAGATGGAGAGGGAGAAAGACAAGCTTAAGCAGGCTCCACGCCCAACGCAGAGTCAGATGCGGGGCTCAATCTCACAACCCTGAGATCATGACCTGAGCTGAAATCGAGGGTTGGATGCTTATCCAACTGAGTCACCCAGGCGCCCCAAGAAATAGATATGTATTTCACAATGGATTTGCCTTGCTAGTCTGTTCTCATGGCTTCATCCTCTGTCAATTTAGCTAAACCAGAGCTACGTTTCCAGAATTCCCTTCCATGCATGTTTCCATGTTAGAGTTTGCCACAAGAAATGTTTATGTGAGATTTGAAAGATGGAAGTGAAGCAGTAGACATCTTTGGTCTGAAGGACAGTATAGGGCAAGTACCATTATAGCTCATACCTGTGGCTGGCTCACCTTGCTGATATGGGACAACGGCTTGGGCTTCTAGCTCCTTTAGCTCCTACTGGATCTCCATCTTCAGTTCCTCTAAGTCCTGGGCCAGATGCAAGTGCAGCTTTATAATGAAGGGTATCAGTCTATTCAGTAGGCCACCTGCATCATCAAAATTAGAAACAGTGGGAGACACAGTTCAAGTCTGTCATTGGTCATCTTCACTTCCTGTCCATTTTCCCTTGTAGACTGCTGGGCTTCAGGCCCAGCATGACATTCAGTGGTAACATACTTACCTAGACTGCTTAATGAATTCCACATTGCATAAAGTCTAATCCCTATGAGAAATTCCTTCTTTTAAATCACTCATAGTAGTTCTACTTCTCTGATCAAACTCTTGAGTGATATATCCTCAATGTATCTGCCAGCCCAGTCATTTGCAGATTTATAGAATGTCTTGGCATTACTCTGATATCTATACAACATTGCATCTTACCAGGGGATATGTTTTATAGCAAATGAAGTACACTCACACACATATGGAGCTCATTAGTCTTGCATGCTCCATCAGTGACAGATTAGTGGAATGACCTGCTGAGTGCAGTGACAGTGCTAGTTGGGGCACTACTCCTTGGAACGATAAGATCCTACACTACAATATGTATTATAGGCCTGTGATAAGTTACGGAAGCAATTGTGTTATTTTCACAGCTCCTATTGGGTCACCTTCTTCTCCACCTACAGATTTTACTTGTGGTCTTAGAAACCATTCCTTCCTCACCTTCTGTACCCCCAGAAATGATAAAAGGTCACTTTTCTTGCCAGCCCTAGGTGACTTTACAGTCTTTTGTTGGCTCCTATAACCAACAAAAGTTGGCTTTGTTGGCTGCCTAAACTCCTATATACGATTTCTGTAGTCAACTCTCTTCAATCACCCATTTGAATGTGACATCTCTTCCTGTCTGGACTTTGATCAATACCCTGAAATATCTATAAAAATATCTAAAAAAGAAATTAACTCAAGTCATATGTATTTACACAGGTGAATAGATATAAATGTAAAAAGTCTGGAAGAATACATACCACATGTCATTTACCCCTAGAGAAGAGGGCAGGGGTCCTGGATTAAGGGTTATGAACAAAAGGCTTGTCTGTGGTGTTCTAACTTTTAAAATGAGAATAGACTCATGTGCTTTCTATACAATTAAAACTTATTTAAAATTAAAAATATTAGTTGATAATTTTTCTTCTATCGAGTCATTCTGTAAGATTTTGAGTTTTCAAATATCATTTGTTTATTTTAAAAATTAAGATTTTATTAACTAATATACATTTTTTTCCCACCTAAAATCAAATAGATGATTACATGGTTTGCAATTGTTCTGCTTCAGACAACGGCTTAAGGATAATGTATCAGGCAGCTGACTGATTATAGGCGTATTTCATAAAGCATATGCTATCTGTCATCACAGGTGAAGGAAAGGGAGTTTGTGGGTCATGGATATGAATGGGCTTTGGGGAGACGCTGAGAGAGGTTAATATTTGAGCTTTGGTCTAATTTTATCCTTTATATTTTAGTTTTGCTCAGTTTAACAATACTTACGAGTATTTACTAAGTGCCAGAAAGTGTTCAAGGCACTGGAGATAAAGAGAAAAATAAGAAAGCATCCCTGCCATTGAGGAACCTCTTTTCTGTGAGATACAGAGGAATAGTTTCCATGTTATGAGGTAAGTATAGTGATAAAGGGATGCACAAAGGGGGCACTTGGGTGGCTCAGTGGGTTGAGCGTCCGACTCTTGATTTTGGCTCAGGTCACGATCTCAGGGTTGTCAGCTTGAGCTCCACATGGACTCTGTGCTGGAACCTGCTTGGGATTCCCTCTCTCCCTTTCTCCCACTACCCCTGTGCCCCCTTCCTCTCTAAAAGGAAGAAAGAAAGAAAGAAAGAAAGAAAGAAAGAAAGAAAGAAAGAAAGAAAGAAAGAAAGAGAGAGAGAGAAAGAGAGAGAGAGAGAAAGAAAAAGAAAGAAAGAAAGAAAGAAAGAAAGAAAGAAAGAAAGAAAGAAAAGAAAGAGAAAGAAAGAAAGAAAGAAAGAAAAGAAAGAAAGAAAGAAAGAAAAGAAAGAGAAAGAAAGAAAGAAAGAAAGAAAAAGAAAGAAGGAAAGAAAGAAAGAAAGAAGGAAAGAAAGAAAGAAAGAAAGAAAGAAAGAAAGAAAGAAAGAAAGAAAGAAAGAAAGAAAAAAGAAAAAGATGCACAAGATTCTATGGGAGTACAAAGAGAAGCATAGGGTAGAGTGGTGGTTTTCCACAGCAGCCGTGGCTTAGAATGACCTGATGTACCTTCAAAAAATACTTAGACTCTTGGACCATCTCTCAAAGATTCTGAATTAATTGGTCTGGGGTGGGCACAATATTTTTTAAAAGCTCTCTGTCTCTTCTCCTACCACTCTCCACCCTGTATGTAATGTTCCATTAGTACTAAATGCCTATAGTTTCTCAAACACACCAAACATGCCACGACACATGCTGCATTCCTCCTGGAATTCTTCCTGGAATGTCTTCCCAGGCACCCTAAACTCTCACCTCCCATTCATTCCTCTCTCAAACTCTTTAAGTCTCTACTCAAATGCTACTTTCCCTGGGAAATCTGCCCAGATTTCTCCAGGTAGATTTAGGGCTTCTTTCTTCTATGTTACTACCCACTGCATAGAACATGAATTATAGTATTGCTGTTATCCAGATTGGATTAAATTGCTTTGTTTGCATGTGTGTGTCTCTTCTTTGGGCTCCAAACTCCTTGTCTAGGAATTAGCACATGGGTAATAGACAAAAAATAGGTTGAATGAATAAATTCCATGTTTAGATCCTGGCTTTTAAGAGATTTACAATCTAATGGACTCCCCCTCACCCCAAATGGCTTTAGGAGATTTTGCAGATTGTACTTTGCATGCCATTTTTTGGTAGAACATCATCATTTTATTAGATATGTTCCTCCCTTCCTTCTGCAATATTTTATTTTGAAAGTATTTCAAACATACTGCAAAGATGAAACAATTTTACGGTGAATACCTGCCTACCCACCACTTAGGTTCTACCACTAACATTTTACTCACTGGAGATGATATTCTTTTCAATAAATAGTGCTGGATAGTTGGATATTCACATGCAAAAGAATGAAACTAGGCCTCTGTCTTACACCATTCACAGAAATTAACTTGAAATGGATTTAGATAAATCACTGATTTTATTTTTATGCACATTTTCTTTCTGGGTTGCTTGGATCAGTACCTGAAAATGCCAAAAATATATGGAATCATCAATATATGCTGGGGATCAATACTGAGAGGCTTCTGGAAAAGGAAATCTTTGAGCAGGTTTTGAAGGGTAAAAGACATGGCTCTCTCCTGCTTCCAGGTCTTTTCTCTATTGAGCAATTTCCTTGTCCAATTCTTCTTTCTGATGTACCTCATTGAGGCTCATTATATTTGGACAGGATGGGATGTTCCAAATTTATTTGGCTTTTTATACTACCAAAACTCCCATTTGCTTAAATACCTAAATTTGAGTTATCTGCTACTCCCAAAAAGTGATCAGAAAAAATAATTTACATGGGATGTGAAAGACTTGTCACTTAAATAAATTTTCCTAGGCACCATTCTTTGTGTTAGCAAGGCACTTGGCAACTCAGTTACCATCATATGTAACTACAGTAATAGTGGCCAAAAGGATGTTATTTGATTTTTGTGAAATGCTCAGGTAATATTTGACTTCCAAATTTTATATACTTTTTCCATAGAGGGTATTAATGTAATAGTATTAATTTGAATTCTATCACTTTTTTTTCTTTAGGTATCAGGAACATGAACCTACCAAATGAGCCAATGGATGGGGCCAATCACCCCGGGGTATCTGAGTTTGTGTTCCTGGGACCCTCCAATTCCTGGGAGATCCAGCTCCTTCTTTTTTGCTTTTCTTATCTTTTATATATGTCTAGGATGATGGGAAACCTTTTAGTATGGGTCACTGTGACTTCTGACCCTTATACCACCCCCCCGCCCCCGCATATTTTCTGTTAGCCAATTTCTCCATCATTGACCTGATATTTTGCTCCACTGCAGCACCCAAGATGCTTTGTGATCTTTTCAGGAAGCAGAAAGTCCTCTCCTTTGGGGGCTATCTAGCTCAGATCTTCTTTTGCTATGCTGTTGGAAACAATGAGATGTACTATCATTGCCATGGCCTTTGACAGATATATGGCCATATGGAAGCCTCTCTACTACCTGACCATCATGAGCCCATGAATATGCATTTTGATTTTAGTGGTTGTCTGGACCATTGTTCTCATTCACATATTGGCCCAATTGGCTTTTGTGGTAAGCTTGCCCCTCTGTAGCTGTAATGTATTATTAGATAGCTTTTACTGTGACATACCTTGGCTAATCAAATTTGCCGGTGCAGATACTTATAAACTGGTGTTCACAGTCACTGCTAATAGTGGGCTCATTTCCTTGGCTGCTTTCTCCTTGCTCATCCTCTCCTATACCTTCATCCTAGCCACTCCCCACTGCAATCAGTCTTTGGATGAGGACATGCTCTGACAACAATCCTGCAGGAGCTGACAGCTGGGGCAACAAGTATTTCTTCTTCTTTCTTCTTTCTCCTTCTCCTTCTCCTTCTCCTTCTTCTTCCTTCTTCAAGAGTTATTTATTTATTTGAGAGAGAGAGAGAGAGAGAGACCATGAGCAGATGCTGTGTGCCAGCAGGGGGGAGGGACAGAGGGGGAGAAATCCTCAAGCCAACTCCCTGCCCAGCCTGGGCCCCAACACAGGGCTGGATCCCAGGACCCTGAGATCATGAGCTGAGCTGAAATCAAGAGTCAGTCACTGAACCAACTGAGCCACCCAGGAGCCACCCCCTAATCTTTTTTTAAGTGGGCTCCATGCCCATGATGGAACACAATTCAGGGTTTGAACTCACAACCCTGAGATCAACACCTGAGCTGAGATTTGAAGTGGGTGCTTAACCAGGGAGCCATGCAGCCTCGCAGCCACCCCAACAAGTTTTTCTTTTAAGGGGCATCTGAGCAGCTCACATCTGTGTTCACTGCTATGGCATGAAGGTGAAAGACATCTTATCCTCATTAACAGGAGAGAAAATGGAGCCTATCATATATATTTAAATATTTTATCTATTCATTTGAGAGAGAGAGAATCAGCAGGGAGAAAGACAGAAGGAGAGGGAGAAGCAGGGCCCCTACAGAACCGGGAGTCAGACTTGGGGCTCCATCCCAGGACCCAGGGATCACAGCCCCAGCCGAAGGCAGCCAATTAACCTACTGAGCCACCCAGGCACTCTGAATTTAATACAACCATGTCAGTAATAGTGTCACACATAATAGATAATGATGTAAATAAATTTGTTTCTCAGGATAAGCATATTACTGTTTTCAGGCTATCCTGCCCTATAATTGATACATTTGTTAACATCATGCTTTATTATCTGTATCTCATGTCTCATATCTCCCTTTCACTTGTTCTGCTTTGTTATTTTAGCTTTTTGGATATGGGTGAGAAGCAGTAATCTTTAAGATCTGAGGTTACTCACACATTCTAATGTACAATTCTTGCTTTCATGCTGTGTTCCATATATTAATGTTCTCGACTCTATATTCAGTCAAATAGATCAGGTGCTGGCAAACTTTCTATAAACGGTGATGAAAGAAAGAACGCTCTAAAGGCCTGAGATTTTAGATTTCTTTCTAAGTCAGTATGACTGTACATTAATTTTTTTTGTGGGAATTCATAATGCCTGGCTAGATAAGATTTAATAAACATATGCCTCTCTGGATGAGACTAATTGAAAAGCAAAGGAGTGTCCAGAAACCTGGGCCTCCTTTGAAGTTTCTGGGCTGAAAACAGCCAGATCCTTGTTGCAGCTTAATGCACTCAACACTCATCCAGGGAGTAAATGCTTAGGAGAAACATTTATTGTTGGTGGTCACGTACTCCATGTACTCCCTACCAGCACGCAGGTCACTCCTCAAGCCGGAGAAGGGGGAAGGGACGTCTGCTCATGCAGGTAGGAATTACAGGCACTCGATGCCTGCGGTGGAGTGACCATTGAGCTCACTTTTTTCTTTCTTTTGGGCGTGCGGTATTTACTTTCAATTTCTCTCTGATCTATTTTTCTGTCTGTTATAAACTTGTTAGTTATGGGAATATCTTTAAGTAAGCAGTAGGTTATCCATAAAGACCAGCTTCGTGTGCTGCTACTCTCCTTGCAGAGGCAGCCCTGCACAACCGCTCAGATTGGTGTCTGAGAGCTTTATTTCAGTGCCTGATGACACTTTTTTTAAACCAAAAGCCTAACTTATGGCCCACCAAGCATACTTTGTACACCTGCTTTGTACATGAGTAGCCTAAAGGAAAACCATCTTGTCCTTAAAGATATTGGTCAGTGCTCCTACTCCCTGCATTCCTTGATATTAAAACTTGTGATTCCAGCCTATATGGTAATCTGTAACCTTTTGAGCTTTTATAAGATGTAAAAAAGTATAGAACTCTGTGAAAACTGTTTAGTTTGTAGACACTTTCTTCCCTGTGAAGAGCATGTTTCCTGGGCAGCTGTCCTAACTTGGACTTGAATAAAAGTCTTTTTCTTACTTTGTCTTAAAACAAGTCTAAAATGAAAGGCATAAAAGGATAAAGAAAGGGGGGTAATCAGAAGGGGGAATGAAGCATGAGAGACTATGGACTCTGAGAAACAAACTGAGGGCTTCAGAGGGGAGGGGGGTAGGGGAATGGGATAGACTGGTGATGGGTAGTAAGGAGGGCACATATTGCATGGTGCACTGGGTGTTATATGCAACTAATGAATCACCGAACTTTACATCAAAAACAAGGGATGTACTGTATGGTGACTAACATAATATAATTAAAAATATTATAAATAAATAAATAAATAAATAAATAAATAAATAAATAAATAAATAAAATGAAAGGCAGTATAGCATCACACAAAATTTGCGGTTACAATTCAGAGCTTTTGGTACCAACAGCACCAACTCACTTGCTGCATTACCTTACCTAAGTCACTTAACCTCTCTGAATTTCAGTTTCTTCCAACACTGCACTAGAACTCACAGGTTTATGGTTATGACTAATTGAGATGATATTTGAAAAGGCTTTATCAATTTAAAAATTAACCTGCGTTCCTTTCCTGAACTGTAGCCATTTGCTTGGAGTCTGTCATCTTAAAAATAAAATCTTCTAATTTCTCTTCTAATTCACATTAAACTTACCTTCTAATTCTCTCTCTCTCTTCTTTCTCTAACACACACACACACACACACACACACATCTTTGATGCATTTTCATTAACCTAGTTTTTTCATAGTGTTGTATGTACTTTCACTGCTTTGTGTTAACTGTGAAATGGAAGATGTAATAGTTTAATTCCTCCTTCAGTTCAATGGTAAAAATAATAACGGTGAATATTTACAAAGTATATACTATGTGTCAGGCACTGCATTAACTCATTTAATCCTCACAGCAGTCCTTGAGGTAGATACTATTGTCATCCCTGTTTGGCTAAATGACTTATCTAATGTTAGTAAATGATAGATTTGAGTTTAAATCCAAGCAGTGTGGTTCTGAGTCTGGATTTTTAATCATTATACGTTTTTTGCTTTTTCTAAAGTTGGTTTAACATTGATCCCTGGGAAGCCCTAGTTTACCTTTCTTCATTTTGGACCAATTTGCCTATTTTTTTCTCCCTAAATTTATGTCAGTTCCTTGTTGATGATACAAAAATGAATTAAATAATGTTATGAACACAGAAGTATGTTATATGCATATGGCTCAGCTACACTATATTTAATATTTATATAACATGGAAATATATTAATATATTTAATAACATGGAAAATTGCCCAGGATAGATTGATAAATGAAAAAGGAGGTGACAAAACAAGGTTTAAAATTCAATCTATTTTTAAAATTAATGTGTGTGTGTGTGTGTGTGTGTGTATATATATATATATATATATATATATATATATATATCACCCAAAATGTTAATAGTGATCATTTCTTTGGGGGGGTAGATAGAGATGGTTTTTAAATTATCTTCTTGTAATTATCTGTAATTTTTATATTTTTATAACAAATGTTGCAATAATGAAAAAACTAAAATAGTCAAATACACACAAAAATCCCTTAAGCTCTCGTATTTTTCACAGATTTTTGTTGTTGAACCTTGACAAAGACATTTTGCTGGCCTATGTGTAAATCATAATCACTGGTGGTAATTTGTCTTCATACTTGACCTCTAAAAGAATACTAACAGCCATGATTTTTAGTCTCAAAACTTGCATTGCCCTTCTCCTAGTATGTCTTTGGTGAACTTATAGGTCATTATACATTTTATTATTCTCCCTGAAAGGAAATTATATCTTAGTGGTCTGCAGATTCTTTATTCATTGAGTGAGTTTGAGTCAATCTCTGAGTTGGTATCACTGTGGATACCAGCATACTTTCACATGCAGTTGCTATTCCCTTTAGAAATGGAGGTTACACTGGCAAGTCCTAATGCGCTGCAGAGTCCAAGAGGAAATACTTTGGTGTTTCAATTTTAACCCTGGGTAGTCATTGTTGAAAATAAAAGTGAGACTAACTGGAGTTGTCACCAGTAATGAATGTCTCATACGTTGACTTAGAGGCAAGTACTGAAAGCCAGTCATACAAAAGACAGTTAAAATCCTCTTAGCATTTCCATAGAGTTGCCAAAAATGATGTTATTTATTGGAAAAACATGGCAGATATAGCATAGATTTGGTCTATGTGCCTCCTAATGATAACTGATTGTCTACTCTCTATATAGTAGTGTTGTAGGAGTTATGGATAGATGGTGTATAAATATTGCAAACTGCCCTTTTCCAAGGGAATTGGGTTGCTGGGGAAAGAAAGGTCGTCTATTTTCATTGCAAATTACTGAAAGACAAAGAATGAAGTGAGAAAAAGACTTCATGTGGATTTAGCCACAGTTGGGGTTAAGGGCAAAGTGACCTTATGCTCTTTGATGAATCTATATGGTGCCAATTGATTAGGTTAATATGCTTTCAAGCAGAGATATAGGTCAGGGGAGGTGCTCATTAATGAGAATTGTGGAATAATGTGAAAAATCCCTAGATTTGGAGTCCTAGGTACCTATATTTTTATCCCTTAGTAGTAATTTAGTTAAAATGACTGCTTGCAACCAGGAAATATGAGTCTCTGATGTATAGTATTTAGTAGTGCTATTCTTAGGCTGGTATGTGCTAACATTTTTTAGGAGCCCTAAATCATCTATTCTGATCAAGGATTTGCAAATGCCCTTCTTACTTGTCTCCACAGCAGATAAAATTTAAAGGAGCATGTAAATTAAGAAGCATTGCAATTAGTTATCTTATAAGGCAAGTTTGACTAATTTTAATTTGAGAATTACATTTGTGTTTCCTACTGAGCGAGAAGATTGGAGATAACAGGGACAATGGAATTGTTGTGTGAGAATGCCCCATTGCTGGGAGTCAGTATAAAGCCCTTACAAAGGTGCTTGCTCCTTTGATACTTCCCCTAAATAGGAGTTTGGAGTAGTTCAAAGAGGTCACAAAATGCCAAAATTGATTTCCAACAGTAAAGAAAGAATATTGGAAATGATATGGATATAAATTATATGAATATAATCTCTGGCATTTCCAGGATACTTGTCTTGTAGTTGCAGATGATTTCAGGTAGAAAACTGGCAAAAGTTTCCCAGTTTCCCATGTGGGGAGTTATGAGGCTCTAATTAAAGAGCTCTGCAAGGCATTCTCACTTACACAAAAACTCCACTATCCATACCATCTTCCATCTTCTGGTCTAGTAGAAAACATTCGGAAATATTTGAGATTCCCTAGCTCATAGTCTCTCTCCTTATGGCTTAGTAACAGGAATCTGTGCATTTTAGAGTATCATCTGATCTTAGACACCATTCTGTTGCAAGCAGATATGGCCCAATACTACAGGGAACTCATGTAACACACTCGGCTTTATCATTAGCAGATACTACCATCTTCTCTTCATCCTCTCAAGGAAACCTTTCATGACTTAACAGCTGGAGAATTTCCTAGAGGAATCACTGATTCACTTTTTCTGATTCCATCCAAATGGAGATTTTTATAAGTGATCATTAATTGGAAAACATGGCCAGAAATGGTGTAATTAACCTTAGTGAAAGGTATAATTGACTCTGACAGCTTTTGAGGCTCAATAGGCAACTCTAAGCATTTTAGCCGGTGCGATAGTGGACAACCAAATAGCCTCAGACTTTTTATTAGCGAGCCAAGTGAGTTATGTCTGTGCTATTGCCAACACTTTTTGTTGCACTTGGATGTGAGCCAGAAGAAACAATTAATCTCTAAACTGAAGAAGATGGTTTATCTGGCTTGCCAAGTAGGTAAAAAATTCAGGGGCACATTGTTTTAGCTTGAGTCTGGTAATTTTAAGTTACGTCTCTGAAACATTCTGCAGTGTTTAATCATTGTTTTGCTCTTGAATTTCTGTGCATTGTGATTGCAGTGATTTCCAAAGTTTTAAAGGCAGCTCCGCAACCACTGTCATACCACATGATCCAACAACTCATCATTTGACAAAAGAAGCATGGAGATCAGTTCCTAATTGGACTCCAGACTGTTGTTTCCGTGACATCAATGCCATCTAGAAATCCTGACAATGATGTATGCAAGAGTGAGGCTACTTTTTTCTGACCCTCTGGATGGGACAAAACACAGTCATCAGTTATCCTTGATTAAGAACTAGAACAACTATCTCCATCAATTGTGTAATTATAATCAGGGAATAACTTGTGATTCACACTGCACTTTTTTTTTTTTTGCCTAAAACCTCACCTTGCCTGCATCAGCTCTTGCCTTAAGACATCAACCAATCCAAATATTTGCCCAGTTTTTGATAGCCTGATTTAATAACTGTGAGATCAACCCATATGCCATAGAAACCATGTTCTCACTTACCCTAATTAAGTGCTGTTTTGGAATTGTGTTATTCCTTGATGCAGTAAGTCAGTAAAAAAAGTTTAGTAATATCATAGCAGATTTTTTTTTATTTGAGAAGGAGATTTCCATATAAAAATCCTTAAATTCACTAACACTTTAAGATATTTAGGAAATTCCTAAACTGAGACTATAAAAAAATTATACCATATTTTTTCTGGTCTTATAAACAAAAACACTTCATGTAAAAAGGGCCCAAATGTGGAAATCTTTAATGCTTGTAATGTGAATTTTAAAATTCACTTGACTTTAGAAAATAGTTGAAGGATGTGTTGTGATTTCTTTGACTTTCTCAGATCAGAAACCATAGTATCAGTAGCTTCAAATCAAGATTCAAAGGACACCAAATACTTTTTCAGACCTGTGTCTGCATTTTAGTTACTTTGTCTCTTATCTTTATTTGATCTTTAATCCTAAAGAATCAACTTGAGTCTGTCTTTTAGATAAAAGAGTTCTTTCATTGAAATTAGTTGCCACTCAATAATTTTTTTTAATACAGTAAACCTGAACTCTTTGACTTAATGCTCTTATGAATAACTCAGTTTGTGATAACACAATTCAATTACTTGTAAGACCTTTACAATCTAGGGTACTCAGAATCCATCAACTATCTTAGAATGACAAAAGGCATCCAGTGTTTTTGAAAAAACCAAAAAAACTTCTCACAAATTCACGGAAACTTTCTGTCTACCTGCATTGTTTTCATACAATTATCTTTCAAACAGAAGTTAAGATGCAGTCCTCATCCAAAAAAAGGAAAAATATAATCAAAACGGAGCATTTTTTAATGTTTTTTATTATATTATGTTAGTCACCATACAGTACATCCCTGGTTTTTGATGTAAAGTTCGATGATTCATTAGTTGTGTATAACACCCAGTGCACCATATAATACGTGCCCTCCTTACTACCCATCACCAGCCTATCCCATTCCCCCACCCCCTCCTCTCTGAAGCCCTCAGTTTGTTTCTCAGAGTCCATAGTCTCTCATGCTTCATTCCCCCTTCTGATTACCCCCCTTTCTTTATCCCTTTCTTCCCCTACTGATCTTCCTAGTTCTTATGTTCCAAAAATGAGAGAAATCTTATAATTATCTTTCTCTGCTTGACTTATTTCACTTAGCATTATCTCCTCCAGTGCCGTCCATGGTGCAGCAAATGTTGAGAACTCGTTCTTTCTGATAGCTGAGTAATATTCCATTGTATATATGGACCACAACTTCTTAATCCAGTCATCTGTTGAAGGGCATCTCGCTTCCTTCCACGATTTAGCTATTGTGGACAATGCTGCTATGAACATTGGGGTGCATATGGCCCTTCTCTTCACTACATCAAAACAGAGCATTTTTAAGTTACATCCTTACCACTTCCCATCAATAGTCTTGGCATTTAACCAACTTCCTTTGCCAGAAGAGGATTTTTGTTGATTTTTAAAGCTAAAATGAGAAAGATCTTATCAATTAGTTTATGTTGTAAGTCAGTCTTTTCTGGTTAGAGGCTAAATGATGACTTACTGGTTAGTTTTACTCTCTTTGTTCTCCCTCATGTCAGTTATTACTTTCTATATTTTCAATATATTGAAATACAGACTTGTCTTTAGTATCTGGCTTTTTAGCTTATTTCTGTGTTTTGTCTGTATGAGCAATACATACTGGCAACACCCCAACTCGTTTTAAATTTTCTATAGGTCATTAGTTACAAATGGGAAGAAGAAGTAATCCTCAAATAAGATAGTCATGACCTGTAAATTGCTAGGCTAGTGGGAAAGAAAAAGTGATTATAAGCAATTATTCCCATAGCTGCACCAAGCTCCAAAGGCAGGGAGTTCAATTATTTCTTCCAGCAAGAAAAAGAGCCACAGAGGAAAATATAAAGATACTTTTCCCACATTTTTATAATTTGTGCTGCAGTTTTTCTGATAGGATTCTTGTATTCTCTGTATATGCAGTTTCTTTATGACTTTTAATTTGATTGTTTTCTCTTGATAATCTGGCAATTTATTTAAGTGTATTGTTTTATGAATAATGATATACATGTCTGGAGCAAAATAATTCCACCTCAAGAATTTGTGACTTGGCAAATTCTTCATAGAGATATCTCTTCCTAGACCACCTCCTCCCCTTATTTCAGAATCAACTTCTGTTTGTGCAGAAAGAGTATTTGAGATGAAGGCATTGTAAATACATGACGACATTTCTATTTATCTCTATTATGTCAGGGTCAAACAGAGAAACCTGATTCATATCAGGTCAGCTTCAGAACTCAAACTGAGTATTCATGACTTAATTTCATGAAGAACACACTCAAACTCTTATTGAGAAGAAACCCCATGCATATAGCAAATATGGGAAGTTCCTCTGCAGAAAGTCTATTTTTATTGTGCATCAGAGATCTCAAACAGGAGAGAAACCCTTTCAGTGTCCTTACTGTGGGAATAGCTTTAGAAGGAAGTCACATCTCATTGAACATCAACGAATTCACACAGGTGAGAAACCTTATGTTTGCAATCAATGTGGAAAAGCTTTCCATCAAAAGACAGCCCTCACTCTTCATGAGAAAACACATATAGAGGGGAAGCCCTACATCTGTATAGATTGTGGAAAGTCCTTCCGCCAGAAGGCAACTCTCACTAGACATCACAAAACACATACAGGGGAGAAAGCCTATGAATGTACTCAGTGTGGAAGTGCTTTTAGAAAGAAGTCATACTTCATTGATCATCAGAGAACTCACACAGGAGAGAAACCATATCAATGTAATGAATGTGGGAAGGCATTTATCCAGAAGATAACCCTCACTGTACATCAGAGAACTCACACAGGAGAGAAACCCTGTATTTGTGGTGAATGTGGAAAGTCCTTCTGCCAAAAGACAACCCTCACTCTCCATCAAAGAATTCATACTGGGGAAAAACCATATATTTGTAATGAATGTGGAAAGTCCTTCCGCCAGAAGGCAATCCTCAGTGTTCATCAGAGAATACATACAGGAGAGAAATCCAATGGATGTCCTCAGTGTGGGAAAGCCTTTAGTAGGAAATCAAACCTCATTCACCACCAGAAAACTCACACAGGAGAGAAACCATATGAATGTAGAGAATGTAGGAAGTTCTTCAGTTGTAAGTCAAACCTCATAGTACATCAAAAAACTCACAAGGTAGAAACCATGGGAATTCAGTAAAGGATATGACTTTTTTGGTAAAAGCTTTTGAAGTCATAGTAAACCCTGTACATGATATAGCTTGTAAATATAATAATATTCAACCGTTTAAGGTACTATCCCACAAATTTACCTACTGTTTGTGAGCCTATATAACACACAAAGAATAACTGGACAAATGACAATAGTCATTGAAAATACAACCCTAAATTCTTTATTATTAGATTCAGTAGGCATAAACTTCCTCTGTCAAGTTTCTACGAACATTTAAAATTGCTTATTTTTAATTTCAATACATACCTTGTTGTGACCCAGTAATAAGCAGTTGACCAACTGGTAGTTGTCCATGGACCACATTGTGAGCAGAAGCATTTTAAAAGAAAGGAAGTGTGAACTGTATTTCTCATTGCACATATGAAACAAAAATTAGTTGTTACCTCCTCAAAATTTACCACAGTTCTGACTTCTAACATTATAAATTAGGTTTTGCATATTATGAACCTTTATATAAATTGGATTATACATCATGTATTCTTTTATATATGGCTTGTTTCATTCATCATTATGTCTGTAAAACTCATCATCAGTGCATGCGGCAGAAATTCATTTATTTCTATTCTATATAGAATTCCATCATATGATTAAATTGCAATTTATAAAAAAAAAAGAAGTAAATAAGTTGAATAGTCTTATATTAAGGAAATGGAATTTCTAGTTAAAAATCTTCCAATAAAGAGAACTCTAGATCCAGATGATTTCACTGGCGAATTCCATCAGATATTTAGGAAAGATATAATATCCATTTTATACAATCTTTTTTTCAGAAAATAGTAAAGGAGGGAACACTTTGCAACTCAATATATGGGATCAACATTATTCCTATATCAAAACTTTACAAATACATTACAAGAAAAGAAACTATAGACCAATATCCACCATGTGCACAGACACAAAAATGCTCAAAAACTATTAGAAAGTTAAAATCACACATGTATAAAAAGGATAAATACATCATAACTAATTAGGGTTTATCCAAGGCATGAAAGGCTAGCTCAACACTTAATTATCAATTGAGAGACTAAAGAAGTAAGACCACATGATTGTCTTAATGGATGCAGAGAAAACATTTGACAAAATTAAATATCCATGCATGATAAAAACTTTCAGCAAACAAAAATAGAAGGGAATTTCCTTAGCCTGATTAAAGGCACCAATAAGGGTAACATTAAACTGGTAAAAGACTGAATGCTTTCATCCTAAGATTGAGAGCAAGGCAAAGATGGACATTCTCATGACTATCATTACATTAGAAGTCCCAGACAGTGAAAAAGGCAAGAGAAAGAAGAGACCTGTATTTTTAAAAGGAAGAAATAAAAAACTGCCTCCACGTGCTAAATACATGGCTTTCTATAAAGTAAATTCTAAAGAATCTATAAAACAAGCTCCAAAAACTGATAAGTGAAGGCCACAGGCTTCAAGTCAATATATAAATTCAGTTGTATTTCTATGTACTAGAAATGTATGGTTAGAAATAAAACATTTAAATATGCTCTTCATGATAACACTTACAAACATGAAACACGTAGGTATGAATATAACAGAATATATATACTTCTATAATTATAAAACTGATGAAATAAAAGGTATAAATAAATCATAAATTGGAACACTTAATATTGTTAATATGTCAGTTCTTTCCATACTGATACACAGAGTCAACAAAACCATGGTGAAAATACCATCAAATTTTTGAAAATATCAACAGACTGATTCTAAAATTTGCATGGAAATGCAAAGGAACTAGAACAGCCAAAAACAATTTTTAAAAAGTCAAGTTGAATTTTACAAAATACACGTAGATCAGTATAACAGAAAAATGACTCAGGGAATAGACCCACATATGAACAAACACAACTAAGTGGAGAACAAGTAGTCTTTTCAATATATTGTGCTGAAACAAACATTTACATGCAAACATTGAACCTCAACCCATTTTGTACATCTTACACAAAATTAACTCACAGTGGATTGTAGATCTAAATGTAAAATCTAAAACTATGAAACTTCTAGAAGAAAATATTGGAAAAATTTATGTACTGTATGGTGACTAACATAATATAATAAAAAATATTATTATAATAAAAAATTTTGTGACCTTAGCTTAGTAAAGATTTCTAAGATATGACATCAAAAACATAAAACAAAAAACTGATATATCGTACTTAATCAAAATTAAAAATTTCTACTCTGCTAATGAAGTGACAAGCCACATAATGGGGGAAGAATGTTTGCAATTATATATCTGAGAAATGACTTGTATTTTAAATTTATGAAGAGTTCTCAATACTAAGAAAAAAATGACCCCATTTAAATTAGCAAAAGATTTGAACAGATACTTTCCCAAAGAAAATATGTGGATACCAAACACATGAAAAGATGCTCAACACTGTTAGTTATTAATGGAAATAAATGAATACATAAATGAATGAATGAAAGAAAGAAAGAAAGAAAGAAAGAAAGAAAGAAAGAAAGAAAGAAAAAGAAAGAAAGAAAGAAAAGAATAGGAAAAAAACCTGACAATTTCAAGGGCTCTTGAGGTTGTGGAACATTGGAACTGTCATGCATTACTGATGGTAATGTAAAATGTACAGCTACTTTGCAAGACCATTTGGCAGTTTCTTTTATAAAAGTTAAACTCACACTTATCTTATGAGCCGGAAATCCCAGGTCTAGAATCACTTATGCTTCAGTCTGTTAGTCAATCAAATAACTGAGGTCAGCTCAGGATCAAAAGGAGGGAGGGAATAGATCTTGTCTCTTGATGGGGGAGTGGTCTGTGTATTCAGGGTGATTGGGAAGGAATCAATGGTGTTCATGTCATAGAACAGCTACCACCATCTGCTCTCTGGCTTGAACTGTAAGTCCCTCCCATGTACAAAATACCCACCTCTTCCCAAAAGCCCCCAAATCTCATCTCTTTATGGCCTTAGCTGAAAGTCCAAGATCTTGCCTTTTAAATCAAGTTCCAATGATAATCCCCAGGTATGGTTCTTTAGATACAGCTGTTGGAGTATGATTCTTCTTGATCCGAAAATAAGTTATTAGTTCTCTGTCCCCATGTAATACATACAATGGCAAGACTTCCACAGGGTAGCTACAATAGACCCTTTCATTCAATAGGTAGAAGTAGGAGAAACAGCAGTCAGTGCTGTTTTAGCAGGTTTGGCTAAGTGAATACAACAAAATAAAAGGGAGCAAGAAAATTGACCATGGAATTTAAGCTGGGAAAGGAGAGAGGTAAGACATCAAGGGAGTAAGGGACATTAAAAATATTGGTAGGATCATTGGATTGGAGATCCTATTGGAGTTGAGTAATTCTTAAACTTGAAGCATTAGTTAAAGTGAGTGCATCTCCAGCTAAACCTGTCATCAAGCCCTGTTGATTGTCTCTCCTAAATATAGGGCAAATCTACCTACTTCCCAAATTCTTATCCTAGTCTAAATAACATTTTTGCCTTGACAAGAATATTGCTTTCTAAGTGGCTCACCTGCATCCAGTCTGAACTCCTTCAAATCCAATCTGTACACTGTAGCGAGAGTAATATTCATAAATGTCAAGTCTGGTCAAATCACCCTTCTGCTTTAAAATCTTCCTTTTCATTCTCTTAGGAGTGGTCTCTCATTACTTAATTCAGTCATATCCTGTATAGTTTTCACCTCATTTTCTTGGCATTGTGGCTCCAGACACAACTCCCAATGCCACCTCTGGCCTCAAGGGAGAGCACAAATGTTCCGTCTGCAGGGAATCCTTTTTCCTCCACTCCTAGTTAACTTCTGTTTACCTTCGGATCTTCGTTCCCAGTGTCACTTCCTCAGGGAAACCTCCCCTGATTTTCCTGTTTACATCAAATTCTCCTATTAATGTGGTAGTCACTCTTTTGCAGAGTAATTTTTATGGTTGCAATTTTGACGTTTGTGTGATTGTTTGATTAATATATACCTCCCCCACTATTCTGTAAAACTCCAAGATTCAGGAGCTCTACATCACTGGCACTCAGCACAATACTGGCATATGAGTGCTCAATAAATATTAGTAGAATAAATGAATGAATACATTTTATGCATCCATTTAATCCTTTCATTAAGATTTCTGTATATGTTGTTTTCTTTTGTGTGTGAATGGGTTAATAATATTGAAGGTTTATAGATCATTTTAATTATTCACTGTTTATAATTCTTTAATTTTGTGTTACCTCCAAAGACACTATCCATTGACTATGAGACAGAAAGAAATTATTATACTTTAACCCTTTACCCCACTTCCCTTTCTCCCTTCACTCAATTTTATTTGATTCTAGTATTCTTAGCTCTTCTAATCATTACCTTTATACTTTAATATAATGCTTAATTACCCTTAAAATGACTTGTTGATTCTCTCCCACTGTGAAAGTGAAGAAACCAGAGTTTTTCAGTAGAAATTTTTTTTTTTACTAAGATAACTATTCTTTAATACTATCATGGTTTGTAACATTTGTATTCTGTTCTTCAATCATAATCCCCAGAATTATTTAATATCAGGCTTCATAATTCAGTATGTTATCTCTACTCACTTTTGATTAGTGAAGTTTATTCTTTAATGGTTTTCTTTAATAAGACCTCATGGGAACTCTATTTCCTAAGGTTTTTGTTTGTTGTTTGTTTTTGTTATTTTGTAGGCTGTCTATTTTGTGGACGTGGAATCTGGGAATTTCAACTGGATTGGCCTTGATGTGGCCCATGCAATAACATTTTATCCCCCCTGGGTCATGACAGTCTCTTTAGACTGTAGTTTCAGTGCTGCTTTCATTTCAGAAAAGTTTTCTTTTGAATTTTTTTCGTTACCAAGTATAATGAATTCTTAAGGAACACTATTTTTTTTGTTTCTTAGATTTTATTTTAATCTATATTTTTTCTAACTCTTTCAAGCTTTTTGATTTTTTATATCTCCTCCAAGATATTGTGGGTTTAGACTGCCTTAGTAAAGCAAATTTTGCAATTAAGTGGGTCAAATGAATTTTTTTGGTTTCCTGGTGCATATAAAAGTTATGTTTAAGCTATACATAGCCTATTAAGTGTACAATACATTACATCTAAAAACCCATCAAAAAATATACTTTGATTAAAAAATACTTTTTTGCTAAATCATACTAACCATTATCTGAGCTTTTAATGAGTCATAATCTTTTTGCCAGTGGAGGGTCTTACCTCAATATTGATGGCTGCTGACTGATCAGGGTGGTGGTCAATGAAGGTTGG
Source organism: Ursus americanus (assembly GCF_024610735.1). Taxonomy (NCBI): domain Eukaryota; kingdom Metazoa; phylum Chordata; class Mammalia; order Carnivora; family Ursidae; genus Ursus; species Ursus americanus. Next base: position 80,573,880 of record NC_142135.1, read on the forward strand.
GGTTGCTGTGGCAATTTCTTACAGTAAGATGAAATGAAGTTTGCTACAACCATTGACTCTTCATTTCATGAATGATGTCTCTAGCATGTGATGCTGTTTGATAGCATTTTATCTACAGTACAACTTCTTTCAAAATTAGAGTCAGACCTGTCAAACTCTCACTGCTTTATCAACTAAGTTTGTAGAATATTCTAAATCTTTTGTTGTCATTTTAACAGTCCTCATAGTATCTTCACCAGGAGTAGTTTCCATCTCAAGAAATGATTTTCTTTGGTCATCTCTAGGGAGCAACTCCTCATCTATTAAAGTTTTATCACAAGATTGTGGCAATTCAGTCACATCTTCAGACTCCATATATAATTATGGTTTTGTTGCTCTTTCTACCACATCTGCTTTCTCCATGGAAGCCTCCTCAAAGTCATCCATGAGAGTTGGAGTCAGCTTCTTCCAAAGTCTTGTTCATGTTGATGTTTTTGACCTCTACCCATGAATCATGAATATTCTTAATGGCACCTAGAATGGTGGATCTTTTCCAGGAGGTTTTCAGTTGTCTTTGCCCAGATTCATCAGAGAAATCACTATTTATGGCAGCTATAGCCTTATGAAATGTATTTATTGAGTAATATGACTTGAAAGTCAGAAGGACTTGCCGATCCATTAGCTGCAGAATGGATGAAAATATTTCATCGTACATCTCCATCAGAGTTCTTGGTGAACAGGTGCATTGTCAGCGAGTGGTTATATTTTGAAAGGAATCTTTTTCTGGGCAGTCGGTCTCAACCATGGGGTTAAAATATTTAGTAAATCATGTTGTCAACAAATGTGCTGTCCTCCAAGGTTTGTCGATCCATTATAGAGTACAGGCAGAGTAGATTTAGCATAATTCTTGAGGGCCCTAGGATTTTTAGAATGGTAAATGAACAGTGGCTTCAACTTCAAGTCACCAGCTGCGTTAGGCCCTAACAAGAGAGTCTCTCCTTTGAAGCTTTGAAGCCAGACACAGACTTCTCCTCTCTAGCTTTGAAAATCCTGGATGGTATCTTCTTTCAGAGAAGACTGTTTTTTGTTGTTTAGTGTAGCCATCCTCATTATTTTAGCTAGCTCTTCTGGATAACTTGCTGCAGGTTCTACGTCAGGACTTGCTGCTTGTGAGTCACATGTGAGAGACATGTGACTCTTCCCTTTATTTGAACACTTAGAGGATATTGTAAGGTTATCATTGGCCTAATTCAATATTGTGTCTCAAGGAATAGGGAGGTCCAAGGAGAGGATGAGAGATGGGGAATAGCCAGTTGGTGGAGCAGTGAGAACATACACATTTATTGATTAAATTTGCTGTCTTTTGTAGGTGTAGTTTGTGATACCCAAAACAATTACAGTTGTAAGAGCAAAGATAACTGATCAGAGATCTCCTTAACAAACATAATAATAATGAAAGTTTCAAGTATTGTGAGCATACCAAAATGTGACATAGAGGCATGAAGTAAGCAAATACTGTTAGAAAAATGGCACTAAGAGACTTGATCAAGGCAGGGTTACCACAAAACTTCAATTTGTGAAAAATACAGTTTCTGAAAAGTACAATAAAACAAAGTGCAATAAAATGAGTTCTCCTTGTATTTCTTGAATTTCTCCAATTTATTTTTCACCGCTTCATATTTTCTGTCATTTATTTCTTTGCATAACATATATATTTTCTGTCATTTTACAAAGAAGTTATATCTTTAAAAATTCATAGAAAATTTTGCTCACACTTTCACTACTTGATGGTATATAACCTATTATGTATATGATATATACCTTGTGTCATTTCCCTTTTCTTTCTTTTTGAAGTATTTTCATATAGGTCATCTCCTGCTTTATTTTAAAACAAAATTATTATATATTATTACTATTATAAGATTTTATTTTTAAGTAATCTGTACACCTAATGTGGAGCTTGAATTTACAACCCCGAGATCAAGAGTCACATTCTCTATCGACTGAGCCAGCCAAGCACCCCAATTATTAATCTAATATACTAATTGAATATGCTAGAAATTTGAAAGGATACTGTGGAGGAGGAACTAAGGGTTTTAGTGAGGTATGATAGAAGCTGAGTTTGAAATGTTGTCTCCGAATCACCTCTCACCTGTTGGGATGACTCTCCTGGATTCCTGGGCTAACTACTGGCTCAGAGCAGCCATATTTATTAATTTTGGTCATTTGTCTTATGATTTATCCTTTTCTTTTCATTACATAATGGGAATAGTCAAGTGTTTCGCTGCTTCCCACCTCCTCTTGCCTTGATTTTTCTTTCACTCCACCAAACATGGCCTACTTATTCCAGAGGTGCTATATCTGTGTATTTCCCTTTAAGTTCCTTTCCTTGATCATTCTGTGGAGTGAGTGTTCACACACTCCCATGTTTCTGTTCAAAGTAAAGATCACTAGTTTTGTTCTAAGTGTATCTACGTCTTTTTGACACTGCTGAGCTTAGTGACTAGCTTAAGATCTTAGGAGGCATGATTTTTATTTTGGTGTTCACTCTTGTCCTGTTTCCATTTTTATTGTACATGAGGGTTTTTTTTTTTTATGTGTCATGGTTTGGAATTGTAGATATATTTCTGAGCCTTTCTGAGGATGGCGTTTACATTTTTGTTTCTTCTGCTGTAAAGGAAGGAAAGAAGCAGCATCTCAAGTTTGGACTCTTAGTCTGGAAGTCTGAATTTATTTACATAATTGAAGTTAACATAATTTTATTTTTGCTGTCATGCTTGTCTGAAATTTGGATTCAAGATTATACATGCTTCATGAATATGTTGCGTAATAGTGACTTCAATAATTTCAGGAAGTTAGCTGTAGGAGAAAGAAGAAAATTTTGGGACTGTCTTAAATTCATATGTAGACCAAACTTTTAATATCTGTATAATCTTAGAGGAAAAATAATTTGAGATTAGGTGGCAACATGTGCTTCACAGTGTGGTTGTGAGGATTCAGTAGAGTATGAATAAAAGCATTGTATTTGAAGTCAATTTAAATCTCATTTTCTTATATATTCTACTTTTTTCATGCAATATAATTTGGTTTTATCTCCATGTATTATTCTTCATACTTTTTAATATATTCTTGTTTAAGTTGAATATTACTGAGGTAATCGACATAGAAATGATAAAAAGATTAAAAATTGTCAAGGATAGTTTTTTAATGTTGCTCTGGAATTCAACTTTAGTCATCATAAAATAAAGATTTAGGAACATCCACGGAATCAGCCTGAGACGCAGATAGATACATCTGGATCTCTACAAATAAACATCTCCAGCACTGAGTATTGAGGCATGAAGCGGGGAGCCGTGAAACTGCGCACAGATATCGGAAGATAAACGGAAGGGGTAGGGAGCCGCCATGTCCGGGCCCCGGGAAGCGGTAGCCACCTGCATGGGGGAGCGGGCGGACTCGCTGACCGGCACCCTCGAGACAGCTGACTGAGACCCTGAGCCAGGAGCGCGTGCCACCAGGCCTCTCACGGAACTCCAGAATCCCGGTGTGCTCACTGGAAATAGACTGAGACCGGGAGCTCCAGGAGCGCGGGCGGGGTGGCTGGCGGCATTAGAAACAAAAAGGACAGAGACGCGCTGGCCTTGGAAGTGAGGGCTGGGATGTCGGGTGTGAGGCGCACATCCCGGGACGCTGCAGGGTTGAGCAGCACCAACAGTAGCAGAGTTAAAGTGGCCAGAACATCAGTGGAGAACGGTCCTCAATCCCTCTGTTCTGAGACAGAGGCTGAGATTTGACCGCTGCTTCTCTGAGTCTCAGAAGAGGCACAGCAGACCGCCAGGGAAAGCCACCGGAGAACAAAAGCCTGGAAATACGGACTCACAGCCTGCCCATCCCCATCCCCCTCACAGGGGATACGGAGACTCTACCCAAACAGGGTTGCCTGAGTGTCGGCGCAGCAGGTCCCTCCACCAGAAGGCAGGCTGAAAAATCAAGAAGCCCATAACCCAGGGCGCCTGGGTGGTGCAGTCATTAAGCACCTGTCTTTGGCTTAGGGCGTGATCCCAGCGTTCCGGAAAGGAGTCCCTCATCAGGCTCCTCTGCTGGGAGCCTGCTTCTTCCTCTCCCACTCACCTGCTTGTGTTCCCTTTCTTGCTGACTGTCTGTCTCTCTCTCTCAAATAAATAAATAAATAAAATCTTTAAAGAAGAAGCCCACATCCCGAAGATCCCTATAAAACAAGGGCGCACAGCCTGGGTCCCAGTCGATAATTTGGGCTCTGGACAACCCCACAACCTCTCCTCATCAGAATGACGAGGAGGAGAAGTCCCCCCCAGCAAAGAAAAGACAATGAGTCTGTGACCTCTGCCACAAAAATAATGGATATGGATGTAACCAAATTATCAGAAATGGAATTCAGAGCAACAATGGTCAAGATGATGAGTAGACTTGAAAAAAGTATTAACGAAAATGTTACTGAGAATATAGAGTCCCTAAGGGCGGAAATGAGAGCGAATCTGACAGATTAAAAATTCTATGAGCCAAATGCAATCAAAACTAGAGGCTCTGACGGCCAGGGTCACGGAGGGAGAGGAACGTATTAGCGAATTGGAGGATGAGTTACTAGAAGAAAAAACGAAAATAGAAGCTGGACTTAAAAAAATCCACGCCCATGAATGTAGGTCACGGTAGATTACTGACTCAATGAAACGATCCAATGTCAGAATCATCGGCATCCCCGAGGGGGTGGAGAAAAACAGAGGTCTAGAAGAGATATTTGAAGAAATTGTAGCTGAAAACTTCCCTAATCTAGCAAGGGAAACAAACATTCGTGTCCAAGAGGCAGAGAGGACCCCACCCAAGCTCAACCATGACAAACCTACACCACGTCACGTCATAGTGCATTTCGCAAATATTAGATCCAAGGATACAGTATTGAAAGTGCCAGGGCAAAGAAATTTCTCACATCCCAAGGCAAAGGTATCAGAATTACATCAGACCTGTCTACACAGACCTGGAATGAGAGAAAGGGTTGGGGGGGCATTTTTAAAGCTCTTTCAGAGAAAAACATGCAGCCAAGTGTCCTTTATCCAGCAAGGCTGTCATTCAGAATTGATGGAGAAATAAAGACATTCCAGAATCGCCAGTCATTAACCAATTTCGTAACCACAAAACCAGCCCTACAGGAGATATTAAGGGGGGTTCTATAAAGGTAAAAAGGCCCCAAGAGTGATACAGAGCAGAAAGTCACAACCGATACAAACAAAAACTTTACTGGCAACATGGCATCATTAAAATCATATCTCTCAATAATCACTATCAATGTAAATGGCTTGAATGCTCCCATAATGCTACAGGGTTGCAGATTGGATAAAAAGAAATGACCCATCCATTTGATGCCTACAAGAGACTCATTTTGAACCCAAAGATACACTCAGACTGTCAGTAAAGGGATGGAGTACCATCTTTCACACAAATGGACCTCAAAAGAAAGCTGGGGTAACAATTCTCATATCAGATAGATTGGATTTGAAAATAAGGACTACAGTTAGAGACACAGAAGGTCACTATATTATTCTTAAAGAATGTATCCAACAAGTAGATATAACAATTATAAATATATATGCCCCCAACAGGGGAGCAGCAAGATTCACAAGCCAACTCTTAACCAGAATAAAGAAACATATAGATAAAAATACATTAGTAGTAGGGGACCTCAACACCCCACTATCAGAAATAGACAGAACACCCTGGCAAAAACTAAGGAAAGAATCAAAAGCTTTGAATGCCATATTCGACGAGTTGGACCTCATGGATAGATATAGAACACTACGTCCCAGAACCAAAGAATACTCATTCTATTCTAATGCCCATGGAACATTCTCAAGAATAGACCATGTTCTGGGACACAAAACAGGTCTCAACTGATACCAAAACATTGAAATTATCCCCTGCATATTCTCAGACCACAACGCTCTGAAATTGGAACTCAACCACAAGGAAAAATTTGGAAGAAACTCAATCACTTGGAGACTAAGAATCATCCTGCTCAGGAATGATTCGATAAACCAGGATATCAAAAATCAAATTAAAAAATTTATGGAGACCAACGAGAATGAAAATAAGACAGTCAAAAACCTATGGGATACTGCAAAGGCATTCCTAAGGGGGAAATACATAGCCATCCAAGCCTCACGCAAAAGAATAGAAAAATCTAAAATGAAATTTTTATATTCTCACCTCAAGAAGCTGGAACAATAACAGAGGAACAGGCCTAATCCACACATGATGAAGCAGTTGACCAAGATTAGAGCAGAAATCAATGAATTAGAAACGAGAAGTACAGTAGAGTGGATCAACAGGACTAGAAGCTGGTTCTTTGAAAGAGTAAATAAAATTGACAGACCACTGGCAAGACTTATCCAAAAGAAAAGAGAAAGGACACAAATTATTAAAATCATGAATGAAAAAGGCGAGGTCACTACCAACACAAATGAAATTGGAAGGATTATTAGAAACTTTTATCAACAGCTATATGCCAAAAAACTAAGCAATCTGGAAGAGATGGAGGCCTTCCTGGAAACCTATAAGCTACCAAGACTGAAACAGGAAAAAATTGATTTCTTAAACAGGCCAATTAATTATGAAGAGATTGAGTCAGTGATAAACAACCTTCCAAATAACAAAAATCCAGGCCTGGATGGTTTTCCTGGGGAATTCTACCAAACATTCAAGGAAGAAATAATACCTACTCTGCTAAAGCTATTTCAAAAAATAGAAACAGAAGGAAAGCTACCAAACTCATTCTATGAGGCCAATATTACCTTGATCCCCAAACCAGGCAAAGACCCCATCAAAAAGGAGAATTACAGACCGATTTCCCTAATGAATATGGACGCCAAAATCCTCAACAAGATCCTTGCTAATAGAATGCAACGGTACATTAAAAGGATTATCCATCATGAAGAAGTGGAATTGTTACCTGGGATGCAAGTGTGGTTCAACATTCGCAAATCGATCAGTGTGATACATCATATCAACAAGAAAAGACTCAGGAACCATATGATCCTCTCAATTGATGCAGAAAAAGCATTTGACAAAATACAGCATCCTTTCCTGATTAAAACCCTTCAGAGCGTAGGAATAGAGGGTACATTTCTCAATCTCATAAAAGCCATCTATGAAAAGCCTACAGTAAATATTATTCTCAATGGGGAAAAGCTGGAAGCCTTTCCCTTAAGATCAGGAACACGACAAGGATGCCCACTTTCGCCACTATTATTCAACATAGTACTAGAAGTCCTTGCAACAGCAGTCAGACAACAAAAAGGGATCAAAGGTATCCAAATTGGCAGAGAAGAAGTCAAAATGTCTCTCTTCACAGATGACATGATACTCTATATGGAAAACCCAAAAGAATCCACTCCCAAACTATTAGAAGTTATAAAGCAATTCAGCAAGGTGGCGGGATACAAAATAAATGCTCAGAAATCAGTTGCACTTCTATACATGAATAACAAGACTGAAGAAAGAGAAATTAGGGAATCCATCCCATTTACAATAACACCAAAAACCATACGTTACCTTGGAATTAACTTAACCTGAGACATAAAGGACATATATTCTAGAAATTATAAATCACTCTTGAAAGACATTGAGGAAGACACAAAAAGATGGAAAAATATTCCATGCTCATGGATCGGAAGAATTAACATAGTTAAAATGTCCATGCTACCCAGAGCAATCTACACTTTCAATGCTATCCCGATCTAAATACCAATGACATTTTTCAAAGAACTGGAACAAATAGTCCTTAAATTTGTAGGGAAACATAAAAGGGCCCGAATCTCCAAGGAACTGTTGAAAAGGAAAAACAAAGCTGGGGGCATCACAATGCCGGATTTCGAGCTGTACTACAAAGTGGTGATCACAAAGACAGCATCGTACTGGCACAAAAACAGACACATAGACCAATGGAACAGAATAGAGAGCCCAGAAATGGACCCTCAGCTCTTTGGGCAACTAATATTTGATAAAGCAGGAAAAAAACATCCGGTGGGAAAAAGACAGTCTCTTCAATAAATGGTGCTGGGAAAATTGGACAGCTACATGCAAAAGAATGAAACTTGACCACTATCTCACACCGTACACAAAAATAAACTCCAAATGGATGAAAGACCTCGATGTGAGACAAGAATCCATCAAAATTCTAGAGGAGAACATAGGCAGCAACCTCTACGACATCGGCCAAAGCAACCTTTTTCATGACACATCCCCAAAGACAAGAGAAACAAAAGATAAAATGAATTTATAAGACTTCATCAAGATTAAAAGTTTCTGCACAGCCAAGGAAACAGTCAAAAACATTAAGAGGCAGCCCACGGAATGGGAGAAGATATTTGCAAATGACACTACAGATAAAGGACTGGTATCCAAGATCTACAAAGAACTTCTCAAACTCAATACACGAGAAACAAATAAACAAATCAAAAAATGGGCAGAAGATATGAACAGACACTTTTCCAATGAAGACATACAAATGGCTAACAGACACATGAAAAAATGTTCAAAATCATTAGCCATCAAGGAACTTCAAATCAAAACCACACTGAGATACCACCTTACACCAGTTAGAATGGCAAAAATGGACAAGGCAAGAAACAACAATTGTTGGAGAGGATGTGGAGAAAGGGGATCCCTCCTACATTGTTGGTGGGAATGCAAGTTGGTACAGCCACTCTGGAAAACAGTGTGGAGGTCCCTTAAAAAGTTAAAAATTGAGCTACCCTATGATCCAGCCATTGCACTACTGGGTGTTTACCCCAAAGATACAGACGTAGTGAAGGGAAGGGCCATATGCACCCCAATGTTCATAGCAGCAATGTCCACAATAGCTAAATCGTGGAAGGAGCCGAGATGCCCTTCAACAGATGACTGGATTAAGAAGTTGTGGTCCATATATACAATGGAGTAATATTACTCAGCTACCAGAAAGAACGAGTTCTCAACATTTGCTACAACATGGACGGCATTGGAGGAGATAATGCTAAGTGAAATAAGTCAAGCAGAGAAAGACAACTATCATATGATTTCTCTCATCTATGGAACATAAGAACTAGGATGATCAGTAGGGGAAGAAAGGGATAAAGAAAGGGGGCGGTAATCAGAAGGGGGAATGAAACATGAGAGACTATGGACTATGAGAATCAAACTGGGGGCCTCAGAGGGGAGGAGGGTGGGGGAATGGGATAGACCGGTGATGGGTAGTAAGGAGGGCACATATTGTATGGTGCACTGGGTGTTATGAGCAACTAATGAATCATCAGACTTTACATCCGAAACCGGGGATGTACTGTATGGTGACTAACATAATATAATAAAAAATCATTAAATAAAATAAAAAATTAAAGCTGCTCTAAACAATGGCAAAGTCCTCTCTGTTGTTAGACAACTAAATGCCTCTCAGTTTTTCTTATTAACAGTTTCTGTGCTTGGCTACACCGGGAGAACCAAAACAACCACAGGCAGTGATTCCCCAAGCCAAATGATCTCAGTTTGGCAATCCTAGATCTCTGCAGTATCACTTGGTCACTACCTCCTGGGGATATAATTACCGGTTGCTCTGACTGTTTATACAGCCTTTTGTGAGTGTCTGTAATGATCCTGTATGGGATCCCTTTGATTTGGGGAGAACTGTAATCTACCTGAACCTTTAAGAATACTGTTCTCTTAATTTTCTTGGTAAAGCAGGTAAGTGGGAGGGACAGAAATAAAATCTATAGTAAGTAAATCAGCAAGCCACGGTTTCTATGTTCCAGGAATTCAGTTTTCATCAACTCACCATGATGTCAGCTTTCTATGTGGCATGTTGCTGTTGATATCTAGAGAAGGAGGGTGGAACAGGAATCAGGCCCGTGAAGGAGAGTCACTGTGTATGGGAGCTGACTTTATGAGTAGGGGAAACTGTACATGTAGCCCTCAAGGAGTAAGAGCAAAGCTGTAGAAGAATATCATGGAGGACTCAGAGTTTATCATACGACTACCTTCCTTTCCAAGTTTCCCAACAGTTCTACCTTGTGTTTTTTTTTTTTTTAAGATAAATTTATTTATTTATTAGAGAGGGTGGTGGAGGGACAGAGGGAGAGGGACAGAGAGAATCTCTAGCAGATTCCTCCCCCCCTAAGCACGGAGCCCTGATATGGGCCTCAGTTTCATGACCCTGAGATCATGACCTGAGCCAAAACCAAGAGCCAGATGCTTAACCAACTGAGCCACTCAGGCACCCCTGATCTTGTGTTTTTTTCGTTTCCTTTTAGTTATTTTTTCAGTCTCTGTGACTTTCTTTCTGGCCTATGATTTATGGTTGGCTTGGCCACCTGATCTATCCTGATCTACTATTATGTTAAGATTTTATTTTTAAGTAATCTGTACACCTAATGTGGAGCTTGAATTTACAACCCCGAGATCAAGAGTCACATGCTCTACCATCTGAGCCAGCCAAGCACTTTTCATCCTTTCATAAACTTCTGCTTCACCTGCCCTTCCACTGCTCTGCCCTCATCCTAAAAGTCACAGTTGTTTAATTGATGTCAAGCTGCTGAGTATTGAGGGTGTGAGTCACAACAGAATGACAGGTACGTTCTCTGAAAACTTTGTCATCTAGCCCCTAATGGGGGAGACATTTCATTCATCCATTCTTTGACAGTTCTTTCTCATTCATTATGTTATTTATTCATTAATGAACCCATTTGATATTTACAAAGTGTGCCCATGATACACAAGGCCTAAACTGCCCATTTACAAAGCAGAAAAATTTATGTAAATTGGTATCTCAATTTTTTTTTTTTTTTTACTGTTTTCATCCTTCATTTTGACTTGCAGTTCAGTTTTGGCTTCTCTGGCTCACCACTGATTGTCCTCCTACCTCTGAGACTGTTTTGCCTAATTTGTTGGCTCCTTATCTCCTTTCACATTATTATCATGACTTTCTATATAGTTGGGTTTTGCTTTTTTTTCTTTTTCTCTCTCTCTTTCCCTCAGGGAATTCATTCACTCTTGTACATTCAGTTATTACTCATGTGGATTACTATACAATTATATCTTTTTTTTTTTTTTTGAAGATTTTATTTGACAGAGAGAGAGGCAGTGAGAGAGGGAACACAAGCAGGGGGAGTGGGAGAGGGAGAAGCAGGCCTCCCCCTGGCAGGGAGCCTGATGTGGGGCTTGATCACAGAACGCTGGGATCATGACCTGAGCCGAAGGCAGAAACTTAGTGATGAGCCACCCAAGCACCACTTATACAATTATATCTTGAACCTATTATTTCTTGCCATGTATCCTGATTTATGTTTCCATCTGTACATCTCACTAGTATCTGAAACTCCAATTGTTTAATATAAATGTGATCATTTATTTTCTCCATCCCCACAAATTCTGTGTCCAATTTCCTTATTTTTAAAAATGAATCTACCATTGTCCTATCTATCCATGCTTGAATCTTTGTGTCATCTTTGACATCATTCCTCATGTTCACTCCAACTTTAATCAGCCACCAGGTTTTTTGGCGTATTTCTTAATATTTTTATTTTCTGATATGACAGTCTTAAAGCTAAAACCTTATAGTTTTAATACCTCTGTATAGCCCCCAAGATCTACTTTATTTCCGCATTCTCTTCAGAAAACTCCCTACCTCCTTTCCTCCAAAAGACTCATCACACTTACAGATGGAGCATCTTCCCTAATTACTGGCCTTATCACCAATTCCTTGCACCCTCTTCATTGATTCCCTGCATTTATCTTGTAATTCTTAAATATCTGTGTTAGTTCCCAATGTCAGGTGCAAACTAATCTTTATCATCTTTCTCTTTTATTTTTTTATTCTCCAAAATCAATATCTGTTCTGTAGATAACCTGCAAGCTTTACCATTAACCCACTGAGCAACAAATGTATCTGGTTTTCATATTTTACATCTGCTTGAAATGACTTTTTTGGACTCTGTGTATTATAATATTTACCAACTCTTGACACTATACACAAATGCTACGTCTGCTGTACTGCCTTTTGTCATCACTATGGTTATCTTTTTCCACTCTCCTCATATATTAGGGGGGCAATTACACTTCTATGACATGTATCATGCAATGCCTGAAGTACATTTATATACATGTTGGATAGGGATTGACTTTGTACAACATTGGTATGGCTTGAGATCTGGCACACAGTAAGCAAATGCACTTTAACAAAATGTGTACGTGAGAAGAATGGGGAGTAGAACATAACCAAGACTTTGGTTTTGAATAACCACCTAACTATAATATGCCTAAACTACCTCTGCTTTCTCCACTTACACAATTAAAGTGGAGGTAAAAACTACAGAATTTTATATGCTTTATGATAAAGGCAATTAGAAAGAAAAGTCTATTTTCTTGGCGGATCAACACAAATGTGAGCTTGGATGGGCACAGACTTCCGAAATTCCTGTAAGAACCTGCCTTGGTTCTTTCTCCATTCTCTCTTTCCTCTTACCACTAATAACAAGGGAAGTATCCAGTGTTATCTGTGGTGGTCAGAAAATATTTTTTAATTGATATTTGTGACTTTGCATTGTGGGGACAGCAGTGGTGGAAGGGACACAGCCTGGTCAGAACACAAAGCTCCTTCCTGCATCCCTCAGGTGATCTTTGATTAGTCTTTGATTTCTGTTAAGGAGAAAAACTGTTATTTGAGAAATTTGCTTAAGTGATTGAATGCAAGTGTGGATATGGAAGCTTTGCTTAAAACCAGTCTTAGTAGAACAATGGAAATTTCAGAATTTGAGGAATAATTTTCTGTACTTGAAAGTCACTCACGTAGGTACTCTTCAGTATGTAATAGATAGCATTTATTGTGCCACACTGTGTGGTAGGTACTGAGTCAGGTAAGTTTACATATATCACTTATTTCTCACAACACCCTGCAAGGAAGTATTATTATCTCCACATTAGCAATGATAATACTGAAGCTCAGAGAGGTCAGGTAACTTTGACACACTCACGTAGCAAGTGAGTGGTGATGCCATCAAAACCCAAGCTGCTAATCGTTCTACTATAATGTGTGAAAGGCAATCTGTGAATTTTTGTATTTTTAGGATTGAAGAATATAGAGATGAATTGCTTCTCGGCCTTTTGGCTAAGATCAAGTGAAGAATATAGAGATGAAAATTTGGAAATGATCTCTGGACTTTTGAATGTGAACCTCTAGCTGTATGATAAGTCCACCATGTGGAAGAACATCAGCTTTGGAAATAACTGTACTGTGACCCTCAGTGGCAGGAGTTGACTGGACAGAGAACCCTCCCGGGATAGCAGAACACACAGAACACATTCAGTGGGGAGAATTTCACTTGCCTGTTGTCTGTTGTTCTGTATGCCTCCTTCTCCTGTTTAGTATATGATTAGACTCCTCAACTCATAAAAACAGTAAAAATTTTACAGTGAATGACTTTTCTATATCATTGTACAGTAAAAAGACAGTCTTTCCATTCATTATCATGTGTGATTTTCACGGAAACTCTGTGAGCCTGACAGGCAGGTAATGGAAGCAATCTGCCTTCCTTAAATGCAGCCCAGTGTCAAAGTTAGGAGCAGCCCTGAATCAGTGAATTTAAGGTGAGAGATCGATGTTCTCTTTAATTTACCTGGGTTCTCAGAAACCTTGGTTACTTACCATGTTTCATACTCTCTGAACCTTGTTCAGCTCTTTTTCTTTTTTTCCTGATGGTTTCTTTCTTTTTGTTCTTTATCATATGTATCTTTCCTAGTTTCCCCCTTTGCTCATATTACCCACATTGAAAATCTTCATTCTTTCTCCTTTCTCTCTGCTTTATTTTTTTCTGCACCTCAGATTGTTCCATAGACTTGAGGAAAATAAATTGAGTGGTGGCTATCAGCTTGAAGATTAAGTGCAATTTAATCCTCACCAAGAAATATTCTGTAAAGCCTTGGGTGACTTCTCACTGGGACACTATTAGTTATGGTTACAATAAGTTTTTAAATGAGAAATTTCCCCTTATATCTGTTAAAATGATTGGAAAAGATGACCAAGAAAGAAGAGAATAAAAAGTAGTGAAGATCACTCTCTGCTGACTTTCTGTTATGTACCTGGGTACATAATATGGGCTATACACACATGCATAATGATAGTTAATATCAAATAAAAGTTACTTTCATATTACATAATTCAAGGTATTTCCCACATACTGTATATCTCTTTTTATTCAGTTCTACTTCTTAAAGGGAAAAATCAATATCTGTGTTCTTGGGGTAGACATCTGCTACCCATCTGCTCTTTCTGATACAAGTTATTTTCTACCTTTGAATGTTTTTTTTTAAAGATTTTATTTATTTATTTGACAGAGAGAGACAGCCAGTGAGAGAGGGAACACAAGCAGGGGGAGTGGGAGAGGAAGATGCAGGCTCCTAGCAGAGGAGCCTGATGTGGGGCTCGATCCCAGAACACCAGGATCACGCCCTGAGCTGAAGGCAGATGCTTAAGGACTGCGCCACCCAGGTGCCCCTACCTTTGAATGTTTTTAACACATTTCCCTTCCCCTGACCCAAATGACCACGTATTTAGCTTAGTGTTCACTTGGCATGTATTGTATGTCAGATTGTATTTGTTATGTGTACAATTTATGTTTTTTCAACTATTTTCTTGATTCTTTGACTTGTAGGAGTTAGCAAAAGAATAAATCAGTATGAAGAAAAATTGTCAATAAGAGCTACAAGAAGTATTTGGGATTTGAATTGACCTTTGAAGATAATAAAATTTAGAGAGACTGGGGTGCCTGGCTGGACCAGTTGGTAGAGCATGCAGCTCTTGATTTCTGTGTTATGAATTCGAGCCCCATATTGGGTGTGGAGACTACTTAAAAAAAGAAAAAGAAAAAAAAATTTAGAAAGACCAAAGGATGGGCTTTTAAGACACATTATGTTAAGTTCTTTGCTATTGTAGTGACTGGTTACATAACCACCAAAATACAAAGAATCGGTACACAAATCATGATTGCAATGAATAATCACTTTCCTAGATAGAATTTACTGTTGTACTAGTCAAGTAATCTTTAATTGGGCACACATGTTATGTAATATTTAATTAATGTCAGTTTGCTATATTATAATGAACATTTTGTATGAGTGTCTGTGGTTAATTTGGTTTTAACCAGGAAAAAAAATTTTCACTGTTTTGAGTTTTGCTTTCTCTTACTTAATTATTTTCTCTAGAACTTTTCTTTTTGGAATAGAAATCAAGAGACATAGTTTTGGTCCCCAGACTGCCATTTGTGTGAATCTTGGAAACTCAGTTTACTTTGCTGGTCTCATGTTTTTCATCCGAATGATGACCAGTTGGACAAAATAGACTTTATATAATTCTGTGAGAATTTTCATCTTATTACACTGGGGATATGTGCTCTTCCTCATCAAGGCCTTGGGTCTTTGTCAATAATTACTGAGTTTCCTGACTCCCTCCCCAGTGCCTCCATCCCTTCCCCTTGCGTGTTCATCCTCTCAGTCCTTTCACGTGCTCTCCCTGCCTTGATGAGCAGCATTAGTGCCCCCTCTCCAGACCCCAGGTTTCTGGTAATAGAAGGTGTGCACCTAAGACTGTGGACTGTTAGCTCAGGAGGTAGCGGTGTAATCATTGCGTGTAGGTGAGAATAGGGAGAGATTAACGCCAGTGGTTGTGACCCAGAATTAGGGGCAGGACACAGTGATAGTGTCTGTGAGTTTTGCAGTCTGGGATGACTGAGGGCATTAGTCAGTTGCTCCTTTGTGTGAGAAAGTCTGGAATTGTAGCTACAAAAATGAAGGGTGTCGTTATACCTTTCAACTGTACTTCTTCAATTCCTAAGATAATTAACCTCATTAGTACTGTTCTCAGAAACTACTCCCTGTTATAGGGTATGATTGAGGTAGGTATCTGGACACAGAGAAACATATAACGCTGTTCCCTGCTCACCTTCCACTTCACATATAAATACTATACATATTAAAAGACTGCATCTCCCGTGTCACATTTTGTATTTTATGGTTCAAGATCAGGAAGAAAACTTATCTGTCCTAAAATGTGACTTATTAATATTTGACGTCCTTATTTTATAATCATCAATCAAAAGTATAAAATACAAATTGCCTTGAAGATAAAGTATCTGAATGGATTCAGTCAAAGTAAGCAGGGTAATGCCACATGTCATAATACATTAACCTGCAGGTGGTACTGAGCACTTTAAAGGGCAGGCAGATATCCATGGATGTAAAAGTTCATACCAAAGGGAGGCCGAGACACTGGTGAATTAAAACATAGTATCCCAGCAATTCCAAGTGCTGATCTTTAACACCGTGTGTGTGGACAGGAGAAAAGCTGTTTGCAAAGATGTGTTACACCCTTGGTGGCCACGTTAGGCACGCATCTTAGCAGAAACTGGTGAAGGCTTTCAAATACACATTTATTAGGTGTGGAGAAAGCCTCACATCCCGGGGTGGCAAAGACTCCATATGAAATTCTTATTGAATGTTGAGGCCACTTTAGGACTTTGTAGTTATGAAAAATTGCATGGAAACTAGAGATGCCCAGGATAGTGAACATAATAAAGTGTGATGGGAAAATAATTGTTCTATTTTGTAGTAGAGGCCACATAGCAAGTGCTCTACTACATTTGTGGGTTGTCCAATTTCACATACCTATTTCTCTATTCAATCTCAATCTGTCTTAATTCAGTCTCAACTCTTACATCAAGCATCTCTCACTCCAGGTGACATTTTACTTGTTAATCATACTTTCCTCTCATTCCTACTTTTTTATTTATTTGTTTTTTTGAAAGAGAGTGCCAGCAGGGGGTGGAGAGGGGCAGAGAGAGAGAAGAAGAGAGAGAGAATCTTAAGCAGGCTCTACACCCAGCATGGAGTCCGACCTGGGGCTTGATCTCATGACCGTGAGATCATGACCTGAGCCAAAATCAAGAGTTGGACGCTTAACCAACTGAGCCACCTAGGCACCCCTCTTATTCCTACTTTTTATTAGCAAACTGTGAGAGCAAACTGGGGAGAGAAGTGGATTATGAGATTATACATAAAAGCAAGATGGAATATGTTAGAAATGAGGAATAGTCAATATCAGAAGTGATTTAAACAGCTAATGAACATCATGGATACTCATATATCCATGTTCATGCCTAATCTGTTAATTTAAGAACAGAACATTGCAGTCAGAGTTTTGGTGATAGGTTTGAATTGTGTCATAGCTCACATGTGTGATGATAGTGTCTTGATTTTTATTTTTTGTTTTTATATGTGTGAGAAAGCAGATAACTATATACTTTTCATTCATAATAAGGATATTGAAACATTGGTAATTCTATGATCTATTAACATCTCCATAATCTTCCTCATTTTCTTAATTTTCATCATTTCAGTGGCATCCCAGTTGGCTGCATCCATGGATGGAAGGAATCACTCAGTTGTGTCTGAATTTGTGTTTTGGACTCATTCATTCATGGGAGATCCAGCTTCTCTTCCTGGTGTTCTCCTGTGTGCTCTATGTGGCAAGCATGACTGGAAACATCCTCATTGTGTTTTCTGTGACCATCGATCCTCACTTACATTCCCCCATCTACTTCCTACTGGCCAGTCTCTCTTTCACTGACTTGGGGGCCTTCTCTGCCACCTCACCCAAGATGATTTATGATCTTTTCAGAAAGCGCAAAGTTATTTCCTTTGGAGGCTGCATTGCCCAGGTCTTCTTCATCCATGTCATCAGTGGCGTGGAGATGGTGCTACTCATTGCCATGGCCTTTGACAGATATGTTGCCATTTGTAAGCCTCTCCACTACTTGACCATTATGAGCCCACGAATGTGCATTTTGTTTCTGGCTGCTGCTTGGGCTCTTGGCATTATTAACTCACTGTTTCAACTAGCATTTATTGTTAATTTATCCTTCTGTGGTCCTAATGTATTGGGCAGCTTTTACTGTGACCTTCCTCGTCTCCTCAGACTGGCCTGTACAGATACTTACAGATTGCAGTTCATGGGCACTGTCAACAGTGGGTTCCTTTGTGTTGGCTCTTTCTTCATACTCCTCATCTCCTACATCTTCATCCTGTTTACTGTTTGGAAACATTCCTCAGGTGGTTCATCCAAGGCCCTCTCCACTTTGTCAGCTCACATCACTGTGGTATTTTTTTTCTTTGGTCCAACCATGTTTGTCTATACATGGCCACATCCCAGTTCACGGATGGACAAATTTCTTGCTCTCTCTGATGCAGTTCTCACTCCTTTTCTGAATCCAGTCATCTACGCATTCAGGAATAAAGACATGAAGGCAGCAATGAAGAGAGTGTGGAGACAGCTAGTGATTTACAGGAGGATCTCATAGGTAATATAAGGCCTTCTCACTAATCATGGTATAGCCTTTTGTTTCTATCTTCAATATTTTGGATTCAGAAAACTTGAGGCATCAAATATGGATTTGAGTGTTGTCATAGCTGTAACCTAATTCATATTTGATGAATGTATTTCTTCCTTATGAAAATGAGCCATGAGAACAGTATATCTTTCTATTTATATAAATCCCATTTAATTTCTTTCAGCAATGTTATATAGTTTCTGGTGAACAGGTCTTACATATCTTCTTGAGATTTACTCCTAAGTATTTTAATTTTTCGTGCTTTTCTAAATGGTATTTTTGTTTAATTTATAATTGTTTATTGCTAATATGTGGAAATATAATAGATATTTTGTTTATTGGCATTGTATTTTGAAAACTTGTAAAATCTTTTGCTTCTACTTGTTTTTTATAAAGTAGGATTTTCGTCATAGGTGATCATGTTTTCAGTGTATAAAGACATTTACTTCTCATGTTCTAGTATGGATCATTTTATTCATTTCTGTTGCCTTATTGTACCTGCTAAGATCAAACAGTGTAGTGCTGAATACAAGTGGTTAGGGCAGACATCCTTGACTTGTTTTTATTCTTATGAGAAAAGCATTTATTTTCACCATTAAGTATGATACTAGCTGTAGGTTTTTAGTAGAAGCTTTTTATCAGGCTAAGGAAATTCCTTTCTATTTAGTTTGCTGAAAGTTTTTAAAATCAGTTTTGAAACAATGCTTTTTCTGGTTTAGTATCAGGGTAATGCTGACCTTATAGAATATATCTCTTTGCATTAAATTTATTGCAGGAGTTTTGTAGAATTGTTATTGTTTCTTTCTTAAATGTTTGGTAAAATTCACCATAGGAAGTCATTGTGGCTGGCAGTTTTCCCTGTGGAAAGGCTTTCAACTGTAAATTAAATTTTTGGTAGCCTGTGTCTTCTAAGAAATTTATGTATTAATTGGTGTTATCAAATTTATTGGAAGAAGTTGTTCCTAATATTCTCTTATTATGAAATATCTATAAGACTTGTAATGTTTTCCTCTCTTTCATTGTCTAGTGGTAGTTTATGTTTTTTAAAACAAGTTTATCAGCATTTTAGAGGTTTTTCAGCTTCCTTTTTTATTGCGGTAAATGTATATAACATTATATATGTTTCAGGTGTACAACGTTATAATTTGACATTTGTGTACACGGCAAAGTGATTACCACCAAAAGTCTAGTTACTATTCATCACTGTACAATTGACCCACTTCACCCACCCCCAACATACTTCGCCTTTGGTGACTACCAATCTGTTCTCTGTATCTGGGAGTTTTGTTTCATGTTGTTTTGTTTGTTTTAGGCTTTTTTTTTATTCCACATATCAGTAAAATCATGGACTATTTGTCTCTGTCTGACTTACTTCACTTAGCATAATAGCCTTGAAGTCCACATACATTGTTGCAAATGACAAGATTTCATTTTTCTTTGTGGCTGAGTCATTTTCTGTTGTTTGTATATACCACATCCTCTTTATCCATTCACCTATTGATGGATAGGTGGATTAGGATGATGGATTAGGTTGCTTCCATGTGTTGTCTGTTGTAAATAGTGCTGCAATAACCATAGTGGTACATATATCTTTTCAAATTAATGTTTTTTGTATTCTTTGCATAAATACCCAGAAGTGGTATTGTTGGAATAATGTGGTTGATCTTCTCTTAATTTTCTGAGGAATCTCTACTGTTTTCCAGAGTGGCTGTACCAATTTACATTCTCACCAACGGGGCAGAAGGGTTCCTTTTTCTCCACGTTCTCTACAACACTTGCATCTTGTCCTTTTGATAATAGCCATTCTAACAGTGTGACATGGTAACTCATTGTGGTTTTGATTTGCATTTCCCTAATATTTAGTGATCTTAAACATCTTTTCATTGACTGTTGGCCATCTGTATGTCTTCTTTGGAAAAATGTCTGTTCATGTCTTCTGCCCACTTTAACTGGATTATTTGTCTTTTGGGTGTTGTTTGGTAAATTCTTTATAGATTTTGGATACTAACCCTTTATCAGACATATCATTTGCAAATATCTTCTCATTCTGTTGGTTGCCTTTTAGTTTTCTTGATTGTTTCCTTCACTGTGCAGAAGCTTTTTTATCTTGATGATGTCCCAAATAGTTTATTTTTGCATTTGTTTCTTTTGTCTCAGGAGACGTATCTAGAAAGAAGTTGCTATGGCAGATGTCAAAGAGGTTATGCCTGTGTTCTCTTCTAGGATTTCTATGGTTTCCTGTCTCACATTTAGGTATTTCATCCACTTTGAATGCATTTTGTGTATGGTGTAAGAAAGTGGTCCAGTTTCATTCATTAGCATGTAGCTGTCAATTTTTTTCCCAACCCATTTGTTGAAGAGACTTCTTCATAGGATATTCTTTCCGACTTTGCTGAAAATTAATTGACCATAAAGTTGTGCATTCATTTCTGGGTTTTCTGTTCTGTTCTATTGATCCATGTATCTATTTTTGTGCCAGTACCATACTGTTTTGATGACTACAGCTTTGTAATATAACTTGAATCCAGAATTGTGATGCCTCGTTAAATGTGTAGGTTGATTTGGGTAGTATAGACATTTTAACGATATTTGTTCTTCTAATCTATGAACATGGAATGTCTTTCCATTTCTTTGTGTTGTCTTAAATTTCCTTATCAGTATTTTATAATTTTCAGAATAAGGTCTTTCCCCCCTGGTTAGGTTTATTCCTAGATATCTTATTTTTGGTCCAGTGGGATTGTTCTCTTAATTTCTCTTTCTGCTGCATCATTATTGGCATAGGAAAATGCAACAGATTTCTGTATGTTGATTTTATATCCTGTGACATTAGTGAATTCATTTATCAGTTCTAGAAGTTATTTTTGTTAGAATCTTTCAGGTTTTCTATATATAGTACCATGTCATCTGTAGATAATGAAATTTTACTTCTTCCTTCCTGATCTGATGCCTTTTATTTCTTCTTTTTTTTTTTAATGATTTTTTATTATATTATGTTAGTCACCATACAGTACATCCCCGGTTTCCGATGTAAGGCTCAATGATTCATTAGTTCTGTATAACACCCAGTGCACCATGCAATACATGCCCTCTTTACTACCCATCACCGGTCTATCCCATTCCCCCACCCCCCTCCCCTCTGAAGTCCTCAGTTTGTTTCTCATAGTCCATAGTCTCTCATGTTTCATTCCCCCTTCTGATTACCGCCCCCTTTCTTTATCCCTTTCTTCCCCTACTGATCATCCTAGTTCTTATGTTCCATAGATGAGAGAAATCATATGATAGTTGTCTTTCTCTGCTTGACTTATTTCACTTAGTATTATCTCCTCCAGTGCTGTCCATGTTGTAGCAAATGTTGAGAACTCATTCTTTCTGATAGCTGAGTAATATTCCATCGTATATATGGACCACAACTTCTTAATCCAGTCATCTGTTGAAGGGCATCTCGGCTCCTTCCACGATTTAGCTATTGTGGACATTGCTGCTATGAACATTGGGGCGCATATGGCCCTTCTCTTCACTACGTCTGTATCTTTGGGGTAAATACCCAGTAGTGCAATGGCTGGATCATAGGGTAGCTCAATTTTTAACTTTTTAAGGGACCTCCACACTGTTTTCCAGAGTGGCTGTACCAACTTGCATTCCCACCAACAATGTAGGAGGGATCCCCTTTCTCCACATCCTCTCCAACAATTGTTGTTTCTTGCCTTGTCTATTTTTGCCATTCTAACTGGCATAAGGTGGTATCTCAGTGTGCTTTTGATTTGAATTTCCTTGATGGCTGATGATTTTGAACATTTTTTCATGTGTCTGTTAGCCATTTGTATGTCTTCATTGGAAAAGTGTCTGTTCATATCTTCTGCCCATTTTTTGATTTGTTTATTTGTTTTTCGTGTATTGAGTTTGAGAAGTTCTTTGTAGATCTTGGATACCAGTCCTTTATCTGTAGTGTCATTTGCAAATATCTTCTCCCATTCCGTGGGCTGCCTCTTAGTTTTTCTGACTGTTTCCTTGGCTGTGCAGAAACTTTTAATCTTGATGAAGTCCCATAAATTCATTTTATCTTTTGTTTCTCTTGCCTTTGGGGATGTGTCATGAAAAAGGTTGCTTTTGCCAATGTCGTAGAGGTTGTTGCCTATGTTCTCCTCTAGAATTTTGATGGATTCCTGTCTCACATCGAGGTCTTTCATCCATTTGGAGTTTATTTTTGTGTATGGTGTGAGATAGTGGTCAAGTTTCATTCTCTTGCATGTAGCTGTCCAATTTTCCCAGCACCATTTATTGAAGAGACTGTCTTTTTCCCACCGGATGTTTTTTCCTGCTTTATCAAATATTAGTTGCCCAAAGAGCTGAGGGTCCATTTCTGGGCTCTCTATTCTGTTCCATTGGCCTATGTGTCTGTTTTTGTGCCAGTACCATGCTGTCTTTGTGATCACAGCTTTGTAGTACAGCTCGAAATCCGGCATTGTGATGCCCCCAGCTTTGTTTTTCCTTTTCAACAGTTCCTTGGAGATTCGGGGCCTTTTCTGTTTCCATACAAATTTAAGGACTGTTTGTTCCAGTTCTTTGAAAAATATCCTTGGTATTTTGATCGGGATAGCATTGAAAGTGTAGATTGCTCTGGGTAGCATGGACATTTTAACTATGTTAATTCTTCCGATCCATGAGCATGGAATATCTTTCCATCTTTTTATGTCTTCCTCAATGTCTTTCAAGAGTGATTTATAGATTCTAGAATATAGGTCCTTTACGTCTCTGGTTAAGTTAATTCCAAGGTAACGTATGGTTTTTGGTGCTATTGTAAATGGGATGGATTCCCTAATTTCTCTTTCTTCGGTCTCATTATTCGTGTATAGAAATGCAACTGATTTCTGAGCATTTATTTTGTATCCTGCCACGTTACTGAATTGCTCTATAACTTCTGATAGTTTGGGAGTGGCTTCTTTTGGGTTTTCCATATAGAGTATCATGTCATCTGCGAAGACAGACATTTTGACTTCTTCTTTGCCAATTTGAATACCTTTGATCCCTTTTTGTCGTCTGATTGCTGTTGCATGGACTTCTAGTACTATGTTGAATAATAGTGGCGAGAGTGGGCATCCTTGTCGTGTTCCTGATCTTAAGGGAAAGGCTTCCAGCTTTTCCCCATTGAGAATAATATTTGCAGTAGGCTTTTCGTAGATGGCTTTTATGAGACTGAGAAATGTACCTTCTATTCCTACACTCTGAAGGGTTTTAATCAGGAAAGGATGCTGTATTTTGTCAAATGCTTTTTCGGCATCGATTGAGAGGATCATATGGTTCCTGAGTCTTTTCTTGTTGATATGATGTATCACGCTGATTGATTTGCGAATATTGAACCACGCTTGCATCCCAGGTATGAATCCCACTTGATCGTGATGGATAATCCTTTTAATGTATTGTTGGATTCTATTAGCAAGTATCTTGTTGAGGATTTTGGCGTCCATATTCATTAGGGAAATCGGTCTGTAATTCTCCTTTTTGATGGGGTCTTTGCCTGGTTTGGGGATCAAGGTAATATTGGCCTCATAGAATGAGTTTGGTAGCTTTCCTTCTGTTTCTATTTTTTGAAATAGCTTTAGGAGAATAGGTATTATTTCTTCTTTGAATGTTTGGTAGAATTCCCCAGGAAAACCGTCCGGGCCTGGAGCTTTGTTATTTGGAATGTTGTTTATCACTGACTCAATTTCTTCATAATTATTTGGCCTGTTTAAGGAATCAATTTCTTCCGGTTTCAATCTTGGTAGTTTATAAGTTTCCAGGAAGGATTCCATCTCTTCCAGATTGCTTAGTTTTTTGGCATATAGCTGTTGATAAAAATTTCTAATAATCCTTCCAATTTCAATGGTGCTCGTCATGACCTCTCCTTTTTCATTCATAATTTTAATAATCTGGGTCCTTTCTCTTTTCTTTTGGATAAGTCTTGCCAGTGGTCTGTCAATTTTATTGATTCTCTCCAAGAATCAGCTTCTAGTCCTGTTGATCTGCTCTACTGTACTTCTGGTTTCTGCTTGATTGATTTCAGCTCTAATTTTGGTCAACTGCTTCCTCGTGCGTGGATTAGGCCTGTCCCTCTGTTGCTGTTCCAGCTTCTTGAGGTGAGAATATAAAAACTGCATTTTAGATTTTTCTATTCTTTTGAGTGAGGCTTGGATGGCTATGTATTTCCCCCTTAGGACTGCCTTTGCAGTATCCCATAGGTTTTGGACTGTTGTATTTTCATTCTCATTGGTCTCCATAAATTGTTTAATTTGATTTTTGATTTCCTGGTTTATCGAGTCATTCCTGAGCAGTATGGCTCTTAGTCTCCAAGTGTTTGAGTTTCTTCCAAATTTTTCCTTGTGGTTGAGTTCCAATTTCAGAGCGTTGTGGTCTGAGAATATGCAGGGGATAATTTCAATCTTTTGGTATCGGTTGAGACCTGTTTTGTGTCCCAGAACATGGTCTATTCTTGAGAATGTACCATGGGCATTAGAATAGAATGAGTATTCTTTGGTTCTGGGGTGTAATGTTCTATATATATCTATGAGGTCCAACTCGTCGAGTATGGCATTCAAAGCCTTTGATTCTTTGCTTAGTTTTTGCCAGGGTGTTCTGTCTATTTCTGAGAGTGGAGTGTTGAGGTCCCCTACTATTAATGTATTTTTATCTATGTGTCTCTTTATTCTGGTTGAGTTGGCTTGTGTATCTTGCTGCTCCCCTGTTGGGGGCATATATATTTATAATTGTCATATCCACTTGTTGAATACTTCCCTTAAGAATAATATAGTGCCCTTCTACATCTCTAACTATAGTCTGTAGTTTAAAATGCAATTTATCTGATATGAGAATTGCTACCCCAGCTTTCTTTTGAGGTCCATTTGCGTGAAAGATGGTACTCCATCCCCTTACTCTCAGTCTGAATGCATCTTTGGGTTCGAAATGAGTCTCTTGTAGACAGCAAATGGATGGGTCATTTCTTTTTATCCAATCTGCAACCCTGTGGCGTATATGGGATGGTTCAAACCATTTACATTAAGACTGATTACTGAGAGATATGCTTTTAATGTTGCCATGTTGCCAGTAAAGTCTTTGTTTGTATTGGCTGTGACTTTCTGTTCTGTATCACTCTTGGGGCGTTTTACTTTTATAGAACCCCCCGTAATATCTCCTGTAGGGCTGGTTTCATGGTTACAAAATTGGTTAGTGACTGGCGATTCTGAAATGTCTTTATTTCTCCATCAATTCTGAATGACAGCCTTGCTGGATAAAGGATCCTTGGCTGCATGTTTTTCTCTGAAAGAGCTTTAAATATGCTCCCCCAACCCTTTCTCTCATTCCGGGTCTGTGTAGACAGGTCTGACGTAATTCTGATGCTTTTGCCTTGGTACGTGAGAAATTTCTTTGCCCTGGACGCTTTCAATACTGTATCCTTGCATCTAATATTTGCGAATTTCACTATGACGTGACGTGGTGTAGGTTTGTCATGGTTGAGCTTGGGAGGGGTCCTCTCTGCCTCTTGGACATGAATGTTTGTTTCCCTTGCTAGATTAGGGAAGTTTTCAGCTACAATTTGTTCAAATATCTCTTCTAGACCTCTGTTTTTCTCCACCCCCTCGGGGATGCCGATGATTCTAACATTGGATCGTTTCATTGAGTCAGTAATCTCCCGTAACCTACATTCGTGGGCGTGGATTTTTTTAAGACCATCTTCTCTTTTCATTTTTTCCTCTATTAACCCATCCTCCAATTCACTAACCCGTTCCTCTGCTTCTGCGACCCTGGCCGTCAGAGCCTCTAGTTTTGCCTGCATTTGGCTCATAGAATTTTTAATTTCTGTCAGATTCGCTCTCATTTCTGTCCTTAAGGATTCTATATTCTCAGTAACCTTTTCGTTAATAGTTTTTTCAATTCCACTCATCATTTTGACCATCGTTATTCTGAATTCCATTTCTGATAATTTGGTTACATCCATATCCATTATTTCTGTGGCAGAGGCCACAGACTCACTGTCTTTTCTTTGCTGGGGGGGGGGGGGCTTCTCCTTCTTGTCATTCTGATGAAGAGAGGTTGCGGGGTTTCCAGAGCCCAAATTATTGACTGGGTCCCAGGCCGTGCCCCTTGTTTTATAGGGATCTTAGGGATGTGGGCTTCTTCTTTAAAGATTTTATTTATTTATTTATGTGGCAGCCAACCAGCGAGAGAGGGAACAGAAGCAGGGGAGTGGGATAGGAAGAAGCAGGCTCCCAGCGGAGGAGCCCGATGAGGGACTCCTTTCTGGAACGCCGGGATCACGCCCTAAGCCGAAGGCAGGAGCTCAATGACTGCGCCACCCAGGCGCCTCGGGTTGTGGGCTTCTTGATTTTTCAGCCTGCCTTCTGCGGGAGGGGCCTGCTGCGCCGATACTCAGGCAGCCCTGTTTGGGTAGTGTCTCCGTGTCCCCTGCGAAGGGGGATGGGGTTGGGCACTCCCTGAGCCGGTATTTCCAGGCTTTTGTTCTCTGGCGGCTTTCCCTGGCGGTTTGCTGTGCCTCTTCTGAGAGTCAGAGCAGCAGCGGCCAAATTTCAGCCTCTGTCACAGAACAGAGGGATTGCGGTCCGTTCTCTACTAATGTTCTGGCCACTTTAACTCTGTTACTGTTGGTGCTGCTCAACCCTGCAGCGTCCCGGGATGTGCGCCCCACACCCGGCGTCCCAGCCCTCACTTCCAGGGCCGGCTCGTCTCTGTCCTTTGTGTTTCTAACGCCGCCAGCCGCCAGCCGCCCCGTGCCCGCTCCCGGATCTCCCGGTCTCAGTCTGGATCCAGTGAGCGCACCAGGATTCCGGGGTTCCGCGAGATGCCTGGTGGCGCGCGCACCCGGCTCACAGTCTCAGTCTGCTGTTTTGTGGGTGCCGACCTCGAGCCCGCCCGCTCCCCCCTGCAAGTGGCTACCGCTTCCCGGCACCCGAACGCGGCGGCTCCCTCCCCCTTCCATTTATCTTCCGATATCTGTGCACGGTTTCATGGCTCCCCGCTTCGTACCTCAATACTCAGCGCTGGAGATGTTCATTTGTAGAGATCCAGATGCGTCTTCCTGCATCTCAGGCTGGTTCCGTGGTTGTTTAGGCTGGTCTGGTACCTATCCAGCTCGACTCGGAGGACCGGCTGAAAACGGTGTCTCCTACTGCTCCGCCATCTTAACTCCTCCTCCTGATGCCTTTTATTTCTTCTTAATGTCTGATAGCTATGGTTAGGACTTCAGTATTATGTTGAATAGAAGTGGTGAGAGTGGACATCCTGGTCTTGTTCTCGACCTTAGGGGAAAAGCTGTCAGTTTTTCCCATTAAGGATGATGTTAGCTGTGGGTTTTTCATATATGGCCTTATTATGTTGAGATATGTTCCCTCTAAACCTACTTTATTGAGGGTTTTTTATCATGAATGGATGGGGTACTTTGTTAAATACTTTTTCTGCATCCATTGAAATGATTGTATGGTTCTTGTCCTTTCTCTTATTGATGCGATGTATCATGTTGATTGATTTGTGGATATT
Source organism: Ursus americanus (assembly GCF_024610735.1). Classification (NCBI taxonomy): domain Eukaryota; kingdom Metazoa; phylum Chordata; class Mammalia; order Carnivora; family Ursidae; genus Ursus; species Ursus americanus. The sequence continues at coordinate 80,601,824 of NC_142135.1, forward strand.
GAACCACCCCTGCAACACAGGAATAAATCCCACTTTATTATGGTGAATGATTTTTAAAAATGTATTATTGGATTTAATTTGCTAATATCTTGTTGAGGATTTTTTTTTTTTTAGTTTCAATATCATTTAATTCTGCTCTAATCTTTATTATTTCCTTCCTTCTGCTGGTTTTAGGTTTTGTTGTTCTGTTTCTAGGTCTTGTAAGTGTAAAACTAGCTTGTTTATTTGACATTTTTCTTGTTTCTTGAGATAGGCACGTATTGCTGTAAACTTCCCTCTTAGAACTGCTGTTGCTGCATCCCAGACATTTTGCATTGTTGTGTTTTGATTTTCATTTGTTTCCATGTGCCTTTTTAAATTTCTTTTTTGATTTCCTGGTTGACCCATTTGTTATTTCACCTCCATGTATTTGTGGTCTTTCCACATTTTTTGTTGTGGTTGACTTTGAGTTTTGTAGCATTGTGGTCAGAAAAACTGCCTATGGTAAGACTTTGATCTTCTTGACTATTTTTGAGGTTTATTTTGTGACCTGATATATGATCTATTCTAGGGAATGTGTCATGTACTCTTGAAAAGAATGTGTATTCTGCTGTTTTAGGATGGAATGTTCTGTATGTATTTGTTAAGTCCGTCAGGTCCAATGTGTGATTAAAAGCCACTGTTTCTTTGTTGATTACCTGTTTATTTTAATTTATTTTTTAAACTTTTTATTTATTTGAGATAGAAAGAGAGTGCATGAGAGAGCAGGAGTGGGGGGAGCAAAAGGAGAGGGAGAAGCAGGCTCCCCACTGAGCAGGGAGCCTGATGTGAAACTCGATTCCAGGACTTTTGGATTATGACCTGAGCCAAAGGCAGACGCTCAACCAACTGAGCCACCCAAGCACCCAGTTAACCAGTTTTGATGATCTGTCCTTTGATGTAAGTGGGTTGTTAAAGTCACTACTATTATTGTGTTATTATTGATTAGTTCCTTTATGTTTGTTATTCTTTTATATACATGGGTGCTCCTCAGTTGGGTGTGTAGATATTTATAATTGTTATATCTTCCCATTGGAATGTCCCCTTTATTATTATATAGTGTTCTTCTTTGTCTCTTGTTATAGTCTTTACTTTAAAGTCTATTTTATCTTGGGTCTCTGCTCCTCCCTACACAGCAGACAGCCACAGCTTCTGGTGCAGTGCCAGCCTGTGACGAGATGGTGAAGGTCAGAGTAAACGGATTTGGCCATGTTGGGTGGCTGGTTACTGTGGCTGCTTTTAACTCTGGCAAAGTGGATATTGTCACAATCAATGACCTCTTCATTGACCTCAGCTACATGGTCTATGTGTTTCAGTATGATTCCACACATGGCAAATCCCATCACACAGTCAAGGCTCAGAATGCGAAATTTGTCATCATTGAAAGCCCATTTCCAGCTTCCATAAGTGAGATCTCACCATCAAATGGGGTGATGCTGGTGCTGGTATGTTGTGGAGTCCACTGGAGTCTTCATCACCATGAAGCCTGTGGAATCAGTATGATTCCACACATGGCAAATCCCATCACACAGTCAAGGCTCAGGATGGGAAATTTGTCATCATTGAAAGCCCATTTCCAGCTTCCATAAGTGAGATCTCACCATCAAATGGGGTGATGCTGGTGCTGGTATGTTGTGGAGTCCACTGGAGTCTTCATCACCATGAAGCCTGGGGCTCATTTGAAGGGTGAGGCCAAGAGGATTATCATCTCTGCCCCTTCTGTGGATGCCCCCATATTTGTGATGGACAATGCTTCATGCACCACCAATTGCTTGGACCCTCTGGCCAAGGTTATCCATGACAATGTTGGCATTGTGGAAGGACTCATGATCACATCCCATGCCATCACTGCCACCAAGAAGACTGTGGATAGTCCCTCTGGGAGGCTGTGGCATGATGCCCAAGAGGCTGCCCAGAATACCATCTGCTTCTACAGTGCCACTATTCTGTAGGCAAGGTCGTCCCTGAACTGAATGGTAAGCTCACTGGCATGGCCTTCCGCGTCGCTACCCTCAGTGTGTCAATTGTGGATCTGTCATGCCTCTTAGAGAAAGTTGCCAAACACAATCACATCAAGAAGGTGGTAAAACAGGCATCAGATGACCTCCTCAAGGACATCCTGGTCTATGCTGAGGACCAGATTGTCTCCTGTGACTTTAAGAATGACGCCCACTCTTGTACATTGGATGCTGGGGCTGGCATTGCTCTCAATGACCACTTTGTCAAGCTCATTTCCTGGTATGAGTGAATTTGGCTATAGCAACTGGGTGGTGGATGTTATGGTACACGTGGCCTCCAAGGAATAAGAGCCCTCTGAACCCCCAGCCCCAGTGAGAACAAGAGGAAGATAGAGGCCCTCGGCTGCTGGGAATTATTTGCCATAACTCATTCCCAGTACACTGAGAATCTCCCAACCTCCATAGTTTCCACTCCTTGAAGAAAGGGAGAGGCTTGGAGAGCCCTACATTGTTATGTACACCAATAAAGCATACTCTACCCAGCCCCCCCCAAAAAAGTCTATTTTGTCTGAAATAAGTGTTGCTACTCTGGCATTTTTCTTTCTTTTCTTTTCTTTTCTGTTCTTTCTTTTTTTTTTAAGATTTTATTTATTAGAGAGAGAGAGCAAGAAAGAGAGCATGAGTTGGGGGAGGGACAGAGGGAAAAGGACAAGCAGACAAGCCCCACGCAGGGCTCAATCCTAGGACCCCAGGATCATGACCTGAGCCAAAGGTACATACTAAACTGACTGAGACACCCAGATGCCCCTACTTTGGCTTTCTTTGGATATCCATTTGCATGATAGACATTTCTACATCCTCTCACTTTCAATCTGTGGTGTTTTTGGGTCTAAAATGAGTCTGAGGGGCACCTGAGTGGCTCAGTTGGTTAAGCAGCTGCCTTTGGCTCAGGTCATGATCCCAGGGTTCTGGGATAGAGCCCCACATTGGGCTCCTTGCTCAGTGGGGAGTCTGCTTCTCTCACTGCCTGCCACTCCCCTTGCTTCTGCTCTCTCTATCTGATAAATAAATAAATAAATAAATAAATAAATAAATAAATAAATCTTTTTAAAAAATAAAATAAAATGAGTCTGTTGTAGGAGTCATATAGGTGGTCTTGTTTTTTATCCATTCCATCACCCTGTGTCTTCTGATTGGGGCCTTTAGTCCATTTACATGAAAAATAATTATTGGTAAATATGTATTTATTGCTATTTTGTTACTTGTTTTGTGGTTCAGAAGATTGTCTCTGATCCTTTTTTATCCTTCTTGTTTTGTTGATTCTCTTTAGGGATATATTTAGATTTTTTTGTCTTTATTCTTTGCATGTCTATTAGTGGTTTTTGATATATGGTTACCATCAGTTTTGTATATAACCTCTTCTGCATATAGCAGTTTATATTAAGTTGATGTCATTTAAGTTTGAACTCATTCTTTGCTCCTCTCCCTCCCGTGGTTTAGGTATATGTTAGTATATATGATATGTTTTTTTTTTATTTCTTTGACTGTTTTTTTACAGTCAAATGTAATATTCATTTTCACTGCTTTTATGTTTCCCACCTTTATATTGTCCCTTTTGTTCTGTCCTTTCCATTCAAAGTCCCCTTTAATATTTCTTGCAGGGCTTGTTTGTAGTCACAAACTCCTTTAGTCTTGTTTTTCTGTGAAACTCTTTATATCTCCTTCTATTCTGAATGATAGCCTTGCTAGAAAGAGTATTTTGGATTACAGATTTTTTCCAGTTCAGCACTTTCAATATATCATGCTGCTCCCTCTGGCTTGAAAAGCTTCTGCTGAAAAATCTCCTGCCAGTCTTATGGATTTTCCCTTGTAGATTAATGATTTATTTTGTCTTGTGGCTTTTAAGATTTTTTTTATCATTTACTTTGCAATTTTAATTATAATATGTCTTGGTATGGGTCTGATTTTGTTGATTTTGATGACAGTTTTCTGTGCCTTCTGGATCTGGATAGCTGTTTCGTTCTTTACATTAGGGAAGTTTTCAGCTATTATTTCTTCAAATAAATTTTCTGCTCCCTTTTGTCTCTCTTCTTCTGGGACTCCTATAATATTAATGTTATTACGTTTGATGGAGTCAAGGAGTTCCCTAAGTCAATTATTGTTTTGCACAATCCTTTTTTCTCTCTTTTGTTCAGCTTGATTACTTTCCGTTACTGTCTTGTAGGTCACCAGCTCATTCCTTTGCTTTTTCCAGCCAGCTGTTCATTCGATCAGGTATGTTTCTCATTTCATTTTTAAGACTTTTATCTCTTCTATGTTATTCCTTATCTCCGTGTTAAGGGTCTCACACATGTCTTCCACTCTTTTCTCAAGTCCATTGAGTATCCTTATGGTCATTAAATTATCTCTCAGTCATGTTACATATATCTGTTTCACTTAGATCTCTGGCATGGCTTTGTCCTGTTCTTTCATTTGGGATAAATTTTTCTGTCTTCTCATTTTGTCTAAGTCTTTGTGGCTGTGGTCAGGAAGGTCAGCTATGTCTCCTGTTCTTGAGAATGATGGCATTATGAAGAAGAGATCCTGTGGTGCCCTGTTGTGTATTACCCCTGTTCTCCAGTGCCTGGTGCTTCTGGGAATGTCTCCAATGTATGTTGTGTTTACTATTTTGTCCTGGCTGCTGTATTGTTTGGGCCAGTTGTCTACAGAGGCTCTCTTTACTTTTGGGCAGTGTGTAGTCCCTGGCCTGAATGTGCTCTTTTAACTAGGTGTGTTCTGGTCTGCTTCTGAAATGAGATCTGTCACCAACACCACTAGAGCTGAGGCTCTGCAAAACTCCTGAGTTGGGAGTTGCAACGTGAGTAGGGGGTTAGATGGAGACTGGGGCAAGTATGACCGGGAGAGACGGATGGTTCCACTGGAGTGTGTAGGTGGGGGGTAGGGGAGTAGGGTGCAGTGGGGGATTTTATAGGGCAGGGCTTGGTGTAAGCAAGTTAGGTAGCAAGTTTCAGCACTGTGCTGGTTCCTGAAGGTGGCCATGTACTTATGCTGAGGGGCAGGGGAGGAAAATGGCACCTGCCAGTTCCTTTATTCCCAGAGGGGTCTTTTAGTGAATGCTGCCTCTTTGGGATGTACTCTTGGATGAGTGAATAACCTCATCACTGTGTGCCCCAGGCACTCTTCAGATTTCTATTTTCCTGTTGTAGGCCAGTGGGTTATTTGCCTGCCTTCTCTCCTGGAGCAGTGCAGTGATCCCTGCGCTCTATCCTAGCCACACCCACTGACCTTTAAAACTCAAAGCCTTAAGCCTTGATGGTTGCAGGAACTCGTGAAATTCAGGCCCTTCCGCTTTCCAAGCCAATTGCTTTGGGGATTTATTTTCCCCAAGCGCTCCCTCGTGTGCTACTCTGTTTCTTCCCCTTCTCTGTGATTGTGGCTCCCTCCTCCTGCAGCAGCAATGATATGTTTATCTCCCAAACTGTATCTATGCAATTCCTACCTTCTTTGATGTGGCCTCTTCTTTACCTTTAGTTGTGGAGTTTGTTCTGCCAGTCTTCAGGTCAATTGCCAGGCTATCTGGGATGATTTGATAGTTATCTAGTTGTATTCATGATATTCATTCAGTGCTCTCTTTGGCAACCCATGCACTAAGAAGATGTGGTATAGATAGATAGATAGATAGATAGATACATATAGATAGATAGATATCTTTATAATATATATATATATATATATATATATATATATATATATATATATATATCTTTATAATGGAACATTACTCAGTGATCAAAAAGAATGAAATCTTGCCATTTGCAAAGACGTGGATGGAACTAGAGGGTATTATGCTAAGTGAAATAACTCAGAGAGGGACAAATGCCATATGATTTCATTCGTATGTGGAAATTAAGGAAACAGATTAATATAGGGGGAGGGAAGGAAAAATAAAATAAGAAAAAAGCAGAGAGGGAGGCAAACCATAAGAGACTACAGTTAAGAGAACAAACAGAATTGCTGAAGGGGTGGTGTGTGGGAGAATGGGGCAAGTGGGTGATGGGCATTAAGGAGGGTGCTTGTTGTAAACAGCACTGGTTATTTATATGCAAATGATGTAACCCTAAATTTTACCCCTGAAACTAATACTACACTATGTGTTAACTAACCTGAATTTAAATCTTGAAAGAAAAAAAAGCTGGTTTTTTTTGAGAAGATAAACAAAATGGACAAAATTTTGCTAGGGAAAAAAGAAAAAGACACAAATAAGGGGTGCCTGGGTGGCTCAGTCATTAAGCGTTAGCCTTTGGCTCAGGGTGTGATCCCGGTGTTCTGGGATCGAGCCCCACATCAGGCTCCTCTGCTGGGAGCCTGCTTCTTCCTCTCCCACTCCCCCTGCTTGTATTCCCTCTCTTGCTGGCTGTCTCTCTCTGTCAAATAAATAAATAAAATCTTAAAAAAAAGAAGATACAAATAAAATTACAAATGAAAGAGGACACTGTAAATGATAATACAGAAATACAAAGGATGACAATGATTACTTATGAAAAATGATATTGTAACAAATTGGATAACCTAGAAAAATAGACAAATTTCTAGAAATATATGACTTATGAAGACTGAATCATAAAGAAATAACAAAATTTGAGTAGACCAATAATGAGAAAGATTAAATCAGTAATCTCTCAAACTCAATACACAAGAAACAAATAAACAAGTCATAAAATGGGCAGCAGATATGAACAGACACTTTTCTAATGAAGACATACAAAGGGCTAACAGACACATGAAAAAATGTTCAAAATCATTAGCCATCAGGGAAATTCAAATCAAAACCACCTTGAGATACCACCTTACACCAGTTAGAATGGCAAAAATTGACAAGGCAGGAAGCAACAATTGTTGGAGAGGATGTGGAGAAAGGGGATCCCTCTTACATTGTTGGTGGGAATGCAAGTTGGTACAGCCACTCTGGAAAACAGTGTGGAAAAGAGTTAAAAATTGATCTACCCTAGGAGCCAGCCATTGCACTACTGGGTATTTACCCCAAAGATACAGACGTAGTGAAGAGAAGGGCCATTTGCACCCCAATGTTCATAGCAGCATTTTCCACAATAGCTAAATCATGGAAGGAGCTGAGATGCCCTTCAACAGATGACTGGATTAAGAAGTTGTGGTCCATATATACAATGGAATATTACTCAGCCATCAAAAAGAACGATTTCTCAACATTTGCTGCAACATGGACAGGACTGTAGGAGATAATGCTAAGCGAAATAAGTCAACCAGAGAAGGACAATTATCATATGGTTTCACTCATTTATGGAAAATAAGAAGTAGGAAATTTGGTAGAAGAAAGGGAAGAAGAAAGGGGGGGTAAACAGAAGGGGGAATGAACCATAACAGACTATGGACTCTGGGAAACAAACTGAGGGCTTCAGAGGGGAGGGGCATGGGGGAATGGGATAGGCTGGTGATGGGTATTAAGGAGGGCACATATTGCATGGTGCACTGGGTGTTATATGCAAGTAACGAATCATGGAACTTTACATCAAAAACTAGGGATGTACTGTATGGTGACTAATATAATATAATAAAAAATAAATCAGTAACCAAAAACCTTCCATAAAAAAAAAGCCCAGGATGAGATAGCTTCACTGGTTAATTCTACCAAATATTTAAAGAAAACTTAATAGCAATCCTTTTCAAACTCTTCTAAAAAACTGAAGAGGAGTGAATATTCTCAAACTCATTCCACTGGAACAGCATTACTCTAATACCAAAGCTGAAAGCTTTTCTTCTAAGATCAGGAATAAGACAGTGATGCTTTCTTGCCACTTTTATTATACATAGTTAAGCCAGAGCAGTTAAAAAAGAAAAAGAAATAAAGTTCATCCAAATCAGAAAAGAAGAAATAAAAGCGTCTCTATTTGCAGATGTTGTGATGTTATATGAGAATAGCCTAAAGACACCACAAAAAAAAACTGTTAGAAGTAATATATGAATTCAATAAAGTTGCAAGATACAAAATTGACATACAAAATCACTTCCATTTCTATATACTAACAAAACTATTTATTTAAAAATTTTATTAGTTTTAGAGAGAGAGTTGAACATGCAAGTGAGGGGAGTGACAGAGGGAGAGGGAGAATCTCAAGCAGACTCCACATTGAGTGCAGAGTTGGATGTGGGGCTTGATCTCACAACCTTAAGATCATGACCTGAGCCAAGATCAAGAGTCGGACACTTAACTGAGTCACCAGGTGCCCCACAAAAACTATTTAAAATGCCATCAAACAATCTGAAATACTTAGGAATAAATTTAACCAAGTAAGTGAAAGATCTGTTCACTGAAAATTTTAAGTCAGTGATGAAAGAAATTGAAAAAGACACTAATAAATGTAAAGACACCTCATGTTCATGGATTGGAAAAATTAATATTGTTAAAATGTCCATACTCCCCAAAGTTATCTGTAGATTCAGTGCAATCCTATCAAAATTCCAATGGCATTTTTCACAGAAATGGAAAAACAATAATCCTAAAATTTGTGTGGAACCACAAAAGATCCTAAATAACCAAAGCAATATTGTGCAAGAAGAACAAAACGAGAGGCATCACATTGTCTGATTTCAAATTGTATTACAGAGCTGTAGTAATCAAAACGGTAAGGTATTGGCATAAAAACAGACAAATGGACCATTTGAATAGAGAGCCCAGAAATACAACCAAAGATATATGGCCAAGTAATCTTTGACAAAGCCACCAATGATACACAATAGGGAAAGGATTGTCTCTTCAATAAATGGTGTTGGGAAAATTGGATATCACATGCAGAATAATGAAATTTGATCTTTATTTCATACCTGATTAAAAAAAACCTCAAAATGGATTAAAGACTTAGCACAAACTATAAAATCAGGGCAAGTACTAAAAGAAAAGATAAGGAAAAGCTTCTTGACATTGGTCTATGCATGATTTATAAATATATGACACCAAAAGTTTAAGCAATAAAGACAAAAAATAGACAAATGGGATTGTATCAAACTAAAAAGCTTTTGCACAGTGATGAAAACAATCAACAGTTTGTAGAGACGACTCATGGAATGGGAAGAAAATACTTGCAAACTGTGAGTCTGGTAAGGGGTTAATAGCCATCTAAGTATATAAGGAACACCTACAACTCAACAGATGGAAAATAAATAACTTGATTAAAAAATGGGCAAATGTCTTGAAGAGATATTTCTCAAAAGGAGACTTACTAATGGTTAGCAGGTATATAAAAAGGTGGCCAATATCACTAATCATCAGTGAAATACAAATGAAAACCACAGTGATATATCACTTCACAGTTATTAGAATGGCTATTATCAAAAAGGCAAAAGACAAGTGTTTGCAAGAATGTAGACAAGGGACTCTTGCACATTGTTGGTGGGAATGTAGATTGGTATAGCTGTCATGGAAAACAGTATGGAAGTTCCTTAAAAATTAAAAGTAGAACTACCATATCAGTATCTTGAAGAGATGACAGCATTCTCATGTTTTTTGCAGCATTATTCACAGTAGCCAAGATATGGAAACAACCTAAGTGTCTTTTGATGGGTGAATAGGTAACAAAAATGTGGCACATACATGTGCACACGCACACGTGCACACACACACACACACACACACACACACACACACACACAGAATGGAATATTATTCAGCTTCAAAAAAGAAGGAAATCCTATTATTTGTGACAACATGGATGAACCCAGAGGATACTATGCTAAGTGAAATATTATTTGATGTCACTTATATGTGGAATCTAAAAATTTTGAACCAATAGAAGAACCAACAGTTGCCAGGGTCCAGGGATTAGAGGAAATAGGCAGATGTTGGTCAAAAGGAGCAAAGTTCAAGTTACTTAGGATGAATAAGTTCTGAAGATCTGATATACAGCAGGGTGACTAGTAATGATACTGTATTGTATAAATGAAATTTGCTAACAGACTGAGTATGACTTAAGTGTTCTCCTCCCCCACACATATACATGCAAAGGTAACTGAGGTGATATATTAATAGCCTGATATGATAATCATTTCACAGTGTATATGTATATCAAAATGTCGTGTTGTACAGCTTAAATATATACAATTTTAAGTTTCATTTATACCTCAATTAAGCTGGAAAAAGTAAACATAAATTATGAGATAGGAAGAGTTAAGAAAATGAGTATAAAAAGATGCTCAACGTCATTCATCATCAGGGAATTGTAAAATAAAACAATGTGATACCACTATACACCTATTAGAATGGCCAAAATTCAAAACATTGGTGATACCAAATGCTTATGAGGATGTAGAACAGCAGGGCTCTCTTTCTTTGCTGGTAAGTATGAGTAATGGTACGACCACTTTGGAAAACAGTTTGGCAGTTTCTTACAAAAGTACATATACTCTCAACATGCCATCCAGTAATTATGCACCTTGGTATTTTCCCAGATGAGTTGAAAACTTATGTCTACACAAAAACCTGCAATGAATGTTTATAGAGCTTTATTAATAATTGCACAAACTGAAAGCAACCAATCTACCCTTCCACAGGTAGCTGCATAAACAAACTGTGAAATATCTATACAATAGAATATTCTACAGTGCTAAAAATAAATGAACTATCAATCCACAAAAAGACATGGAAGAATCTTAAAATTTTATTACTATGTGGATTAAGCCAATCTGAAAAAGCTATATGTTGTATGATTCCAACCGTATGACATCCTGGAAAAGGTAAAACTCTGTAGGAAGGAAAAAGATCAGTGTTGGAGGAAGAAAGGAAGGGACAATAGGTGGAACAGAGGGCATTTTTAAGGCAGTGAAACTGTTCTGAATGATGCTATCAGAGTGGATATATGTAATTATATATTTGTCAAAACCCATAAAATATACAACATCAAGAGTAAACCCTAATGTAAAGTATGCACTTTGGTCGATAATGTGTCAATGTTTTTCATTGGTCATTATGAAACATAGCATTTGATGTTGATGGTGGGGAAGTTTGGTGTGTGCAGGTGTTAAGAAGTTATGTAGGAACTATGTACTTTCTGCCCACTTTTACTGTGAATCTGTACAGCTACTCTGGAAAACAGTGTGGAGGTCCCTTAAAAAGTTAAAAATTGAGCTACCCTATGATCCAGCCATTGCACTACTGGGTATTTACCCCAAAGATACAGATGTAGTGAAGAGAAGGGCCATATGCACCCCAATGTTCATAGCAGCATTGTCCACAATAGCTAAATCGTGGAAGGAACCGAGATGCCCTTCAACAGATGACTGGATTAAGAAGATGTGGTCCATATATACAATGGAATATTACTCAGATATCAAAAAGAACAATTTCTCAACATTTGCTGCATCATGGACGGCACTGTAGGAGATAATGCTAAGTGAAATAAGTCAAGCAGAGAAAGACAATTATCATATGGTTTCTCTCATCTATGGAACATAAGAACTAGGAAGATCGGTAGAAGAAAGGGATAAAGAAAGGGGGGTAATCAGAAGGGGGAATGAAGCATGAGAGACTATGGACTCTGAGAAACAAACTGAGGGCTTCAGAGGGGAGGGAGGTGGGGAAATGGGATAGGCTGGTGATGGGTAGTAAGGAGGGCACGTACTGCATGGTGCACTGGGTGTTATACACAACTAATGAATCATCAAACTTTACATAAAAAATTAAAATTAAAATTAAAATTAAAAAATAAAACTATTATAAAAAATAAGGTCTATTAATTAAACACAAAGAATTCCATTGGTAAACACTGATCAAGTTTATGGTAAGGAAGTCTCCTTAGAAGTTTGAATGGATACAGAAGCAGTTCAAGCATGAACTAACCTAGGCCTTGCATTGTTCTTATTCTATAAATAACCAAGAATAAGAGATTTCTGATGTAATTTTGATGGTCCAAAATTTAGCTGTACGTCTCCAGGAATATTTATTTTGAGGAGTTACCCTTAAATAAACCTAAATAATTATGGCTGCAAATTTTGAGTAGTGTCGGGTGCCCCCTTGTGGCAATTTATAGGTGTTTGATTATTTTAACTCGAGAGAGAAAATCTGGTACGATAATGCCAATGCCATGATTAACTGGTGCATAAAGAATGCTCTGTGAACGAGAGAACATAACCTCTATGGGGCTCTGTCTGGTGGAAAGAAAAGTTGGTAGATAAGTAACAGTAACAATTAGTGAAAGAACTATTAGCAATTGCCTACCATAAAATTTTCTTAAATTTGGTGGGAGATGTTTTTAGTAGTGAGGATGACAACCAAAGCTACTGGTATTTGTATTTGAGGTCCAGAAATGTTAGACATTTTGATATAAAATGTTAGATGTAAGGAGCATTTCAATAAAACAAAGAATTTATCCTGTAGTAAATGCCAATACTACTAGCAAATCATGAAAAACCATGTATTAAAGAAAGCCCTATTTTTTTCTTTTTCAATCAACTTCTTCAGAGGTAACTCCTTATGAGGTTCTAGGTGTGGGTGGAGAGAGAAGGTAATGTGGCCCAAAGTCTAAAGGTCTGCAGTTGTGATTCACCCATAGGGAACTTCCCAAGGCATCATTCCGTGTTCCTGTATGTTATAGGGTCTTTATGTATTTGCCGAATCAGAGGGACAAACTGTCAGAGAAGCTTTCAAGACCGTCTGAAACTTCTGTTGAGCCTTCTCTGGTTCTATACCTTATTCAAAACTGGAAATATTTAAGTTACTTGATTATTAAATTGCAATATTAAGCCAAAATGAGGCATATGTTACCTCCAAAATATTAAGTGGCACAGAGAATTACACCTTTTTATTGGTGGTAGATACAGTAGTACAAGATAAGACAACTTGCCCGCTTTGTATAAGATATCTTGGCCATCCTCAGACCACTATACTTCTAGAAATTTCACTGAGGTGACAGCCCCATGAATATTTTTGAGATGTATTTTCCATTCTATGATATACATGTATATCCTACCAAGGTATCTAGAGTAGTTGCTACTTCTCGCTCAGCAGGTCCAATTGACACACTAACAATATAATGATGTTCTTTGGAATGGAGAAGCAATAAAGTTCCTTGGAGATTAGATTATAACATATGACTTGGAATGCTGGTGTACTCTAGGATAGGACAGTGAATGTTTATTTTTGGCTCTGGCTGTTGAAAGCAAACTGCTTATGATGATCCTTGCTAATAGGTATAGAGAAAAAACTATTTGCTAGATTAATAGCTGCCTACCAGGTATCAGAGCAATTAAATGCATCTAGAACAGAAGTTGCAATTAAATTACCACTTCAACTGTCTTTCCCCAAGATCCATTTGACTTCTGCATAGGCTAATAGGTGATTTTAATGAGGATATGGTAGGAATCACCAGTCTTACACCTTTGAAGTCCACAGTGGTGTCACTGATCTCTGAAATTGCTCCAGGAATTTGGTATTGTTTCTAATTTTCTCTTTTTGTATGAAGAGAGAGTTCTAGTGGCTTTTACTAGGCCACTAATACTATAATAGCTCATACAATACTCATAATACCCCATGTATTAGAGATCCAATGCAAAGATTTTTCCATTTGCTGTGCATGTCTCTTCCAGCCATGAATTTAAGAACTCTTGAAATAACCTGAATGGGTTGGGACCTGCTGGGCCTACTGTGAGACAGAACCAAGCAAAATTCCCTTCACTTAATCTCTCCACTAGACCTTCCTCCAACTGGTGGACGACAGTAGTATTTTGAGTCTCTAGGAATTAGTGTAAATTCACAGCTAGCATCCAGAAATTGCCCAAAAGTCTGATTAATTCTCTTTCTGTGATTTACAGTCACTCTGGTAAATGATGCTAGCTTTAGGAAAATCTATGAGAAATATTTGCAGTGTATATTGTTTTGCCCTGTACTAAGGTCCTTCTTCAAGGAGACCCAGTCTTATTTTTATACAAAGACCTCTATTTGTTTACTCGCTCAAGTCTGGAAATTCTTTTTTTTTTAATGTTTTTTTTTATTATATTAGTCACCATACAGTACATCCCTGGTTTCCGATGTGAAGTTCAATGATTCATTAGATGCGTATAACACCCAGTACACCATGCAATACGTGCCCTCCTTACTACCTATCACCGGTCTATCCCATTCCCCTACCGCCCCCCCCCCTGAGGCCCTCAGATTGTTTTTCATAGTCCATAGTCTCTCATGTTTCCTTCCCCTTCTGATTACCCCTCCTTTCTTTATCCCTTTCTTCCCCTACCGATCTTCCTAGTTCTTATGTCCCATAGATGAGAGAAATCATATGATAATTCTCTTTCTCTGCTTGACTTATTTCACTTAGCATTATGTCCATGTTGCAGCAAATGTTGAGAACTCGTTCTTTCTGATAGCTGAGTAATATTCCATTGTATATATGGACCACATCTTCTTAAACCAGTCATCTGTTGAAGGGCATCTTGGTTCCGTCCACGCTTTGGCTATTGTGGACAATGCTGCTATGAACATTGTGGTGCATATGGCCCTTCTCTTCACTACGTCTGTATCTTTGGGGTAAATACCCAGTAGTGCAATGGATGGGTCATAGGGTAGCTCAATTTTTAACTTTTTAAGGGACCTCCACACTGTTTTCCAGAGGGGCTGCACCAACCTGCATTCCCACCAATAATGTAGGAGGGATCCCCTTTCTCCACATCCTCTCCAACAATTGTTGTTTTTTGCCTTCTCTATTTTTGCCATTCTAACTGGCGTAAGGTGGTATCTCAGTGTGGTTTTGATTGGAATTTCCCTGATGGCTAATGATTTTGAACATTTTTTCAAGTGTCTGTTAGCCATTTGTATGTCTTCATTGGAAAAGTGTCTGTTCATATCTTCTGCCCATTTTATGATTTGTTTATTTGTTTCTCGTGTATTCAGTTTGAGAAGTTCTTTGTAGATCTTGGATACCAGTCTTTTATCTGTAGTGTCATTTGCAAATATATTCTCCCATTCCGTGGGCTGCCTCTTAGTGTTTTTGACTGTTTCCTTGGCTGTGCAGAAACTTTTTATCTTGATGAATTCCCACAAGTTCATTTTATCTTTTGTTTCTCTTGCCTTTGGAGATGTGTCATGAAAAAAGTTGCTTTGGCCGATGTCGTAGAGGTTGCTGCCTATGTTCTCCTCTAGGATTTTGATGTATTCCTGTCTCACATCGAGGTCTTTCATCCATTTGGAGTTTATCTTTGTGTATGGTGTGAGATAGTGGTCAAGTTTCATTCTTTTGCATGTAGCTGTCCAATTTTCCGAGCACCATTTGTTGAAGAGACTGTCTTTTTTCCACCAGATGTTTTTTCCTGCTTTATCAAAGATTAGTTGCCCAAAGAGCCAAGGGTCCATTTCTGGGTACTCTATTCTGTTCCATTGTCTATGTGTCTTTTTGTGCCAGTATCATGCTGTCTTTGTGATCACAGCTTTGTAGTACAGCTTGAAATCCGGCATTGTGATGCCCCCAGCTTTGTTTTTCCTTTTCAACAGTTCCTTGGGGATTTGGGGTCTTTTCTGGTTCCATACAAATTTAAGGACTATTTGTTCCAGTTCTTTGAAAAATGTCATTGGTATTTTGATCGGGATAGCATTGAAAGTGTAGATTGCTCTGGGTAGCATGGACATTTTAACTATGTTAATTCTTCCGATCCATGAGCATGTAATATTTTTCCATCTTTTTGTGTCTTCCTCAATGTCTTTCAAGAGTGATTTGTAGTTTCTAGAATATAGATCCTTTACGTCTCTGGTTAAGTTAATTTCAAGGCAATGTATGGTTTTTGTTGCTATTATAAATGGGATGGATTCCCTAATTTCTCTTTCTTCAGTCTCATTATTCGTGTATAGAAGTGCAACTGATTTCTGAGCATTGATTTTGTATTCCGCCACCTTACTGAACTGCTCTATAACTTCTAATAGTTTGGGAGTGGATTCTTTTGGGTTTTCCATAATAGAGTATCATGTCATCTGCGAAGAGAGACATTTTGACTTCTTCTGGAAATTCTTAAGACAATGTGAATCTCTATTGCTCTTATTTGTCAGATTTTTTTTTCACCAGACATAGAGATTTTCTGTTCATACAAATCAAGTAAGACTGTTAATGGCTACCCACTTTTTTCAGTTCTAGAAACACCATGATTAGTTATCTAATGCCAGAGTTGTTGTCAGGTCAAAGTATTTTATTTGCTTATTATGGTATGACACCCATTTTATGTCTGGCCATTAAGTGCTGCCACTTGACCACTGATACCCCAGTTATCCCATCATCCTTATTGAATTCAGGGAGCCAAGTTTGAGACCAGTGCTGTCATTCTTGGCCTACAGCAAATAACAGTTATAGAGCTTTTCCAGAATGCTAGAACTTCCTTCATGATTTTATTTTTTATAGCCTTCGTGAAGGGATCGTCCTCTGGATTTTCATGGGGAACATGGTTGGAAACAAGTGAGCAGCATTGCAGTCTCCCTCAGCCTTTGAATATCTTCTACACTAAATTAAGGAAGTTCTGGCAGATCAACTTCATTCTGTGTTTGCTAACTTTAGGTCTAAGTTTGATGTAAACCAAACAAAGGAAACTGGTAAAGTCTCTTCAACACATCATGCTGGGAAAATTGAAGAACCTCATGCAGAAAGATAATATTGGACTCCTATCTTATAACATACAAAAATTAACTCAAGATGGATTAAAGATTCAAATTTAAGACTGCAACTATAAAAGTAGAAGTAAAAACAGGGAAGAAGTTCCTTGATATTAGTCTTCACAGCAATTTTCTGGGCATGATAGCAAAAGCCCAAGCAACAAAGCAAAATTAAGTAAGTGGGACTGTGTCAAACTAAAAAGCCTCTTATATATATATATATATATATATATATATAAAGATTTTATTTATATATCTGAGAGACAGAGAATGAGCAGTGGCAAGCGGCAGAGAGAGAGGGAAGCAGACTCCCTACTGAGCAGGAAGCCCGATGAGGGGCTCAATCCCAGGACCCAGAGATCATGACATGAGCCAAAGGCAGACACTTAACTGACTGAGCCACCCAGATGCTCAAACCAAAAAAGCCTCTTAAAAGCAAAAGAAAATAACAAAATGGAAAGGTAACCTACAGAATGGGAGAGAATATTTTCAAATTATATATCTAATAAAGAGTTAATATCCAAAATATATGAAGAACTCAGAACTCAATAGCAAAAAAAAAATGATTAAAAATGGTCAGAGGCATTATTATTCAACATAGTACTAGAAGTCCTTGCAATAGCAATCAGACAACAAAAAGGGATAAAAGGTATCCAAATCAGCAACGAAGAAGTCAAACTGTCTCTCTTCGCAGATGACATGATACTGTATATGGAAAACCCAAAAGAATCCACCCCCAAACTACTAGAATTTATAGAGCAATTCAGTAATGTGGCGGGATACAAAATCAATGCTCAGAAATCAGTTGCATTTCTTTTTTTTTTTAAAGATTTTATTTATTCATTTGACAGAGATAGAGACAGCCAGTGAGAGAGGGAACACAAGCAGGGGGAGTGGGAGAGGAAGAAGCAGGCTCCCAGCGGAGGAGCCTGATGTGGGCCTCGATCCCAGAACGCCGGGATCACGCCCTGAACCGAAGGCAGATGCTTAATGACTGAGCCACCCAGGCGCCCCATCAGTTGCATTTCTATACATGAACAATGAGACTGAAGAAAGAGAAATTAAGAATCCATTCCATTTACAATAGCACAAAAAATCATACGTTATCTTGGAATTAACTTAACCACAGATGTAAAGGATTTACATTCTAGAAACTACAAATCACTCTTGAAAGACATTGAAGACACAAAAAGATGGAAAAATATTCCGTGCTCATGGATCAGAAGACTTAACATAGTTAAAATGTCTATGCTACCCAGAGCAATCTACACTTTCAATGCTATCCTGATCAAAATACCAATGACATTTTTCAAAGAACTGGAACAAACAGCCCTTAAATTTGTGTGGAAACAGAAAAGGCCCCGAATCCCCAAGGAATTGTTGAAGAGGAAAAATAAAGCTGGGGACATCACATTGCCAGATTTCAAGTTATAGTACAAAGCTGGGATCACAAAGACAGCATGATACTGGCACAAAAACAGACACATAGACCAGTGCAACAGAATAGAGTACCCAGAAATGAACCCTTGGCTCTTTGGGCAGCTAATCTTTGACAAAGAAGGAAAAAACATCCAGTGGAAACAAGACAGTCTCTTCAATAAATGGTGCTGGGAAAATTGGACAGCTACATGCAAAAGAATGAAATTTGACCACTCTCTCACACCATACACAAAGATAAACTCCAAATGGATGAAAGACCTCGATGTGAGACAGGAATCCATCAAAATCCTAGAGGAGAACATAGGCTGCTATCTCTATGACATCGGCCACAGCAACTTTTTTCATGACACATCTCCAAAGGTAAGAGAAACAAAAGATAAAATGAACTTGTGGGAATTCATCAAGATAAAAAGTTTCTGCACAGCCAAGGAAACAGTCAAAAACGCTAAGAGGCAGCCCACGGAATGGGAGAAGATATTTGCAAATGACACTACAGATAAAAGACTGGTATCCAAGATCTACAAAGAACTTCTCAAACTGAATACACAAGAAACAAATAAACAAATCATAAAATGGGCAGAAGATATGAATAGACACTTTTCCAATGAAGACATACAAATGGCTAACAGACACTTGAAAAAATGTTCAAAATCATTAGCCATCAGGGAAATTCAAATCAAAACCACCTTGAGATACCGCCTTACGCCAGTTAGAATGGCAAAAATTGACAAGGCAGGAAACAACAATTGCTGGAGAGGATGTGGAGAAAGGGGATCCCTCCTACATTGTTGGTGGGAATGCAAGTTGGTACAGCCCCTCTGGAAAACAGTGTGGAGGTCCCTTAAAAAGTTAAAAATAGAGCTACCCTAGGAGCCAGCAATTGCACTACTGGGTGTTTACCCCAAAGATACAGACGAAGTGAAGAGAAGGGCCATTTGCACCCCAATGTTCATAGCAGCATTGTCCACAATAGCTAAATTGTGGAAGGAGCCGAGATGCCCTTCAACAGATGACTGGATTAAGAAGATGTGGTCTATATATACCATGGAACGTTACTTGGCCATCAGAAAGAACGATTTCTTAACATTTGCTGCAACATGGATGTGACTGGAGGAGATAATGCCAAGTGAAATAAGTCAAGTGGAGAAAAACAATTATCATATGGTTTCATTCATTTATGGAACATAAGAAGTAGGAAGATCAGTAGGAGAAGAAAGGGAAGAAGAAAGGGGGGAGTAAACAGAAGGGGGAATGAACCATGACGGACTATCGACTCTGGGAAACAAACTGAGGGCTTCAGAGGGGAGGGGGTGGGGTAATGGGATAGGCTGGTGATGGGTATTAAGGAGGGCACGTATTGCATGGTGCATTGGGTATTATACACACGTAACGAATCATGGAACTTTACATCAAAAACTAGGGATGTACTGTATGGTGACTAAGATAATATAATAAAAATATTAATAAAAAAACAAATATACATAACACACACACAAAGGGCAGAGGATTTGAATAGACATTTTTCTAAAAAGACGCACAGATGGGGGCGCCTGGGTGGCACAGCAGTTGGGCGTCTGCCTTCGGCTCAGGGCATGATCCTGGCATTGTGGGATCAAGCCCCACATCAGGCTCTTCCGCTATGAGCCTGCTTCTTCCTCTCCCACTCCCCCTGCTTGTGTTCCCTCTCTTGCTGGCTGTCTCTGTCGAATAAATAAATAAATAATCCATAAAGAAAAATAAAATAAAATAAAATCTAGTTTGTCTAATACAAGTATGGCTACCCCAGCTTTCTTTTGATGTCCATTGGCATGACAAATGGTTTTCCATGCTCTCACTTTCAATCTGGAGCTGTCTTTTGATCAAAAATGAGTCTTTTGTAATCAGCATATTGATGGATCTTGGTTTTTTGTCCATTCTGATACACTATGTCTTTTGATTAGAGCATTTAGTCCATTTATATTTTTTTAATTTTTTAAAAATTTTTTAAAAAGATTTTATTTATTTATTTGACAGAGATAGAGACAGCCAGCGAGAGAGGGAACATAAGCAGGGGGAATGGGAGAGGAAGAAGCAGGCTTCCAGCGGAGGAGCGTGACGTGGGGCTCGATCCCAGAACACCGGGATCACGCCCTGAGCCAAAGGCAGACGCTTAATGACTGAGCCACCTAGGTGCCCCTTAGTCCATTTATATTAGAGTAATTATTGATAGATATGAATTTAGTGCCATTATATTACCTATAAGTTACCATTCCTATGGATTGCTTTTTTTTTTTCCTTTGTAGTCTTTGTTGCTTTTGATCTCGCTTTCATGCTCAAAGGGTCCCCTTTAGTATTTCTTGCAGAGCTGATTTAGTGTTCACAAATTCCTTTAGGTTTTGCTTGTGTTGGAAACTCCTTATCTCTCTTCTCTTCTAAAATATAGCTTTTCTGGATATAGTATTCTTGGCTGCATATATTTCCCATTTAGCATGTTGAATATATCATGCCACTTTCTTCTGGCCTGTTAGGTTTCTGTGGATAGGTCTGCTGCTAACCTTATATGTCTACTCTCATAGGTTAAGGAACTTTTATCCCTGGCTACTTTTGATAATGTCTTGGTGTTGACCTGCTTTTTTATTTTGAGGGGGGTTCTCTGTGCCTCTTGGCCTTGAATGAGTTTTCCTTCCCCACGTTAGGGAAGTTCTCAGCTATAATTTGGTCAAAGAGACCTTCTGCCCCTTTTTTCCTGCTCTTCTAGTTTTGGGACTCCTATGATATGGATATTATTATTATTATTATTTTAAAGATTTTATTTATTTATTTATTTATTTGACAGAGAGAGACAGCCAGCAAGAGAGGGAACACAGGGGCGTCTGGGTGGCACAGCGGTTAAGCGTCTGCCTTCGGCTCAGGGTGTGATCCCGGCGCTATGGGATCGAGCCCCACATCAGGCTCCTCCACTATGAGCCTGCTTCTTCCTCTCCCACTCCACCTGCTTGTGTTCCCTCTCTCGCTGGCTGTCTCTATCCTGTCGAATAAATAAAATCTTTAAAAAAAAAAAAAAGAGAGGAACACAGCAGGGGGAGTGGGAGAGGAAGAAGCATCCTTCCCAGTGGAGGAGCCCAATGCGAGCCCCTATGGTATGAATATTATTGCACTTTGTGGAATCACTGAGTTCCCTAAGTCTCTATTTGTATCTAAGAGTTTTCTTTCCCTAGATGAGAGAAATCATATGATAGGGAAAGAAAACTCTTAGATACAAATAGAGACTAGGATGATCGGTAGGGGAAGAAAGGGATAAAGAAAGGGGGGGTAATCAGAAGGGGGAATGAAACATGAGAGACTATGGACTATGAGAAAGAAACTGAGGACTTCAGAGGGGAGGGGGTTGGGGGAATGGGATAGGCTGGTGATGGGTACTAAGGAGGGCACGTACTGCATGGTGCACTGGGTGTTATACACAACTAATGAATCATCGAGCCTTACATCGGAAACCGGGGATGTACTGTATGGTGACTAACATAATATAATAAAAAATCATTAAAATAAAATTAAAAAAAAAGAGTTTTCTTTCCCTCTTCTTTTCAGCTTCGTTCTTTTCTGTAACTTTATCTTCTGTATCACGTATTCATTCCTCTGATTCTTCCATTCTTGTTGTGATTACATCCAGTTGATTTTGCATCTCAGTTACAGCACTCTTTATTTCAGCCTAACTAATTTTTACATCTTTTATCTCTGTAGCTAGGGTTTCTGTGGTATTGTCTGTGCTTCTTTCAAGCCCAGCTAGTATTCTTATGACTGTTGTTTTAAATTCCTTTTCAGGGGCGCCTGGGTGGCACAGCGGTTAAGCGTCTGCCTTCGGCTCAGGGCGTGATCCCAGCGTTATGGGATCGAGCCCCACATCAGGCTCCTCCACTAGGAGCCTGCTTCTTCTTCTCCCACTCCCCCTACTTGTGTTCCCTCTCTCACTGGCTGTCTCTATCTCTGTCGAATAAATAAATAAAATCTTTAAAAAAATTCCTTTTCAGATATATTGCTTGTATATGTTTTGAATAAATCCCTAGCTATAATTTCTTCTTGATCTTTCTTTTGGAGAGTATTCCTCCATTTTGTCATTATGTCTAGGTTTCTGTCTTTTGTGTACTATGAAAGTTTGTTATGTTTCCTACTCCTGAAAGCAATACTGTATTAAGAAGGGGTCCAGGGCCTGGTGCTTCAGGAAGTGTTTCTGGTATATGCTGTGTGCACTCTACTGTTGTGTTTTGGCGGCTCTTTCCCACAGGTCTGCAGAGTTCCTCCTTGCTTGCAGTGGAGCGTATTTGGACCTTTAACTAGGTGTGCTTTGATTTGTTTGTTAAGATAAGCCTGATTTAAAAAAAAAAATGGGCACCTGGGTAGCACAGTCATTAAGTGTCTCCCTTCGGCTCAGGGCATGATCCCGGCATTCCGGGATCGAGACCCACATCGGGCTCCTCCGCTGGGAGCCTGCTTCTTCCTCTCCCACTCCCCTTCTGTGTTCCCTCTCTCGCTGGCTGTCTCTCTGTCACATAAATAAACAAATTTTTAAAAAATAAATAAATAAATAAAAATTAAAAAACAAAACAAAAACAAAGCCTGATCCAAGAAAAAAGAAAAGGAAGAGGAACAAGAAAGCAAGCAAACAAAAAAGTGTAAGTCAGATTCCAAAGAAAAAGATGGAAAAAAGAAAGACAAAATAAAAGCATGATCCAAAAAAAGGAGAAAAGGAAACAAGCCAACAAATAAACAAAAAACTATAAGCCTGATGCCAGAGAAAAAATAAAAAAGTAGAAAAGTAAAAAATAATAATAAAATAAAAATGAAAAAAAGAAAAAAAAAACAAACCCCAAAACCTTGTCTTATTTCCACCAGAACTGAAGCTGATGCTTTTGACCACTCTGTGATTAGTAGCCTTGATGCATGCGGAGGGCCAGTGCTGTTCTTCTGAGGGAGAGGCCCATTGCACTGGCTCACAGACCTCTCCTAATAAAGATGGCCCGGGGCACTCAGTCAGTTGAGCATCCAGCTCTTGATTTTGACTCAGCTCATGATCTCAGGGTCATGGGACTGAGCCCTGTGTCAGACTCTACACAGCATGGAGTTTTCTTGTCTCTCTCCCTCTGCAACTCCCCCTACTCTCCTTCCCTATCTCTGGTTCTAAATAAATAAATAACATCTTAAAAAAAAATGCCCCTGCCAGGCATGGGGTGTAAGCTACTCCAGCCACTCCTGGAGGCGCTGTTTCTCTCTGAAGTCCTAGGTGCTGGTTTGAGGGGGTGGGGGTGGGGAGGTTGTGAGGGGTGAGGTGGAAGATTAAGTTACTCTGCCCCCTCTTCCCGAGGAGGGGAATCCTGGCCAACACTATTCAAGAGGCCCTCGGTGAACAATGTCTTTGTCTGTGTCCCGGACTTTTGTCAGATTTCTGCCCTCAATCTGTCTGCCTGGCCATCAGCATGCCTGGTACTGTGGCTGGGATTCAAAACAACAAATCTAGAGTACCTGGCAGGGTATGGACCTGCTTCCTTCCCCTGGAGAAGATCCTTACCGTACTGCGCCTGGCACCTTTCTGTCCCAGAAAGATAGTGGCACACCTGTGTGAGTGCCTGGTATCTTTGTTGAAACACAGTGAAAAGTTGGGACCAGGTTATCTGCCTTCTGCGTGCCTCTCTGTCCCCTGCTGTTGAAGAGCCACTCAGTGCCACCTGGTGGTTCTGTTGTCCTTGGCAAGGCAATATACCCTCTTCCAAACATACTCCAGGAAGGGGAACATGCTCTTCTCATGTGACCCAGGGGATCCCCACACAACAGCGCCTTAAGAGAACCCTACGTGCTGCTCTCTCCCACTCTCTCCTTCTTTCCCTGACTTCTTTCTGTGGAAAAGCCTCCCACCCCTCCATGGCACAGTGGCTTTTCTGTCTCCCAAGTCACATCTCAGAACCTTGCATCTGTCACATTCTGTCCCTCCAATTGTACAGATTGTTTTCTTAATCCTCAGGTTGATTTCCTAGTTGTTCAAAATGATTTGATGTTGATCTAGCTGTGTTCAAGGGACAAGGCAAGACCAAGGTCCCCCTACTACTCTGCCATCTTAACTCCTCCCCCACTGATCAGATTAGATTTAAAAGTATAAATGACCCTGTTGTTAGCCATAAAGGGGATACTGGTAGTCCTTCCTGTGCAGTAGCAAAACAATTACATCAATTATCACCTGTAGACACTTGCAATTGAGTGTTCATAGATGCAAGGCTTTGGATGATCACAAAATCGTTGTTATAGAATAATTTAGTAAAAATAGGGAGTGTGATGAGTTTGGTTGGTTGTTTATTGGTGCACTGGAGATCTTTGGGAAAGAAATGGGTGAGTTGGAGACTTTAAATTCTTATCTCAAGTCCAAGGAAGGGACCAGAAAGCCTCTATGATTTCCCTAAAAGAAACTTTTATCTATTGTAGCTGCAGGGTCATGGCTTTTGGGGGGGGGTAAAAAAATCCTAATATATGAATTGCTGAGTTAGAAGGTATATTGAATTTACAATCTCATATTACCTCTTAATGTTATGGGATTGGATGGGAAGGGGTAAAACTTTGAAAATCAAGATGGGGAATATTGGTAGATTCCAATAAAACTAGGAACCTTGAATTCCTACGTTTTCTCGATTATCTTTCCTGGTGGAAGTGTCTTTTTTCCTCTACCTGAAGAGATTTGTGTGTGTTCTCTGAAAACTATAATGACCTCTCCTGAGTTGGTTGCCATAGAGGGGGCTGCTGATAATCCTCGGTGCCTGCCCCCACCTCTTCACATTACTCCTAGTCCCATAAACAGGCTTAAGTCTCAGAAAGCTCCAGTGAGTCAGGGACAAAGTGGAATTCATGACAAGATACAATACACACCAAAAGAACTAACATTTTACATATTTATATCAACAAAAATCTGAATATATATATTGGAAGTGGATATATATAATGTTGAATTGGGCCACATTTAATATTATTATACTAAATGATTCTGTATTCAGTATTTTAGCTCAGATGGCTTAGAGTGACTGTAACAGACTTAGACTCAAAACTAGAATACATAGAATGAGATTGATCTGCCAGAACCTCTTTAATTTATACTGTTAGAAGAAGTTATTCAAAGGCTGGGGCACATTGCAATGCTGCAATTGTTGATGCAATTTTTCCCTTCCTGTTACTTTTATTATTTGCTTCCCCTGTCATTCAAGAGTGTTCTTTTGACTTCATGGCCAAAAAAAAATTTTTTTTAAGTAGGGGAAGGAAATGGTAATTTACAGAAAGAGATGTGACCCCCCAGGTGACTCATTAACCACTTCTCCCTGTAGTTACTCTGGGAAAACCAACATGTTTCTAGGAGACAACTCCCATAACAGTCTAATTTCTGGCTGGCAATACCAAGTCTCAGAGTTGAACTTGGTCACACTACCCAAGCACAATTAGTGCTGTTAATTAACTGCTTTTATGATGGCAGTATTTTGCATAACAGTACACAGGGGACAATTATGCAGCAGACAAAAACTCTTGAGTTTTTCTGACTCCCTGAAGGTATATTTGCTTTATGCCCTCAGGCAGAGGAGCACAGTTTCTCCTGTTCATTGTGTTTCAGTATTAAAAATACATATACACTGATATGAGTAGCTTCTATGAATGGTAATTGAATGGGGTCTCTAGGCAAGGGTGGTTATAAATTGGAGGTTTTATGCTGCCACTGTCACCATGCTTTGACTTAGATTTTATTTTAATTGCAAAATAAAACATGATACAAAAAGTGGCATAAAACAAATTTATATTTAATCAAATTTTAAAAAGTAATCATTATCCAAGACAAGCTATAAAACCATGTCAGGTATCCCATCCCAGAAATCTTCTCTGTGATTCGTCCAAATTACAACCGTCTTTCCCCTCAAAAGTAACCATGACTCTGCTTAGTAAAGACTTCCTTGCATTTTATTTTTATAGCTTTGTCTTCCAGATGTGCATCCCAAGACATCATAGTTTGTGTTGCCCATTTTTTTTATTTGACATGTCTTTCAAATCCCTTCAATATAGATTTCCTTTCAACCTTTTTCTTTCCCTTAAAGTTATTTGTTGGATGCATGAGCCTTTGACACTTGATTTCCCACACTCTGAGTTTTACTGAGTGCAGGCACTCACTGCAGCTCATCATTGTCCCTGACCTTTGTACTGTCTAAGTGGCAGCTGGATCCAGAGATCTGACCAAACACAGGTTTGGGAAACTAAGAAAAAAACAGGATAAAAAACAGAAAGACTCTTTCGATGTTTGCTGGTTGGTTATCTGCTGGGACAGCCCTAAACTCTTAGGCCACATAAAAATCTGCATTAACGGGGGTGCCTGAGTGGCTCAGTCAGTTAAGCGTGCCTTTGGCTCAGGTCATGAGAGGGGGGGTCCTCTGATGGAGCCCTGCATTGTGCTCCTTGCTCAGTGGGGAGCCTGCTTCTCCTGCTCCTTCTGCCCCTCCCCCGCTTGTGTTTTCTCTCTCTCTCTCTCTGTCTCTCTCTCTCTCTCACTCACTCAAATAAGTAAATAGAATCTTAAAACAAACAAACACAAAACTAGCACTTTCTGCTTGCACCATCCTGGAAATCAGGCGTGAAAATTTCAGGCCTTTTCAAGCATTTTGTGAGCATGTGTCTTGTCCTGCACATGCATATGGCTTTTCAATTCCCCAGTATAAAAGGATGGTTTTGAATACCTTCGTTTTCCAGAGGAAATCTCCCTTTATTTTTCCTCTCAGGTTTTCAGAGATGTATAGTTTGCCTCAATTGTAATCTTTATGTTATGGGTCATTTATTTCTCTTATGATGTTTTTTGAAATGTTTTTTAAAAATTGAAGTATGGTTGACACAAAATTAATTTCAGGTGTACAACTTAGTGATATACATTAGGCTATGTTCACCCCAAGTGTAGCTACTGTTCATCACGATGCAAAGCTATTACAGTATCATTGACTATATTCTCTATGCCTTACCTTTTATTCCTGTGAATGAATCATTGGGAAACCTGAATCTCTTGTTCCTCGTTATCGATTTTGCCCATTCCCTCCTCCACAACTATCAGTTTGTTCTGTTTATTTGTAGTCAGTTTCTGCTTTTTGTTTATTTTTTAAAAATTCTACATATAAGTGAAATCATACGGTATTTGCCTTTCTCTGACTTACTTCACTTAGCATAATACTCTCTAGGTTTATCCATGATGTCGCAAATGGCAGGATCTCATTCGTTTATATGGCTGGGTAGTATTTCATTATATATATATATATATATATATATATATATATATATATATATATATATATACATATATACACACACACACACACACACACACACACACACACACACATATATGCCCTCAGGCAGAGGAGCACAGTTTCTCCTGTTCATTGTGTTTCAGTATTAAAAATACATATACACTGATGTGAGTAGCCTCTATGAATGGTAATTGAATATATATTTATATATATATAATTGAATATATATATAATTGAATTATATATATACACACACCACATTTTTTTTCATCCATTCATCTATAGTTGGACACTTGGGTTGCTTCCATATGTTGGCTTGTGTAAATAAAGCTGCAGTAAACAGAGAGGTACATATATTTTTTCAAGTTAGTGTTTTTTTTTCCCCTTTGGGTAAATACCCAGTAGTGGAAATACTGGATCGTGTGGTATTTCTATTTTTAATTTTTTGAGGTATGGAGATACCGATTTCCACAGTACCTGTACCAATTTACATACCCCCCAATAGTGCATGAGGGTTCTTTGTTCTCTACATCCTCACCAACACTTGTTATTTCTTGTCTTTTTGATTCTAGCCATTCTGACAGGTGTGAGGTGATATCTCATTTTGGTTGTTATTTGCATTTCCCTGATGATGAGTGATGTTGAGCATCTCTTCATGTGTTTGTTGGCCTTTTGTAATCTTCTTTGGAAAAATATCCAGATATTCTGCCCCTTTTAAAATCATATTACTTGTTTGTTTATTTGGTTGTGTGTGTGTGTGTGTGTGTGTGTGTGTGTGTGTGTGTGCTGAGTTGCAGAAATTCTTTATATATTTTGGATATTAACCCTTTATCTGATATATCATTTGGAAATATATTCTTTTGAGTATGTTGCCTTTTTGTTTTGTTGATGGTTTCCTTCACTGTGCAAAACTTTTTATTGTAACATGGTCCCCATAGTTTATTTTTGCTCTTATTTCCCTTGCCTGAAAAGACATCTAGAAAAATGTTGTTATGGCTGATGTGAAATAAATTACTGCCTGTGTTTTCATTGAGGAGTTTTATGGGGTCTTACATTTAGGTCTTTAACCCATTTTGAATTTATTTTGTGCATGGTGTAAGAAAGTGGGCCAGTTTCATTCTTTTGCATGTAGTTGTCCAGTTTCCTCAGACTGTCTTTCCACCATTATATATTCTTGCTCCTTCATCATAGATTAATTGACCACATAAGTATGGGTTTATTTCTGGGCTCTCTATTCTGTTCCACTGATCTATGTGTCTGATTTTGTGCCGGTACCATACTGTTTTGATTACTACAGTTTTGTTGTATAACTTGAGATGTAGAATGGTGATATGTCCAGCTTTTTTTTTTAAAGATTTTCTTTATTTGAGAGAGAGGAAGTGAAAGCATGAACAGGGGGAGGGGCAGAGGGACAGGGAGAGGGAGAAGCAGGCTCTCCACGTAGCAGGGAGCCTGATGTGGGGCCAGATCCCAGGACCCTGAGATCATGACCTGAACCAAAGGCAGATGCTTAACCAACTAAGCCACCCAGGCATCTCTCCAGCTTTGTTTTTCTTTCTCAAGATTGCTTTGGCTATTCAGGGTCTTTTGTGGTTCCATATAAATTTTAGGATAATTCATTCCACTTCTGTGAAAAATGTTGGCATTTTGATAGGGATTACACTGAATCTATAGATTTCTTTGTGTAGTATGGACATTTTAACAACATTAATTCTTGTAATCCCTGAGCATGGAATATTTTTCCATTTGTTTGTATTGTCTTCCATTTCTTTCATCAGTGTTTTATAGTTTTCATTGTATAGGTCCTTGGTTAAGTTTATTTCTAGGTATTCTTTTTAGTGAGATCATAAATTGTTATTTTCTCCTGTTACTTTGTTATTAGTGTATAGAAATGAAACAGACTTCTGCATATTAATTTTGTATCCTGCAACTTTACTGAATTCATTTATCAGTTCTAGAACTTTTTTTGGTGGACTATATGGTGGGTGTTTTATGTATAGTATCATGTCTTCTGCAAATAGTGACAGTTTAACTTCTTCCTTACCAATATGAATGCCTTTTATTTCTTTTTCTTGCCTGATTGTGGTAGGTAGGACTTAGAGTGCTATGTTGAATGAAAGTGGCGAGAGTGGATATCAGTGTCTTTTTTCATAACTTTGAGGGAAGCTTTCAGTTTTTCACCATTGACTATGCTGTTAGCTGTGGGTTTTCATATAAGGCCTTTATTATGTTGAAGTGTTTTCTCTAAACCCATATCATTGAGAGGTTTTATTATGAACAAATATATTTTGTCAAATAATTTTTCTGCACCTTTGGAGATGATCATTTGATTTGTAGCCTTTGTTTTGTTAATGTGGTACATCTTGATTATTGATTTGTGAATATTGAACCATCCTTGCATCCCTGGAATAAATCCCACTTGATCATGGTGAATGATCCTTTTGATATATTGTTGTGTGCAGTTTGCTAATATTTAAAAAAATGTTTTATTTAAATTAAAAATAGTTAACATACACTGTATTATTAGTTTCAGGGTAGAATTTAGTGATTCATCAGTTGCATAGAACACCCAATCTCATTACATCAAATGCCCTCTTTAATGCCCGTCACCCAATTACCCCATCACCCCTGCCCACCTCCCCTCGAGGATCTTTGCATCTATATTTATCAGGGTCATTGGCCTATGGTTTTCTTTTTTTGTAATATCTTTGGTTTTGTTATCATGGTAATGCTGGCCTTGTAGAATGTATTTGGAAGCTTTCCTTCCTTTTCTATTTTGGAATAGATTGAAGAGAATAGGTATTAACTCTTCTTTAAATATTTGGTAGAATTCACCTGTGACTCCATCTAGTTGTGGGATTTTTTGTAGGGAGTTTTTTTATTGCCGATTCAATTTCATTGCTAGTAATTGGCCTGTGTAGATTTTCTATTTCTTCCTCATTCAGATTGATTGATTGATTGATTCTTTGTCATTCAGCTTTAGATGATTGTATGTCCCTAGGAACTTATCCATTTCTTCTAGGTCATCCAATTTGTTGGCATATAACTTTCTGTAATATTCTCTTGTAATTCTTTGTATACCTATGATGTTGGTTGTTACTTCTTTTCTTTTGTTTCTGATTTTATTTATTTGAGTCTTTTCTCTTCGTCTTGATGAGTCTGGCTAAAGGATTATAAAATTTGTTTGTCTTTTCAAAGAAGCAGTTCTTGGTTTCATTGATCTTTTCTATTTTTGAAGTCTGTATGTCATTTATTTTTGCTCTGATTTTTATTATTTTCTTTCTATTCACCTTGGGATTTGTTCTTTGTCTAGTACCTTTAGGTGTAAGTTTAGATTGTTTTTTGAAGCTTTCTCTTGTTTGTTGAAGTAAGCCTGCATTGCTATAAATTTCCCTCTTAGAACTGCTTTCTCTATATCTCAGAGATTTTGGACATGCTTTCATTTTCTTTTGTCTCCATGTGTTTTTAGATTTCTTTTTAAAGTCACTCATTGACCCATCTGTTGTTTTAGCATGTCGTTTAGGCTCTCTGTGTTTGTGGATTTTTTTTCCTTGTGATTGCTTTCTAAACTTATATAATTGTGGTTGAGGGGAGGAGTTAAGATGGCGGAGGAGTAGGAGACACCGTTTTCAGCCGGTCCTCCGAGTCGAGCTGGATAGATACCAGACCAGCCTAAACAACCACGGAACCAGCCTGAGACGCAGGAAGACGCATCTGGATCTCTACAAATGAACATCTCCAGCGCTGAGTATTGAGGTACGAAGCGGGGAGCCATGAAACTGTGCACAGATATCGGAAGATAAACGGAAGGGGGAGGGAGCCGCCGCGTTCGGGTGCTGGGAAGCGGTAGCCACTTGCACGGGAGAGCGGGCGGGGCTCACGGTCGGCACCCGCAAAACAGCAGACTGAGACCGTGAGCCGGGTGCGCGCCACCAGGCATCTCGCGGAACCCCGGAATCCTGGTGCGCTCACTGGATCCAGACTGAGACCGGGAGATCCGGGAGCGGGCGCGGGGCGGCTGGCGGCTGACGGCATTAGAAACACAAAGGACAGAGATGCGCTGGCCCTGGAAGTGAGGGCTGGGACGCCGGGTGTGGGGCGCACATCCCGGGACACTGCAGGGTTGAGCAGCACCAACAGAAACAGAGTTAAAGTGGCCAGAACATTAGTAGAGAACGGGCCGCAATCCTTCTGTTCCGTGACAGAGGCTGAAATTTGGCCGCTGCTGCTCTGACTCTCAGAAGAGGCACAGCAAACCGCCAGGGAAAGCCGCCAGAGAACAAAAGCCTGGAAATACCGGCTCAGAGAGTGCCCATCCCCATCCCCCCTCGCAGGGGACACGGAGACTCTACCCAAACAGGGCTGCCTGAGTATCGGCGCGGCAGGCCCCTCACCCAGAAGGCAGGCTGAAATTTCAAGAAGCCCACAACCCGAGGCGCCGGGGTGGCGCAGTCATTGAGCGCCTGCCTTTGGCTTAGGGCGTGATCCCAGAGTTCCAGAAAGGAGTCCCTCATCGGGCTCCTCCGCTGGGAGCCTGCTTCTTCCTCTCCCACTCCCCTGCTTCTGTTCCCTCTCTCGCTGGTTGGCTGCCACATAAATAAATAAATAAAATCTTTAAAGAAGAAGCCCACATCCCTAAGATCCCTATAAAACAAGGGGCACGGCCTGGGACCCAGTCAATAATTTGGGCTCTGGAAACCCCGCAACCTCTCTTCATCAGAATGACAAGAAGGAGAAGCCCCCCCCAGCAAAGAAAAGACAGTGAGACTGTGGCCTCTGCCACAGAAATAATGGATATGGATGTAACCAAATTATCAGAAATGGAATTCAGAGTAACGATGGTCAAAATGATGAGTAGAATTGAAAAAAGTATAAACGAAAAGGTTACTGAGAATATAGAATCCCTAAGGACAGAAACGAGAGCGAATCTGACAGAAATTAAAAATTCTATGAGCCAAATGCAGGCAAAACTAGAGGCTCTGACAGCCAGGGTCGCAGAAGCAGAGGAAAGGGGTAGTGAATTGGAGGATGGGTTAATAGAGGAAAAAATGAAAATAGAAGATGGTCTTAAAAAAATCCATGCCCACGAATGTAGGTTACGGGAGATTACTGACTCAATGAAACGATCCAATGTTAGAGTCATCGGCATCCCCGAGGGGGTGGAGAAAAACAGAGGTCTAGAAGAGATATTTGAACAAATTGTAGCTGAAAACTTCCCTAATCTAGCAAGGGAAACAAACATTCGTGTCCAAGAGGCAGAGAGGACCCCTCCCAAGCTCAACCATGACAAACCTACGCCACGTCACGTCATAGTGCAATTCGCAAATATTAGATGCAAGGATACAGTATTGAAAGCGGCCAGGGCAAAGAAATTTCTCACGTACCAAAGCAAAAGCATCAGAATTATGTCAGACCTGTCTACACAGACCCGGAATGAAAGAAAGGGTTGGGGGAGCATATTTAAAGCTCTTTCAGAGAAAAACATGCAGCCAAGGATCCTTTATCCAGCAAGGCTGTCATTCAGAATTGATGGAGAAATAAAGACATTTCAGAATCGCCAGTCACTAACCAATTTTGTAACCATGAAACCAGCCCTACAGGAGATATTACGGGGGGTTCTATAAAAGTAAAAAGGCCCCAAGAGTGATACAGAACAGAAAGTCACAGCCAATACAAACAAAGACTTTACTGACAACATGGCAGCATTAAAAGCATATCTCTCAGTAATCAGTCTTAATGTAAATGGTTTGAACCATCCCATATACGCCACAGGGTTGCAGATTGGATAAAAAGAAATGACCCATCCATTTGCTGTCTAAAAGAGACTCATTTCGAACCCAAAGATGCATTCAGACTGAGAGTAAGGGGATGGAGTACCATCTTTCACGCAAATGGTCCTCAAAAGAAAGCTGGGGTAGCAATTCTCATATCAGATAAATTAGATTTTAAACTACAGACTATAGTTAGAGACGCAGAAGGGCACTATATTATTCTTAAGGGAAGTATTCAACAAGTGGATATGACAATTATAAATATATATGCCCCCAACAGGGGAGCAGCAAAATACACAAGCCAACTCTTATCCAGAATAAAGAGACATATAAATGAAAATACATTAATAGTAGGGGACCTCAACACTCCACTCTCAGAAATAGACAGAACACCCTGGCAAAAACTAAGCAAAGAATCAAAGGCTTTGAATGCCATACTCGACGAGTTGGACCTCTTAGATATATATAGAACATTACACCCCAGAACCAAAGAATACTCATTCTATTCTAATGCCCATGGAACATTCTCAAGAATAGACCAGGTTCTGGGACACAAAACAGGTCTCAACCGATACCAAAAGATTGAAATTATCCCCTGCGTATTCTCAGACCACAACGCTCTGAAATTGGAACTCAACCACAAGGAAAAATTTGGAAGAAACTCAAACACTTGGAGACTAAGAGCCATACTGCTCAGGAATGACTCGATAAACCAGGAAATCAAAAATCAAATTAAACAATTTATGGAGACCAATGAGAATGAAAATACAACAGTCCAAAACCTATGGGATACTGCAAAGGCAGTCCTAAGGGGGAAATACATAGCCATCCAAGCCTCACTCAAAAGAATAGAAAAATCTAAAATGCAGTTTTTATATTCTCACCTCAAGAAGCTGGAACAGCAACAGAGGGACAGGCCTAATCCATGCACGAGGAAGCAGTTGACCAAAATTAGAGCTGAAATCAATCAAGCAGAAACCAGAAGTACAGTAGAGCAGATCAACAGGACTAGAAGCTGGTTCTTGGAGAGAATCAATAAAATTGACAGACCACTGGCAAGACTTATCCAAAAGAAAAGAGAAAGGACTCAGATTATTAAAATTATGAATGAAAAAGGAGAGGTCACGACGAACACCATTGAAATTGGAAGGATTATTAGAAATTTTTATCAACAGCTATATGCCAATAAACTAAGCAATCTGGAAGAGATGGAATCCTTCCTGGAAACTTATAAACTACCAAGATTGAAACCGGAAGAAAATGATTTCTTAAACAGGCCCATTAATTATGAGGAAATTGAGTCAGTGATAAACAACCTTCCAAATAACAAAACTCCAGGCCCGGACGGTTTTCCTGGGGAATTCTACCAAACATTCAAAGAAGAAATAATACCTATTCTCCTAAAGCTATTTCAAAAAATAGAAACAGAAGGAAAGCTACCAAACTCATTCTATGAGGCCAATATTACCTAGATCCCCGAACCAGGCAAAGACCCCCTCAAAAAGGAGAATTACAGACCGATTTCCCTAATGAATATGGACGCCAAAATCCTCAACAAGATACTTGCTCATAGAATCGAACAGTACATTAACAGGATTATCTATCACAATCAAGTGGGATTCATACCTGGGATGCAAGTGTGGTTCAATATTCGCAAATCAATCAGCGTGATACATCATATCAACAAGAAAAGACTCAGGAAGCATACGATCCTCTCAATCGATGCCGAAAAAGCATTTGACAAAATACAGCATCCTTTCCTGATTAAAACCCTTCAGAGTGTAGGAATAGAAGGTACATTTCTCAATCTCATAAAAGCCATCTATGAAAAGCCTACTGCAAATATTATTCTCAATGGAGAAAAGCTGGAAGCCTTTCCCTTAAGATCAGGAACTCGACAAGGATGCCCACTCTCGCCACTATTATTCAACATAGTACTAGAAGTCCTTGCAACAGCAATCAGACGACAAAAAGGGATCAAAGGTATTCAAATTGGCAAAGAAGAAGTCTAAATGTCTCTCTTTGCAGATGACATGATACTCTATATGGAAAACCCAAAAGAAGCCACTCCCAAATTATTAGAAGTTATAGAGCAATTCAGTAACGTGGCAGGATACAAAATAAATGCTCAGAAATCAGTTGCATTTCTGTACATGAATAACGGGAACGAAGAAAGAGAAATTAGGGAATCCATCCCATTTACAATAGCACCAATAACCATACGTTACCTTGGAATTAACTTAACCAGAGACGTAAAGGACCTATATTCTAGAAACTATAAATCACTCTTGAAAGACATTGAGGAAGACATAAAAAGATGGAAAGATATTCCATGCTCATGGATCGGAAGAATTAACATAGTTAAAATGTCCATGCTACCCAGAGCAATCTACACTTTCAATGCTATCCCGATCAAAATACCAAGGACATTTTTCAAAGAACTGGAACAAACAGTCCTTAAATTTGTATGGAAACAGAAAAGGCCCCGAATCTCCAAGGAACTGTTGAAAAGGAAAAACAAAGCTGGGGGCATCACAATGCCGGATTTCGAGCTGTACTACAAAGCTGTGATCACAAAGACAGCATGGTACTGGCACAAAAACAGACACATAGACCAATGGAACAGAATAGAGAGCCCAGAAATGGACCCTCAGCTCTTTGGGCAACTAATATTTGATAAAGCAGGAAAAAACATCCGGTGGGAAAAAGACAGTCTCTTCAATAAATGGTGCTGGGAAAATTGGACAGCTACATGCAAAAGAATGAAACTTGACCACTATCTCACACCATACACAAAAATAAACTCCAAATGGATGAAAGACCTCAATGTGAGACAGGAATCTATCAAAATTCTAGAGGAGAACATAGGCAACAACCTCTACGACATCAGCCAAAGCAACCTTTTTCATGACACATCCCCAAAGGCAAGAGAAACAAAAGATAAAATGAATTTATGGGACTTCATCAAGATTAAAAGTTTCTGCACAGCCAAGGAAACAGTCAGAAAAACTAAGAGGCAGCCCACGGAATGGGAGAAGATATTTGCAAATGACACTACAGATAAAGGACTGGTATCCAAGATCTACAAAGAACTTCTCAAACTCAATACATGAGAAACAAATAAACAAATCAAAAAATGGGCAGAAGATATGAACAGACACTTTTCCAATGAAGACATACAAATGGCTAACAGACACATGAAAAAATGTTCAAAATCATTAGCCATCAAGGAAATTCAAATCAAAACCACACTGAGATACCACCTACGCCAGTTAGAATGGCAAAAATAGACAAGGCAAGAAACAACAATTGTTGGAGAGGATGTGGAGAAAGGGGATCCCTCCTACATTGTTGGTGGGAATGCAAGTTGGTACAGCCACTCTGGAAAACAGTGTGGAGGTCCCTTAAAACGTTAAAAATTGAGCTACCCTATGACCCATCCATTGCACTACTGGTAATTTACCCCAAAGATACAGACGTAGTGAAGAGAAGGGCCATATGCACCCCAATGTTCACAGCTGCAATGTCCACAATAGCTAAATCGTGGAAGGAGCCGAGATGCCCTTCAACAGGTGACTGGATTAAGAAGTTGTGGTCCATATATACAATGGAATATTACTCAGCTATCAGAAAGAACGAGTTCTCAACATTTGCTACAACATGGACAGCACTGGAGGAGATAATGCTAAGTGAAATAAGTCAAGCAGAGAAAGACAACTATCATATGATTTCTCTCATCTATGGAACATAAGAACTAGGATGATCAGTAGGGGAAGAAAGGGATAAAGAAAGGGGGCGGTAATCAGAAGGGGGAATGAAACATGAGAGACTATGGACTATGAGAAACAAACTGAGGACTTCAGAGGGGAGGGGGGTGGGGGAATGGGATAGACCGGTGATGGGTAGTAAGGAGGGCACGTATTGCATGGTGCACTGGGTGTTATACACAACTAATGAATCATCGAGCCTTACATTGGAAACCAGGGATGTACTGTATGGTGACTAACATAATATAATAAAAAATCATTAAAAAAATAAACTTATATAATTGTGGTTGGAAAAGATGCATGATATGATTTAAATCTTTTTTGAATTTATTGAGATTTGTTTTGTGGCCCAACATGTGATCTATCTTGGAGAACGTTTCATGTGCCCTTGAAATAAATGTATATTGTTTTGAATAGATTTTTTTAAAAGATTTTATTATTTTAGAGAGAGAGAGAAAGAGAGAGTGCATGTGAGTGGGGGAAGTGACAGAAGGAGAGGGACAGTGAGAGAATCTCAAACAGACTCTGCACTAAGCACAGAGCCCAACGCTGGGCTTGATCTCATGACCCTGACGTGATGTGAATGTTTAACTGACTGAGCCATCCAAACGCCCCTTGGATGGAATGTTTTGAATGTATCTGTTAAGTCTGTTTGTCCTAATGTGTCATTTCAAGCACTGTTTCATTATTGACTTTCTGCCTGTGTGATCTATCCACTGATGTAAGTGGAATGTTAATGTCTCCTACTATTATTGTATTATTGTCAATTTCTTCTTGTATGTCTGTTAATATTTGCTTTATAGACTTAGGTACTCCCATGTTGAGAGCATAGATATTCACACTTTTTGTTATTTGAGTATAATTGACATACAATGTTACATTAGTTTTAAGTGTAAACCATATTGATTCATTCTTTATAGGTTGTGCTATGCTTACCACAAGTGCACTTACCATCTGTCACCATACAATGCAATTACAATATCATTGACTACATTCCCTCTGCTGTGCATTATATTCTCTTGAGTTATTCATTTTATAACTGTAAGCCTGTGTCTCCGTCTCCCCTTCACCTCTTTTGCCTATCCTCTACTCCCTTCTTCACTCTCTAGTGGCAACTGACTGTTCTCTGTGTTTATAGATCTGATTTGGGAGAATAGATACTTAAAATTGTTACATTTGCTTGTTGGGTTTGTTCCTTTATTGTTGTGTCATGCTCTACTTTGTCTCTTGTTCCAGTGCTTGTTTTAAATTTGGTTTTGTCTGATATAATTATTGCTACCTGGCTTTTTCCTCCTTGAATTTGCATGGAATATTTTTTTCTATCTGCTCTCTTTTAGTATGTGTCTGTGTCTAATGTGAGTCTTTTGTAGGCAGTATATAGGCGGGTCTTATTTTTCTTAATCCATTCTGCCTATGTCTTTTGGAGCATTAAACAATTTATGTTTAAAGTAATTATTATTTTTTTCTTAAGTTATTATTGATAGTTACGGTCTGCACTGTCAAGGTGGAGGGGGAGTGTAAACTGTGGCACTTGCTAGCTCCTCCAATTCAGAGATAGTTCCAGCAGCTCCCCTGCCATTTGATGAAGTTCTAAGATAGGCTATATTATATACTAGTTGCTCTTTTAAACCGTGGCTTTTTTTCTATGCCCCAGGGTAGACAAATTCACTTCCAGTACCTCAGTACGATCTCTCTCCACTGCAGTTTGCGCACAGTGGTGGAAGTTTCCTTCCTTACTGTGTCTTTGTCTCCCCTCTCTGGCTATTCTCTCTTACCCTTCAATCCAATCTTTTTGTGCAGAAGATGTTCAGTCAGCCCTCAGTTCTTTAGGAGGAATTGCTCTATAAATAGGTATAGATGTGGTGGTCTGTGGAGGAGGGGAGTTCAGGATCTTCTTACATCACCATCGTGGACAGGAATCCCCCTCTATGTTTTACCATTTTCAATTCATTCATACTACTATCACTGCAATTTTTACCCATATTTAAATTATCCAAGTTACAGGGACTTAGGGACAAAGAATTTGGGGAGGAGAATTGAATCTGGGAAGTATTATAGAATTAATGACATCATCCCTGGAAAATTTCATGGCAAATACCCTCTATGCTGCTGAGCAGAAGGTGTTTGGTGACTTCCTAAACTCACCACCCAATTCAGTGCCTTTAATAAAGTTGCAGATGAAGAATTATGTTAACTTCTTAGGACCATGTGTTCTATCCTCAGATGAAACTGAGATGAATATATAAAGCTAATACTTGAGGACTCTCACCATGAAAATGGGTGTTTCATCTTACAGAATCAATTGAAGTCACTGAATTAATTTGTGAGACTTGGTCATTTTTTATACTCTTAGGTTAGTACTGCTGAAATGTGTATCTTGGAGTTTGAGTGATAATTAACTTTTTTTAAACAGGAAAATCCTACAATATGTGAACCTGTTGGCTTAAAGACTCTAAACTTCTATTTAAAACATATAATTCAATCTGTTAATGATCTTAATCATTCTAAAATGAGACAGTCACAATACAAAACGTGGAACTGTTAGTGCAATCAATGTGATAGAGTCAGGGTCAGTAGCATCTGTAAGGAACATGCAGAAAAGAAAGAGGAAGAATGAAGATGGATTGGAAAGAGACTAGAAGAGTAAGAGAAGAGACAGGAAAAGGGATAAGAAAATCCTAAAGGACAAATAAGGAGGATTTTATAACTTTTCTTAAATATAAAATTAAAATTTATGACATAAGACCCTCTCTGCTTTGTCTAACACTGTTATCTATCACCTGCCTAAAACAGTGGCTCACACATAGAAAAAAACCAGGAAATATGTGATGAATGAATTTCCTAGAAATAGGTATTAAATTATTCATGTAAGAAATAAAATAGTAGCCCTTCCAAATATATAGAGAAATTGAGTTTAATAATACCTTCTCCACAAGCTTGTACTTCCTGAGGATGACCTAGTTATATATACATAAAAAGTGAGTATTTAACTGAGTGAAGAAATTTCTACCCTTTCTGTTACAAACATTTGGAATTAATACCTGAGAGAGCTTGTTTGGAGAAAAATACTGTGCTCTACCCTTTTAGAAAACCCTGGTGACTTTTTGAAGCTCTCAGGACTTCAGAAGCTAAATATCCATAGGGTTTGTTATCATTCTTGTTAGAGACAAAACATTTTTTCAGTCATTCAGGGCTTGTGGAGACCCATCTTTAAACAGGAAACATAGATACATATTAAATAAGATGGTCAGAATTATAGATTTGTATAGAAGTGGGTAAGAACATTGAGAGATCGTGTTCAGTTATTTCATTTTACAGGTAGAGTGCCAACCCCGTGAGCCAGTGTGTTCTCAGCAATACATTCGCAGAGCCAGAGCTAGAAGTCAGCCTAACTTCCAGTCCAATGGTCTTCCTCAATAATGCTCTGCACCTGCTTAATAGAGTCATGAAAAAGCTAAAATGACTTATATTTGATAGGATCACTCTAACCTAATTGGAAGTGCCCAATTCAACCCTGAGTTTTTTGAATTTCATTTAAAATAAAATTGGCTTCCCTTCCTGAAAGACATTTTTTTTTTGCCATTCAGAGTTTCTTTTGCTAACCCCCTTTCCTGTTTCTTCACACAACCTAGTCAGTTTTCTGACTCTGAGCATAGCCTCTCAGACGAGGCATTGGCTGGTTCCTTCAAATGTGGAGTAAAGTAATACTGAAGGAGAGGGAACTACACCAGAATCCTGGAGGTGGGGGATTGAGACTTCCTTCCTCTTATTTAAAACAGAATTTGGTTCTCAAATAGGGCAGGAATAGCTGAGGACAGATGTCTGCTTTACAAAGTGGGGAAAAAATAAAATAAGTTGGAGAGCACAAAAGTCAGAAACACATGAATCTTGGAAAATCTTCACTTTAAGGAGACAAACATCAAAAGATTGTGTGTGTGTGTGTGTGTAGAATTGATTTGATAAGACAATGCAATGCAGTGATTGAAATTTGAGAATAAGAGAGTGATGGTGTAGAATAAAAGGATGAAAATATTTTCAATAAGAAAAAACTTCTGACACAGTATTTTACAGAAGAGCAGAAACCAAAGGGAAGTTAAAGGGGAATAGAGAGAGGGATGCAACTCTGACAAGTGCAGTTTTATAATTAAAAAGCATCTTTCCTATCTGCCTGTTCAGCCATAGGATGTACATTTTTAGGAGAAGAGAAATTCAGAGAGCTTAGTCTTAATTTCTGTACGTTATCTTCCCTGAAAGGCAAAGCTATATATAAGATTCTTCAAAATGGGAAATAAGTTATTTTGCTATGCAGGAGAGTGATCTGTTGTCTCAGAGAAGGTCAGTACTGAGCCTGGTATTAGTTACTCTTGGTGGACTGAATGCTTGAGTCACACTGGTTTCCCTATTAAAGAAATAGTGATAGAGACATTGCCTGGTAATGAAAGAGAGGGGAAGAGGGAAGGTTTTCAGGCAGTATGTTGGTTTGTGTAAAAATATCCCTACGTAAAAACTATGAAGTGTTTGGAAGCATTGATAATAGCAGATAAGGATGTGAAAACATATCCTGAGACATACCTTCACTCATGTACCAAACTTGAAGAAATAGTTGCAAAACCCCTGATATGTAAAGATAATTCTTACAACTGACAGTGGGGGAATGTATTGATCATTTTCCTCTTATGAATCATAGCCAGTGTTTCCCTGTGTATGTTTACCTGTGGTCCCAAACTTTGGAGTGTTGGGGATGAAGATCTTCTTGAATGCTTTGACCCTTATTTTTTCCTGAGTTGACTGGATACAAGTAAAATTTGTATATAATTGGATCAGTTTCTTAAGAGATCAGGGAAAAAGATACAAAGAAAAGAGGAAATGTAGGGAGTTATTTTGAGTTGTTCCTAAGAGGAGCATGTTTACCTGAGGGAGGGACTCATTCAGAGGACCTATAACAAGTCATTGATACCAGCCTGGTGTATCTTGTAAAAGCAAGGCTTTATCTATTTTTGATGTGGAGATATAAAGAACCTGATCTCCAAGCTATCAGGGAGCCCCAGAGTGTGGAGGACCGATCTTTGTTTAGAGTTGTATTTGTTTAGAGCTTTATTTTA
Organism: Ursus americanus; assembly: GCF_024610735.1. NCBI lineage: Eukaryota > Metazoa > Chordata > Mammalia > Carnivora > Ursidae > Ursus > Ursus americanus. The sequence goes on from NC_142135.1 coordinate 80,643,811, forward strand.
TTTTCTCAGTTCAGAAACAGGGAACATCATACTTCTCTTGCTTCAGATGAGAGTCTCAAATTAAATTTCAAAAGGTATTGACATTGCAAAGTGTGTAAACAAGGATAGAAACTGGAGAATAATGTAGGCTGATACATTAAAAATATAAATAGGGATGCATGGTTAATTACATGAATCATAGTATATATAAGATGAGGTAATTTATTTGCCTGGAAGAAGCACAACTACTCTAAGATGAGAGGAAAATTTCTCTTATTGCCTCACAACCCCCCAAAGGCTCTTCTGCAGCCCAGTATCCCATAAAATCATTCTATCATGTCAGTGTGCTCCTGTCCTGATATACCTGTGTTCTAAGTCAGTCACTGGATAGCAGGGCAGAACAGCATATTAAGATGAATGAGGAGTATCTAGGTAGAAATAAAGTCCTAAGGAGTTGGCCAGGCAGACACAAGGCAAGCTGTGACGTGAGAGCCATCCTCTGAGGAATGGATCTTGGCTTTGCTTCGCCACAGAGAAGGCTGCTGGGTCAACAGGAGCTGGGGTTGCTAATGTAGGGTTTATGAGACCTGGAAGTATCAGAGAGGGTGAAGACCACTGATTTATAGGCCGCCCCAGCTGAGATTGGCCCAAGCTTTGACTTGGCTTAAGTTTACAAAAGGTACTCATTAGTAGACTTCACTGTAGAGTATTGAGGACACAGGGGCAGAGAACATTAACTGAGAAAAGGAGAAAGAAAAGGGTGGAAGTACTGTAATCCTGTGACCTTTGATTGAATGTACAAAGAGAGCCCAAACAGTATTCAAGAAATTATTCACGTTACTTGTTTTTACTCTTTGTTGGTTTTATTCATTTATTTAATGATAAATATTTGTTGAGCATTTTCTGTAGAGTTGTTACTCATTAACGTTATAGCAGTAACCATGATGCACCCAGCCCCTTCCTCACGTGGAACTTAAAATGTAATGAAGAAGACATATGTTGAATAAGAAGTTATGAGTGTGGCTGATGTTATAAACATGCCACTAGGGAGTGCTATGATATATACAATGCAAGGAGCTCTCCTGGACCCAGGTTCTTGGAAGTGTGTCTTGATATAATGATGTTGAAACTGAGATTTGTAGAATAAATAGATGTTAATAGGAAAGCATGAAGGGCAGATGTTTCAGACAGAATGATTACCCAGTGCAAAGCCTCAAGATGAGAGAGAATGAAGTTTATTTTTTTAAAGGTTTTATGTATTCATTTTAGAGAGAGAGAGCGTGAAGAGGGTGTGGGACAGAGGGAGAGAATCTCAAGCAGAATCTGTCCTGAGTGCAGAGCCTGAACACGGTACTCTGTGCAGAGTCAGTCTCATGACCCTGAGATTATGACTTGACCTGAAACCAAGACTCCGACACTTAAGGGACTGAGCCAACCAGGTGCCAGGAGAGAATGAAGATTTTAGGCAAGCAAAAGGAAACCAAATTTCCTCTGGCATTGTAGGGCAAGAACATGTTGTTCTCTGAGCCTGGAGAGGAGGATGAGAGCCAGGTCTTGGATGGCCTGATAAATCTTGAAATGGAGTATTTTAGTTTAAGAGCATTGGCAAGTATGTGAAAGGTCTTAGGGAGAATAATCATGTGCTTAAATTTATACTTAAAAATCTCTCATTTTGTATGTAGATAATGGGAATAAAGGCAAATGAGCTTTGAAGGGGGAAGACACATAGTGACTTAATACTCAATTTGAAAAATGACATGTGAAGACTTAGACAAGAATGGTGATATTTGGAAGAAAACAAAGGACATATTTAAGAGGTGTTTAGAGGTTGGAATTAATAGAATTTGCTGATTTATTGAATATTGGGGATTGCGGATGGAGGAGTCCATTTTTACTTCTATATTTTGAGGAACTGGGTTAAAATTGGTGCCACTTATTGTGACTAAGGACCTGAGAGAAGAGCAGTTTCGAGGATGAGCCAGTTAGTTTAGTTTCAGATCTGCTGAGTGGGAGATGCTCTTGAAGCATCAAGTCAGTAGGCAGTTAGATTTATGAAGTGAGAACTCAAGAAATAATACCCCAGCCTTGAAGCCCCTAGCTGAGATGGTAATTAAAGCCAGGGGATTGGATGCCACCTAGGGATAGACTATGGAGTGAGAAAAGGCCAAAGATGCAGTTCTGAGGAACACTGAGTTTGGTGGTGGAGCAGGTGAGAGAACCCGAGGAAACTGCTACTGGGAAGGAATTCCCAAAGAGTAGGAGGAGAAGCAGGAACCTGTAGTGTCTCAGAAGCCCAGTGGATTATTTGTAAGAGGGAGTGTTTAGCAATGATCAAGTAAAGAACTTCCCATCCAGATGAACACCAAAGCATTAAATTAAGTATAAAGGATTAATTTACATGGAGGAAGCAGAGATGTTTTTGGAAAGGTTCCTGGAGAAACACGGGACAAAAATTTTGGCATTAGTTTCCTTAAGTGAGTAGATATTATTTACAGAGCAGTAGAAATAAATATGTGAAAAAGTTATGTGTAACTTTAATAAAGCATTTATTCCATATTAGAAATGTTCAATTGAATTGAACATACCTTACTACTTTTGGTTTTATATTTATCAAAGACTTACAAGTTCTTGGGGTATATTTTGTCTGACCAGCAAACCATATTCAAAGAAACCAGAATCTCTAAACACACACCTGATTAATTTTTCTCTTGTGAAACAGCTATTAGTTTTAAAATTTAATTAATAAGTAAATTAATTAATTTTTAAAAAGATTTTATTTATTTAAGAGTGAGAGTATGAGCTGGGGGGAGTGGCAGAGATAGAGGGAAAAGCAGACTCCCTGTTGAGTAGGGAGTCCCACATGGAGGGCTCAATCCCAGGACCCCAAGATCATGACTTGGGCCAAAGGCAGGTGCTTAACTGACTGAGCCACCCAGGTGCCATGAAACTGCTATTATTTTTATGGTGTTTTTTTTTTTGAGAATAAACTAGGATAATTAAATATTTGAAAATCTTCATTTTTAGAATAGTAGAAAATGAGACAAAAGTTCAGAAATCTCTGGTTTGTGTTTATTTGAAATACTCATAGTGTTAAAGAATATCCCTCTCTATTTACAGCCAATAAAATCTAAACAAAAAAATAAAATAGCATGCTTAACCTAAGTAACACATAGTTGATTTTGTTCTTATTCTAAATTAAATTAGAATTAAAATTGGAATTGAAAAATAGAATTTATTGATTTTGATTTACTCAAAGTCACATTTTATCTGTTAAATTCATAAGTTACCATGAGATATATTTATCACTTTTTGAGGTATGTCTTCATAGTTGAGAGTAAAACAATGATCAAGTCACAGAAAATGGTATTTGAATGTTAAGTTTACTCTTATGAATCAGCTCACTTTTCTGTTTTCACCTTCTTCTCAATGTCAGTAAGTGATACCAATTTATTCCCTGTCATTAGCAAAATAAAGTCACCTCTGACTCAATCAATTTCTACAGGGGGACCTTTGTTGACTATCATGACAGTAGTAGTTCTTACCATTGTAATGATGACAGTCACATGACTAGCAGTGTTCTTGGTGAGCCTGAAGCATGTTGTATCTAGATCTGCTCCATTCATTATGAGATCCCACTAGGACCCACAATCCATTTGCCCAGTCTTCTCATGGCCACTCTCATGTCTTTGTTTCTTAATGTATAGATTGCAGGATTCAAGAGGGGGGTGATAGCAAAGTCAACGATGAACAAACACTTATCCAGTGATGTTGTGGGGAAAGGCCACATGTAGAGAAACATGCACGGTGTAAAAAATAAAATCACTACAGTGATGTGAGCTGACAATGTGACAAATGCTTTGGACAAGTCCCCTGAAGATCGTTTCCAGACAGTGACCAAAATGAAGATATAGGATATAATTAAAGAGAAGAAGGTAGCCATGGATATAAACCCACTGTTAGCAATGATTACAAACTCTAGCTTATAAGTGTCTACACAAGCAAGTTTCATGACCCGAGGAAAATCACAGTAAAAACTATCTACTTCATTAGGGCCACAAAAGGGCAAATTTATGACAAAAACAAACTGAGAGACAGCATGGATTATCCCCACTATCCAGGCAGCCACTACAAAGGAAACACACATTTTGGGGCTCATGATGGTCAGGTAGTGGAGAGGCTTACAGATTGCAGTGTACCGGTCATATGCCATGGCTGTGAGCAGCACCATCTCACCTCCACCTGTGACATGAATAAAAAATATCTGTATCATGCATTTTGGATAGGAAATGATGTTGCAGTTAGTGGAAAGATTAAAGATCGTTTTGGGGACTGTGGTAGAGGACAGACCTAGATCAAGAAGAGAGAGGTTGACCAATAGGAAGTACACGGGGGTGTGTAAATGAGAGTCAATAATTACCGTGAACACAATGAAGAGGTTTCCCAGGATAATTCCCATATAGAACACAGAGAAGAACCAAAAGAGAAAAAGATGCATCTTCCATGAATTTGAAAGTCCAATCAATACAAATTCAGATACCACAGAGTCATTTGTTGCATCCATTGGCTCAATCAGTAGGGAAGATGCTGAAGTATTTTCTAAAGTTAGAAAATAAGGAAGAATTGAGAAATATGGAAACTTAATGGTTTTGTGGGAAATATGTTGCAGGTGTCTAATTTAGAAAGTAGAACACATACGGAGGGGGTGGGAGAAATGAAGATAAAAACATAGAAATGAGATAATGAAAAGTTAGGCTAGGGTGACAGGGAATGAAATCGTGTGGGAATAAGGCAGGTAAAGTGGAGGAATTAGGAGCAAAGAGTAGCATCTTACTAGTAGAGAGCTTCTTTACTAGTGTTCATTGTGCAATAATTTGGGCTTCTTCAGTCTTCTCCATGTGTATTCAAGAAAACATCTTCCATGTCATAAATAGTCAGCCATGATTTGAATGTTCAGACTCTTTTTTAAAAATATTTTATATGTTTATTTGAGAGAGAGAGTGTGTGTGCACGTGCAGAAGCAGGGGGAGCAGCAGGCATAGAGAGAGGGAGAAGGAGGCTCTCCGCTGAGCAGGGAGCCCGATGTGACACTCGATCCCAGGACTCTGAGATCATAACCTGAGCCGAAGGGAGATGCTTAACTGACTGAGCCACCCAGGCACTCCAAGAATGTTTCAAGTCTTAATCATATTTGTTTTTTTTCTTTTAAGATTTTTAAAATTTATTTGACAGAGAGAGACACAGCAAGAGAGGGAACACAAGCAGAGGGAGTGGGAGTGGGAGAGAGAGAAGCAGGCCACCTGCTGAGCAGGGAGCCCAATGCGATGTGGGTCTCCATCCCAGGACCCTGGGAGCATGACCTGAGCCGAAGGCAGACACTTAATGACTGAGCCACCCAGGTGCCCCAGTCTCAATCATATTTGCGCACACATACTGTAGCAGAATGTACTCTCTGAGTATTCTTTTACTTTGCACCTATAAAATCTCAGGCATTAATCACTCACGCAGTAGTGAATGGTGACCGGACAATGAGTTTAAGAGTGTTGCATATAAGAGGAATCATAGCTTAAGATGAATAGGCTTAGTCCTCTGATAGTTTCCAATATTGTGACTCCAACCAGTGACTTGGAGAATTAAGATGTACTTTAAATTGGTGAAAATCTAAACCCCAGAGTGTCAGCAGACTCAGAAAAAGGGCTTCTCCATACTTTGCTAGTATTGAGAGAGAAGAGTTCTGTTCTGGGATTAATGAGTGGCAATTCAAACACAAAACTGAGAGATAATGGTGTCTTTACTGAAACAAAATATTTAATCATGATATACTAAGAGCATGTGAAAACTACAGAACCCCGGAGAGTCATGAGAGATAAAGGTCATGAGAGCTTGTCTTTAAGTATTTGAAGCTTAGTTTACTTAAAATGCTATTTGTGGTGATGGGTAGTAAGGAGGGCACGTATTGCATGGTGCACTGGGTGTTATATGCAACTAATGAATCATCGAACTTTACATCGGAAACCGGAGATGTACTGTATGGTGACTAACATAATATAATAAAAAAAACATTAAAAAAATGAAGGTGAGTAAAATGGCTACAAACAACTTTTTAAAGGGAAATATCTGTTATCACTAAGGGTAAGTAGAAAGGTTAAAGATAGGGGAGCATAGGTGGTTCAGTAGGTCAAGCGTCAAACTTTTGGTTTCGGCTCAGGTCATGATGTGAGGATTGTGAGACTGAGCCCCAGGTGGAGCCCCTGGTGGTGTCTGTCCTCAGCAGGAGTCTGCTTGAGATTCTCTCTCCCTTTCTCTCTGCTCCTCCCACTCATGCTCTCTCTTTCTCTCAAATAAATAAATCAATAAATAAATCTTAAAAAAAGGAGGAAGGTTGAAGATGTGTATATATAACATGTATTTGGATCCATTCATTATTTAATCTAAAAGGAAAAATAAAAGGTACATTTCAAAGATATAATTAGAAATGAGAAGATATTTAGAAAGGGGGATTTGATAAGATGAGCTAGGCCATCATAAATGATGCAAATTTGGACTTGTCGAGATGTCCATTAAATTATTAAGTAACCAAAATTGTTCACAAAGGAATATGTATTTGGTGAGCTCTTTATAATCTTACACTACAAAAATATGTAAGTATATGCATCAACATTTTAGATAACTTTGGATAATGACATTTTAGGTACTTTTAATACTAAAAATGTTGACCATCTATGTTTTTTAGTTTTCTATATTAGCCGTGTGTTTGTAATAAAAATTATGGAAAGGAGGAAATGGACCTACAAATACAAGAAGAAACTGGTAGTTACCAAGGGGAAGGTGGTTGGGGTATGGGCAAAATAGTGTAAAGGGGAGTGGGAGATAAAGCTTGCAATTATGGAATGAATAAGTCACTGGGATGGAAGTTACAGCACGGAGAATACAGTCAATGATATTGTAATAGCATTGTATGGTGATGTATGGTAGCTACACTTGTGGTGAGCATGATCAAAACAATAATAATTATGAAAAGGAAATGAAAGCAGTAAGAGAAGTAAGTTCAAGAAAAGGAAAAAATTCTGTGAAATATATGGTTGGAGTATGCGTATACGTGATAGAAGTAGATTATTAATTGTTACTATTATTATTCTTACTATTTTGGTACTAGTTTTATAGTTTAACTAGTCCTCGTTAAACCAATATTTCTCAGTCAATAAGTGATGATTTCTGGGTATACTATGAAGAAAACCTTCATGTTTCATACCTAATTTTAACCAGAAATGTACAGGCTTCCTTACTTGGAGAACATTAATGCACGTGAATGAATTTTGGGTCAAGGAATATAATGATTGGTAACTGGATGGCATTTTACAGAATGCTGGTGTGTTCGTTATTTGGAATAGGCAAGTCCTACACCAAGAACAAGAAAGCACTTACAGAAGCCACTCTACCTTGCCAACCAAAATTTCTTGTTCCTAATATGTCCTTATGGTTTCTAAAACAGAGAGAACACCTATTTATTTACATATTTGATGGAAATTTCTGAATTTTGGAAGAAGGTAGGTAAATGAAATATGATAATCTATGTAACTTGGCCATGGATTGTTATAAGAGGGGCATGTAGCTGAGTTTTGATAAGATACACAACAGTGCCTTCTGTGGAAAGTTTTCTTTCCCAGATTAAAATACAAAGAATAATGTGGAGAAGTCTCTTTTTCTGGCTCTTTTATTTCTGCATTCAATATTAATGTGATGCCCAAAGATGCAGCTGCAATCACTACCTTTGAGTGTCTACATGTTAGAGATGACATTATGAGCATATAGAAACTCCAGTCTAAAAGGTCTTTGACAGATGTCAGCAAAGGTCTACCTTCTGATATCTTGGAATAAAATTTAAAAAAATTCCTTGTTTAAGAGACTGTAAGGCATTGTTACTTACTGAAGCTGAATGCATTTTAAATATTTGTATAACAGCTCTTTTGATTTTTCTCCTGTATTTCTAACTTCTTTTTTGTGTCTTTCACTGATGCATGGATTTTTTTCCTGTTACTTTTGAGTATTACTATGTAACTCAGGAGAACTAAAATATTTTTTTCATTTCAAGCATGCTTTATTGTTTTAACCACTCCCCACTTATAAAGATTTCTATATATTAGTTCTATTCCTGGACTCTAGCATAGTATATCTAAAACTATACTGTAGTACACAAATGGACATCCTTAAAGCACTTCAAAGTTAAGTTGTGCAAGGCTGAACTCATGATTTTATCCTCTTTTTAATGGCTCAGGAAATATCATGACCATTATCTCTCAGGTGCTTAATCCAAGAATCTCTGAGGCACCTTTTCTCCTCTTTCACTTTATATGCCAGATAGGAAATTCTACCTCCTTCCTGAATATTTCTGTTTTGTGTCCTTCTCTTCATTTCCACTGTCAGTTTTAACTTCCAGGTTTATTTATTTTTCATTTCTGAATGATTTCTCTCTCCAATCTTAGCTAAGTTTAGTCCCTTTTCTATACTCTGCTTTCAGATTTGTTTATCTAAAAATCAAATTTGGTCCTTTTACTTTCTAATTTAAACTTCTGGTTCTATAATTCAGGATATTTAAAATTCAGTAGTGGGGGTGCCTGGGTGGCTTAGTAGGTTAAGCATCTGACTCTTGGTTTTGGCTCAGGTCATAATCTCAGGGTTGTGGGATCAACACTCAGCACAGAGACCATTCAGAATTCTCTCACCCTCCTTCTCCCTCCCCATGTGCCCCTCCCTACCTCCTCTCTCTCTCTCAAATAAATAAAAATATAAAACCTTACAAAATAAAATTCAACTGTGTATCATATAAGAACTTTTATGAACTGAACACATTACTATATTTTTTTCACATTTCAGCTCTTCCATATACTTTCATGTGTGTTATTCCTTGTCATTACAAAGTGGAACCATCTTTGGCTCTTAGACCCAATAACTTGGTTGCCATTCTAGTCCTGCCTCCTGTGAGCTATATAAACTGGGGTAGGGTAGCCAGTTATGCTGATGATATTTATTTGTCCATAAAATGGGAGGTGTCTAACTTCTCCAGATGGTATGCAGATTTGAGAGTATATGGGTATAACTTTCTGGCAGAAATATTAATTCCCCTTTTCCGTTATCCTTCAAAACTTAGATTAAATGCTAGCTACTATGAAATATTCATTGATGACCGCATGCAAAATAGTGTCTATGAACTATTGTTAAATCTTGTAACTTTGTGGGAATTCATAGTGCCTGGCTAGAGAAGATTTAATAAACTCATGTCTCCCTGGATGAGACTAGTCAAAAAACAAAGAAGGAGTATCTGAAAAACTGGGCCTCCTTTAGAGTTGCTGGGCTAAAAGCAGCTGGATCCTCATTGAGGCTCAGTGTACTCATCCAGGGAGTAAATGCTTGACTTAGGAGAAACCTTTTCTTTGAAGGTCACGCACTCCACGCACTCCCTGTCTGCACGCATGTCATGAGCACAGCTTGTTCTATTCAGAGGATACTCCCTATGCCACTGTCTGGATCATTACAGTGTCACATTCCTTCTTGTGTTTCTTATTCCATTGTTGTATTGATAACATTCACAATAAAGGTGGAGGCAGAGTCTGGCTAGGGACCTTTCACCACTAGAGTGTCTGATCCCCAGGTCCTCTCCTTTCTCCTGCTAAGGTGTTTGGAGTAATCTTTTCATTCGCTGTCTCAGGGTTTGCTGACCAAACCCGACATAACTTTTTTATATTAAGTATATTATAATTTCTTATGCGTATTAGTTCTTCATTATCAACTGTGATTTCTTTGAGAAAAGGAGCTTTTAGCTAACTTTGTATACCCCAGTAGTTAGCACAATTTCTGGCACTACATAGGCACTATTAAATGAGAGTCTTCCCAAACATTCATACTGGGAAGTTCAAGAAGACATGGGGCAAAATCAGGGGCTTAGAAGCCCCTAGGGGAGATTTGGTGGAGAGTAAATTTTCAGATGACTTTGCAGATTATGCTTATTGACACCTGCACACAGATGGGAGAATAGAAACCAGTCTGGAAGCCAGCGACCTCCTTGTCATGACAATTTCCTCACAGAGTGACTTCCACACCCCGCATTCCCATATAGATCCTTAATATAATACAGTAAAACTAACAAAAGTACAAACTTTCCTCTTCATTTTTTGCCTCCAATAAAATGTGTATAGTCATTACAGAATATCTGGAACTTTCCTCACATTACAGTGAAATATTAAAGCATGCTACAGAAATATTGCTGAACAAAAAGGCATCACCATATATTTGGAAAAATTCAGTAATTTAGAAGGAGAGGACAGTTATCATAATAGCCTATGAGAAGCTATTTGCTACATGAACAAGGAAGAGAACTTTTATATATACTTAAAACTATGTTTATAAGATTTCAGCGTACATGGAACAAATTAGAACTTTGGTTAAATGAAACTGAAAAGATATATACTTTGTCATTAAGTAAGAAAAGATTATAAAACACAAGACATTGTATGTAATGTAAATGTATCTATGAAAATATTTAGACATTATACCACAATGTCTCTAGGTTGTGGGACTTAGGTGATTTTATTTTTTTCCTAAATATGAACTCTTCCTTTCTATATTTATTGCAAGTGACATTTATTGATTTTCTAATTTCCAGAGGAAATTTGAAATTAGTGGAGGGAATACGAAAAATTATATAGGAGCAATTTAATAAATAGCACTATTATTTAGTAACTAATAACAAACATTCTGGGGACAGACTACCTGGGTTCGAATCTCCATCTCCTTGATTTATGAACTATGTGTTCTTGAGCGAGTTGCTTCACTTCTCTGTCCCTGAATTTCCTCATCTGTAAAATAGAGATGGTAAAGTACTCACCTTATAGCATTGTTGTGAGAATTATACGAGTTAATACATGGAGAACGGCAGAGCATGCTGTGGCACATAATAAGTGTTCTGTAAGTTTTTTAAAATAACAGTGATGTTTCTTAAGACTTATTTTTGCTTTCCAAAGATAGGGATAGCTTGCTCTACTAGACTGTGCTCTGTTGGAATGAAATATCCAAAACATAATGTTTTATTTCCACGAATCCAATATTAGAGAAAAAAGCGATGAAAAATTGCAGCCCCTTCACATATCAATTTAAAGAATATACGGGCTGTTTGAAGATAAATTCACCTCACAATACAATTGAAATTATGAAAATGAGACCAGGACATATATAGAACTATATGAGTGAAAATCATTCAAGTAGAGAGCAGGAGTAGAAGGAACCTTGAGGTAATGAGGAAGGAAGGTTTGGGGACAAAATGTAACCAGTTGCTGGGGAGTTAGCAGGTTTCATTTGTACCTATTCAGGTGCAGGTCTCACTCAGCAGGAGTTTCGAGGGATTGAGACGCACAGACAGTTCACACCCTTTTGAGTCGCCACCATTTCTTAAGACAGAAAGTTATAGGGGGGGAGTTAAGATGGCGGAGGAGTAGGGGACCCCTTTTTCAGCCGGTCCCCTGAGTCGAGCTGGATAGGTACCAGACCAGCCTAAATAACCATGGAATCAGCCTGAGATGCAGGAAGATACATCTGGATCTCTACAAATGAACATCTCCAGTGCTGAGTATTGAGGTACCAAGAGGGGAGCTGTAAACCGTGCACAGATATCGGAAGATAAACGGAAGGGGGAGGGAGCCGCCGTGTTTGGGCGCCGGGAAGCAGCAGCCACCTGCACGGGGGAGCGGGCGGACTCACAGAGGGCACCCGTGAGAGAGCGGACTGAGACCGGTGAGCCGTGAACGCGCGCCACCAGGCATCTCCCGGAACACCGGAATCCCGGTGTGCTCACGGGATCCAGACTGAGACCGGGAGCTCCCGGAGCGCACGCGAGGTGGCTGGCGGGCCACCTGCATGGGGGAGCGGGCAGACTCACGGTCTGCACCCGTGAAACAGCAGACTGAGACCCTGAACCGGGTGCGCACGCCACCAGGCTTCTCACGAAACTCCGGAATCGAGGTGTGCTCACCGGGCATAGATTGAGACCTGGAGACCTGGGAGCGTGCGGGGCGGCCGGTGGCTGGCAGCATTAGAAACACAAAGGACAGAGACGCGCCGGCCCTGGAAGCGAGGGCAGGGACTCCGGGTTGGTGCGCACATCCCCGGACGCTGCAGGGTTGGGCAGCACCAACAGTAACAGAGTTAAAGTGGCCAGAACATCAGTGGAGAACAGGCCGCAATCCCTCTGTTCTGTGACAATGCAGCCTCTGCTGCTCTGACTCTCAGAAGAGGCATAGCCGACCCCAGGGAAAGCCGCCAGAGAACAAAAGCCTGGAAATACCAGTTCAGAGAGTGCCCATCCCAATCCCCCCTTGCAGGGGACACGGAGACTCTAACCAAACAGGGTTGCCTGAGTATCGGCGCGGCAGGCCCCTCCCCCAGAACACAGAAGGCAGGCTGAAAAATCAAGAAGCCCACAACCCGAGGCGCCTGGGTGGCGCAGTCATTGAGCACCTGTCTCTGGCTTAGGGCGTGATCCCAGCGTTTCAGAAAGGAGTCCCTCATCGGGCTTTTCCGCTGGGAGCCTGATTCTTCCTCTCTCACTCCCCTGCTTCTGTTCCGTTCTTGCTGACTGTCTGTCTCCCTCTCTAAGTAAATAACTAAAATCTTTAAAGAAGAAGCCCACATCTCTAAGATCCCTATAAAACAAGGTGCACGGCCTGGGACCCAGTCAATAATTTGGGCTCTGGACAAACCTGCAACCTCTCCTCATCAGAATGACAAGAAGGAGAAGCCCCCCCCCCCCAGCAAAGAAAAGACAGTGAGTCTGTGGCCTCTGCCACAGAAGTAACGGATATGGATGTAACCAAATTATCAGAAATGGAATTCAGAGTAACAATGGTCAAGATGATGAGTAGACTTGAAAAAAGTATTAAGGAAAATGTTACTGAGAATATAGAATTCCTAAGGGTGGAAATGAGAGCGAATTTGACAGAAATTAAAAATTCTATGAGCCAAATGCAGGCAAAACTAGAGGCTCTGATGGCCAGGGTCACTGAAGCAGAGGAAAGGGGTAGTGAATTGGAGGATGGGTTAATAGAGGAAAAAATGAAAAGAGAAGATAGTCTTAAAAAAATCCACGCCCACGAATATTGGCTACGGGAGATTACTGACTCAACGAAATGATCCAATGTTAGAATCATCAGCATCCCCGAGGGGGTGGAGAAAAACAGAGGTCTAGAAGAGATATTTGAAGAAATTGTAGCTGAATACTTCCCTAAACTAGCAAGGAAAACAAACATTCATGTCCAAGAGGCAGAGAGGACCCCTCCCAAGCACAACCACGACAAACCTACGCCACATCACGACATAGTGCATTTCGCAAATATTAGATCCAAGGACACAGTACTGAAAGCAGCCAGGGCAAAGAAATTTCTCATGTACCAAGGCAAAGGCATCAGAATTACGTCAGACCTGTCTACACAGACCTGGAATGAGAGAAAGGGTTGGGGGAGCATTTTTAAAGCTCTTTCAGAGAAAAACATGCAGCCAAGGATCCTTTATCCAGCAAGGCTGTCATTCAGAATTGATGGAGAAATAAAGACATTTCAGAATCGCCAGTCACTAACCAATTTTGTAACCATGAAACCAGCCCTACAGGAGGTATTACGGGGGGTTCTATAAAAGTAAAAAGGCCCCAAGAGTGATACAAAGCAGAAAGTCACAGCCAATACAAACAAAGACTTTACTGACAACATGGCACCATTAAAAGCATATCTCTCAGTACTCAGTCTTAATATTAATGGTTTAAATTCTTCCTTAAAACGTCACAGGGTTGCAGATTGGATAAAAAGAAATGACCCATCCATTTGCTGTCTACAAGAGACTCATTTCGAACCCAAAGATGCATTCAGACTGAGAGTAAGGGGATGGAGTACCATCTTTCACGCAAATGGACCTCAAAAGAAAGCTGGGGTAGCAATTCTCATATCAGATAAACTGGATTTTAAACTACAGACTATAGTTAGAGACACAGAAGGGCACTATATTATTCTTAAAGGAAGTATTCAACAAGTGGATATGACAACAGGGGAACAGCAAGATACACAAGCCAACTCTTAACCAGAATAAAGAGACATAAATAAAAATACATTAATAGTAGGGGACCTCAACACTCCACTCTCAGAAATAGACAGAACACCCTGGCAAAAACTAAGCAAAGAATCAAAGGCTTTGAATGCCATACTCGACGAGTTGGACCTCTTAGATATATATAGAACACTACACCCCAGAACCAAAGAATACTCATTCTATTCTAATGCCCATGGAACATTCTCAAGAATAGACCATGTTCTGGGACACAAAACAGGTCTCAGCCGATACCAAAAGATTGAAATTATCCCCTGCATATTCTCAGACCACAACGATCTGAAATTGGAACTCAACCACAAGGAAAAATTTGGAAGAAACTCAATCACTTGGAGACTAAGAACCATCCTGCTCAGGAATGACTTGATAAACCAGGAAATCAAAAATCAAATTAAACAATTTATGGAGACCAACAAGAATGAAAATACAACAGTCCAAAACCTATGGGATACTGCAAAGGCGGTCCTAAGGGGGAAATACATAGCCATCCAAGCCTCACTCAAAAGAATAGAAAAATCTAAAATGCAGTTTTTATATTCTCACCTCAAGAAGCTGGAACAGCAACAGAGGGACAGGCCTAATCCATGCACGAGGAAGCAGTTGACCAAAATTAGAACTGAAATCAATCAAGCAGAAACCAGAAGTACAGTAGAGCAGATCAACAGGACTAGAAGCTGGTTCTTGGAGAGAATCAATAAAATTGACAGACCACTGGCAAGACTTATCCAAAAGAAAAGAGAAAGGACTCAGATTATTAAAATTATGAATGAAAAAGGAGAGGTCACGACGAACACCATTGAAATTGGAAGGATTATTAGAAATTTTTATCAACAGCTATATGCCAATAAACTAAGCAATCTGGAAGAGATGGAATCCTTCCTGGAAACTTATAAACTACCAAGATTGAAACCGGAAGAAAATGATTTCTTAAACAGGCCCATTAATTATGAGGAAATTGAGTCAGTGATAAACAACCTTCCAAATAACAAAACTCCAGGCCCGGACGGTTTTCCTGGGGAATTCTACCAAACATTCAAAGAAGAAATAATACCTATTCTCCTAAAGCTATTTCAAAAAATAGAAACAGAAGGAAAGCTACCAAACTCATTCTATGAGGCCAATATTACCTAGATCCCCGAACCAGGCAAAGACCCCCTCAAAAAGGAGAATTACAGACCGATTTCCCTAATGAATATGGACGCCAAAATCCTCAACAAGATACTTGCTAATAGAATCGAACAGTACATTAAAAGGATTATCCATCACAATCAAGTGGGATTCATACCTGGGATGCAAGTGTGGTTCAATATTCGCAAATCAATCAGCGTGATACATCATATCAACAAGAAAAGACTCAGGAACCATATGATCCTCTCAATCGATGCCGAAAAAGCATTTGACAAAATACAGCATCCTTTCCTGATTAAAACCCTTCAGAGTGTAGTAATAGAAGGTACATTTCTCAATCTCATAAAAGCCATCTATGAAAAGCCTACTGCAAATATTATTCTCAATGGAGAAAAGCTGGAAGCCTTTCCCTTAAGATCAGGAACTCGACAAGGATGCCCACTCTCGCCACTATTATTCAACATAGTACTAGAAGTCCTTGCAACAGCAATCAGACGACAAAAAGGGATCAAAAGTATTCAAATTGGCAAAGAAGAAGTCAAAATGTCTCTCTTCACAGATGACATGATACTCTATATGGAAAACCCAAAAGAAGCCACTCCCAAACTATTAGAAGTTATAGAGCAATTCAGTAACGTGGTGGTTACTGATACAAAAGCAATGCTTAGAAATCAGTTGCATTTCTATACACGAATAACGGGAACGAAGAAAGAGAAATTAGGGAATCCATCCCATTTACAATAGCACCAATAACCATACGTTACCTTGGAATTAACTTAACCAGAGATGTAAAGGACCTATATTCTAGAAACTATAAATCACTCTTGAAAGACATTGAGGAAGACATAAAAAGATGGAAATATATTCCATGCTCATGGATCGGAAGAATTAACATAGTTAAAATGTCCATGCTACCCAGAGCAATCTACACTTTCAATGCTATCCCAATCAAAATACCGAGGACATTTTTCAAAGAACTGGAACAAATAGTCCTTAAATTTGTATGGAACGAGAAAAGACCCCAAATCTCCAAGGAACTGTTGAAAAGGAAAAACAAAGCTGGGGGCATCACAATGCCGGATTTCGAGCTGTACTACAAAGCTGTGATCACAAAGACAGCATGGTACTGGCACAAAAACAGACACATAGACCAATGGAACAGAATAGAGAGCCCAGAAATGGACCCTCAGCTCTTTGGGCAACTAATATTTGATAAAGCAGGAAAAAACATCCAGCAGAAAAAAGACAGTCTCTTCAATAAACGGTGCTGGGAAAATTGGACAGCTACATGCAAAAGAATGAAACTTGACCACTCTCTCACACCATACACAAAAATAAACTCCAAATGGATGAAAGACCTCGATGTGAGACAGGAATCCATCAAAATCCTAGAGGAGAACATAGGCAGCAACCTATATGACATCAGCCAAAGCAACCTTTTTCATGACACATCCCCAAAGGCAAGAGAAACAAAAGATAAAATGAATTTATGGGACTTCATCAAGATTAAAAGTTTCTGCACAGCCAAGGAAACAGTCAGAAAAACTAAGAGGCAGCCCACGGAATGGGAGAAGATATTTGCAAATGACACTACAGATAAAAGACTGGTATCCAAGATCTACAAAGAACTTCTCAAACTCAATACACGAGAAACAAATAAACAAATCAAAAAATGGGCAGAAGTTATGAACAGACACTTTTCCAATGAAGATATACAAATGGCTAACAGACACATGAAAAAATGTTCAAAATCATTAGCCATCAAGGAAATTCAAATCAAAACCACACTGAGATACCACCTTACGCCAGTTAGAATGGCAAAAATAGACAAGGCAAGAAACAACAATTGTTGGAGAGGATGTGGAGAAAGGGGATCCCTCCTACATTGTTGGTGGGAATGCAAGTTGGTACAGCCACTCTGGAAAACAGTGTGGAGGTCCCTTAAAAAGTTAAAAATTGAGCTACCCTATGATCCAGCCATTGCACTACTGGGTGTTTACCCCAAAGATACAGACGTAGTGAAGAGAAGCGCCATATGCACCCCAATGTTTATAGCAGCAATGTACTCAATAGCTAAATCATGGAAGGAGCCGAGATGCCCTTCAACAGATGACTGGATTAAGAAGTTGTGGTCCATATATACAATGGAATATTACTCAGCTATCAGAAAGAACGAGTTCTCAACATTTGCTACAACATGGACGGCACTGGAGGAGATAATGCTAACTGAAATAAGTCAAGCAGAGAAAGACAACTATCATATGATTTCTCTCATCTATGGAACATAAGAACTAGAATGATCGGTAGGGGAAGAAAGGGTTAAAGAAAGGGGGGGGTAATCAGAAGGGGGAATGAAACATGAGAGACTATGGACTATGAGAAACAAACTGAGGGCTACAGAGGGGAGGTGGGTGGGGGAATGGGATAGGCCGGTGATGGGTAGTAAGGAGAGCACATATTGCATGGTGCACTGGGGGTTATACACAACTAATGAATCATCGAGCCTTACATCAAAAACCGGGGATGTACTGTATGGTGACTAACATAATATAATAAAAAATCATTATAAAAAAAAAAGAAAGTTATAAATAGTTCCTACCATTTGGAACGGAGTCAGTTAGTGGGACTGGATGGTAGGACTGGATAGAGTCCATAAGTGCTTCTAATGGAAACCAGGTCTTTTGTGCACACTGGTTTCCCAAGTGAAAATTATCATGACGTGCAGAAGAGATCTAGGGAAATTGGGCAGTTCGATGTGATGATCTGTAATTTTGTGCTCTGATAATCTTTTTTTCAAATTAGAGAATTTTAGGTTTCCTTTAGATGTCCGTTGTGTTACTGCAAGTTATATGAACCACTGATAGTATCAGGTTGACACCACTATCAAGTTTAAGGAAACTATCACCTTATACCCTTAACAGCTTGTCTCCCTCAGAATTTTGAGAAATAATGAATTGGTATTTGAACAAATCAGGGGAGTTCCAAAAGTAGTGCAAATTTATATTTGAAAATCTCAGTTGGTATTTTAATGGTTTTATGGAGGTTTAGTGTGTATACTATAAAATGGATCCCTTTAAATGTACTATTCAATGAGTTTTAATAAATTTACAGAGTTGTGTAACACTCATCATAATTCATTTTAGAACATTTGATCACCCCAAGAATATTCCTCATGTCCATTTGTAGTTAATCCTCACTGCATTCACAGACCTAGGCAACAAGTAATTTGTTTCTTACATCTATAGATTTGCTTTTTCTGGATATATCATATAAATGGAATCATAGGATATGCAGTTTGTTGTGACTGGCTTCTTTCTCTTAATACTTTTTTTGACATTCATCTATGTTATAGCATGTATCAGCTGTTTATATATTTTTATGTTTATTTCTTTTTTTTTAAATAAGTGCAATTTGCCAACATATAGTACATCATCAGTTTTTGATGTAGTGTTTGATGATTCATTAGTTGCGTATAACACCCAGTCTTCATCATATTACGTGCCCTCCTAATGCCCATCACCCAGTTACCTCATCCTCCTGCCCACTCCCTTCTGCAGCCTTCAGTTTGTTTCCCGGAGTCCAGAGTCTCCAGTGGTTTGTCTCCCTCTCTGATTTATTCCCATTTAGTTTTCCCTCCCTTCCCCTATGGTCCTCTGCACTATTCATTATATTTCACCCATGACCGAAACCATATGATAATTGTCTTTCTCTGCTTGAGTTATTTCACTTAGCATAATCCCCTCCAGTTCCCTCCATGTCAATGTAAATGGTAGGTGTCCATCCTTTCTGATGACTGAGTAATATTCCATTATATATATGAACCACATCTTCTTTATCCATTCATCTGTTGAAGGACATCTCGGCTACTTCCACGGTTTGGCTGTCATGAACATTGTTGCTATGAACACTGGGGTGCAGGTGCCCCTTCTTTTCACTACATCTAAATCATTGGGGTAGATACCCAGTAGTGCAATTGCTGGGTTGTAGGGTAGCTCTATTTTTAACTTCTTGAGTAACCTCCATACTGTTTTCCAGAGTGGCTGTACCAACTTGCATTCCCACCAACAGTGTTAGAGTGTTCCCCTTTCTCCACACCCTTGCCAACATTTGTTGTTCCTGTCTTGTTAATTTGGCCACTCTAACTGGTGTAAGGTAGTTTCTCATTGTAGTTTTGATTTGCACTTCCCTGATGGCAATTGATGTAGAGCATTTTTTCATGTGTCTGTTAGCCATTTCTATGTCTTCTTTGGAAAAATATCTATTCATATCTTCTGCCCATTTCTTAACTAGATTATCTGTTTTTTGGGTGTTGAGTTTGAGAAGTTCTTTATAGATCATGGATATCAGCCCTTTATCTGTTATGTCATTTGCAATAATGTATCTGAAGAAAGAGAAATTAAGGAATTGATCACATTTACAATTGCACCAAAATCACAAAATACCTAGTAATAAACGTAATGAAAGATGTAAAGGATCTGTACTCTAGAAACAACAGAACACTTACGAAAAAAATTGAGGAACACACAAAGAGATGGAAAAGCATTCCATGGGCATGGATTGCAAGAATAAACATTATTAAAATGTCTATGCTTCCCAGAGCAATCTACACATTCAGTGCAATCCCTATCAAAGTACCATTGACAGTTTTCACAGAACTGGAACAAACAGTCCTAAAATTTGCATGGAACCAGAAAAGACCCCAAATAGGCAGGGGAATGTTGAAAAAGAAAACTAAAGCTGGTGGCATCACAATGTCTGACTTCAAGCTATATTACAAATCTGTGATCATCAAGACTGCATGTTACTGGCACAAAAACAGACACATAGCTCAATGGAACAGAATAGATAACTCAGAAATGGATCCTCAAATCTATGGTCAACTAATCATTGACAAAGGATATCCAATGGAAAAACACAGTCCCTTCAATTAATGGTGCTAGGAAAATTGGATAGCTACCTGCAAACGAATAAAACTGGACGATTCTCTTATACCATACATAAAGATAACTCAAGATGGATGAAAGACCTAAATGTGAGAGAAAACCATCAAAATCCTAGTGGAGAACATAGGCAGTAACTTCTTTGACCTCAGCTGCAGCAACTTCTTGCAAGACGGATCTCTAAAGGCAAGGGGAAAAAAGGCAAAAATAACTAAATAACTATTGGGACATCATCAAGATATAAAGCTTCTTTTTTTAATAATAAGTTTTATTATGTTATGTTAATCACCATACAGTATATCCTTAGTTTTTGATGTAATGTTCCATGATTCATTATTTGCATGTAACACCCAGTGCACCCTGCTACATGTGCCCTCCTTAATACCCATCATCAGCCTATCCCAGTCCCCCACCCACTCCCCTCTGAAGCCCTCAGTTTGTTTCCCAGAGTCCATAGTGTCTCATGGTTCATTCCTCCTTCTGTTTACCCCCCCCTTCATTCTTCCCTTCCTTCTCCTACCGATCCTCATGCTATTTCTTACTTTCTTTAAGATTTTATTTATTTATTTATTTATTTGACAGAGAGAGACAGCCAGAGAGAGAGGGAACACAAGCAGAGGGAGTGGGAGAGGAAGAAGCAGGCTCCAAGCGGAGGAGCCCAATGTGGGACTCAATCCCAGAATGCTGGGATCACGCCCTGAGCCGAAGGCAGACACTTAATGACTGAGCCAACAGGCGCCCCCCTACTATTTCTTATGTTCCATAAATGAGTGAAACCATATGATAATTGTCTTTCTGTGCTTGACTTATTTCACTTAGCATAATCTCCTCCAGTCCCATCCATGTTGGTGGAAATGTTGGGTAATCATTCTTTCTGATGGCTGAGTAATATTCCATAGTATATATGGACCATATCTTCTTTATCCATTTGTCTGTTGAAGGGCATCTCGGCCCTTCCAAAATTTAACTATTGTGGACAATGCTGCTATGAACATTGCAGTGCATATGGCCCTTCTCTTCACTACGTCTGTATCTTTGGGGTAAATACCCAGTAGTGCAATGGCTGGGTCATAGGGTAGCTCAATTATTCAATTTTTAAGGGACCTCCACACTGCTTTCCAAAATGGCTGTACCAACTTGCATTCCCACCAGCAGTGTAATAGGGACCCCCTTTCTCCACATCCTCTCCAACATTTGTTGTTTCTTGCCTTGTCAATTTTTGCCATTCTAACTGCTGTAGGTGGTATCTCAAGGTGGTTTTGATTTGAATTTCCCTGATGGCTAATGATTTTGAACATTTTTTCATGTGTCTGTTAGCCATTTGTATGTCTTCATTGTAAAAGTGTTCATATCTTCTGCCCATTTTTGATTTGCTGTTTCTCATGTACTGAGTTTGAGAAGCTCTTTGTAGATCTTGGATACCAGTCTTTTATCTGTAGTGTCATTTGCAAGTATCTTCTCCCACTGCATGGGCTGCCTCTTAGTTTTTCTGACTGTTTTTACTTGATGAAGTCCCACAAGTTCATTTTTTGTTTTGTTTCTCTTGCCTTTGGAGATGTGTCATGAAAAAAGTTGCCGTGGCCAATGTCGTAGAGGTTGCTGCCTATGTTCTCCTCTAGGATTTTGATGGATTCCTGTCTCACATCGAGTTCTTTCATCCATTTGGAGTTTATTTTTGTGTATGGTGTGAGAGAGTGGTCAAGTTTCATTCTTTTGCATGTAGCTGTCCAATTTTCCCAGCACCATTTATTGAAGAGACTGTCTTTTTTCTGCCGGATGTTTTTTCCTGCTTTATCAAAGATTACTTGCCCAAGGAGCCGAGGGTCCATTTCTGGGTTCTCTATTCTGTTCCATTGGTCTTTGTGTCTGTTTTTGTGCTGGTACCATGCTATCTTTTTTATCACAGCTTTCTAGTATACCTTGAAATCAGCAATGTGATGCCCCCAGCTTTGTTTTTCCTTTTCAACAATTCCTTGGCGATTCGGGGCCTTTTCTGGTTCCACACAAATTTAAGGGCTGTTTGTTCCAGTTCATTGAAAAACGTCATTGGTATTTTGATCGGGATGGCAGAGAAAGTGTAGATTGCTCTGGGTAGCATAGACATTTTAACTATGTTAATTCTTCCGATCTATGAGCATGCAATATTTTTCCTTCTTTTTATTTCTTCTTTAGTGTCTTTCAACAGTGATTTGTAGTTTCTAGAATATAGATCCTTTACATCTCTGGTTAAGTTAATTCCGAGATAACGTATGATTTTTGGTGCTATTGTAAATGGAATGGATTCTTAATTTCTCTTTCTTCAGTCTCATTGTTTGTGTATAGAAATGCAACTGATTTCTGAGCATTGATTTTATATCCCGTCACATTACTGAATTACTCTGTAAGTTCTAGTAGTTTGGGGGTGAAGTCTTTTGGGTTTTCCGTATAGAATATCATGTCATATGCGAAGAGAGACAGTTTGACTTCTTCTTTGCCTATTTGAATACCTTTTATCCCTTTTTGTTGTCTGATTGCTGTTGCAAGGACTTCTAGTACTATGCTGAATAATAGTGGCGAGAGTGGGCATCCTTGTCGTGTTCCTGATCTTAAGGGAAATGCTTCCAGCTTTCCGCCATTGACAATGATATTTGCTGTAGGCTTTTCATAGATGGTTTTTATGTGATTGAGGAATGTACCCTCTATCCCTACACTTTGAAGTGTTTTAATCATGAAAGGATGCTGTATTTTGTCAAATGCTTTTTCTGCATCCATTGAGAGGATCATATGGTTCTTGACTCTTTTCTTGTTGATATGATCTATCACACTGATCAATTTGTGAATGTTGAACCACCCTTGCATCCCAGGGATGAATCCCACTTGATCATGATGGATAATCCTTTTAATGTACTGTTGGTTCCTATTAGGTAGGATCTTGCTGAGAAATATGGCATCCATATTCATCAGAGATATCAGTCTGTAATTCTCCTTTTTGATGGCATCTTTGCCTGGTTTGGGATGAAGGTAATACTGGCCTCATAGAATGAGTTTGGTAGTTTTCCTTTTGTTTCTATTTTTTGAAACAGCTTCAGTAGGTATTATTTCTTCTTTGAATGTTTGGTAGAATTCCCTGGGGAATCCGTCAGGGCCTGGACTCTTGTTTTTGGGGAGGTTTTAGGTCACTGCTTCAGTCTCTTCATAATCAGTCTGTTTAAATAATCAATTTCTTCCTGTTTCAGTCTTGGTAGTTTATAGGTTTCCAGGAAGGCATCCATTTCTTCCAGGGGGTTTAATTTATTGGCAAAAGCTGTTGATACAAGTTTCTAATAATCCTTCCTATTTCATTGGTGTTGGTCATGATCTCTCCCCTTTCATTCATAATTTTATTAATATATGTCTTTTCTTTATTCTTTTGAATAAGTCTTTCCAGTGGCTTATCGATCTTATTTATTCTTTCAAAGAACCAGCTTCTAGTTCTGTTGAGCTTCTCTACTGTGCTGCTGGTTTCTAATTCATTGATCTCTGCTCTAATCTTAATCAACTGCTTTCTCGTGCTTGGGTTAGGCCTGTTCTTCTGTTCCAGCTCCAGCAGCTTGAGGTGAGAATATAAAAACTGCATTTTAGATTTTTCTATTCTTTTGAGTGAGGCTTGGGTGGCTATGTATTTTTCCCTTTGGACCACCTTTGCAGGTTTTGGACTGATATGTTTTCATTCTCATTGGTCTCCAAAAATTGTTTAATCTGATTTTTAAAATCCTGGTTTACCCAGTCATTCTTAAGCAAGATGGTTCTTAGGTTCGAAGTGTTTGAGTTTCTTCCAAATTCTTCCTTGTGATTGAGTTTCAGTTTCAAAGCATTGTGGTCTGAATAATCTCAGTCTTTTGGTATTGGTTGAGACCTGTTTTGTGACCCAGCATATGGTCTATTCTGGAGAAATTCCATGTGCATTCGAAAAGAATGAGTATTCTGTTGTTCTGGGGTATAGTGTTCTGTATATATCTATGAGGTGCATCTGGTCCAGTATGTCATTCAAAGCTCGTTTCTTTGTTGATTTTCTGCTTAGGTGATCTGTCTATTGCTGAGAGCAGAGTGTTGAGGTCCCCTACTATTAACATATTATTATCTATATGTCTCTTTTTTCTGCTTAAGAGTTGGCTTGTGTATCTTGGTCCTCCCCTTTTTTGGGGGCTATAGATATTTATAATTGTCATATCCACTTGTTGGATCCATCCTTTAAGAATAATATAGTGTCATTCTGTATCTCTAACTACAGTCTTTAGTTTAAAATCTAATCTGATATGAGAATCGCTATCCCAGTTTTCTTTTGAGGTCCATTGGCATGAAAAATGGTTTTCCATCCCATCACTTTCATACTGGATGTATCTTTAGGTTCAAAATGAGTCTCTTGTAGACAACAAATGGATGGGTCATGTCTTTTTATCCAATCTGCAACCCTGTGGCATTTATGGGAGCATTTAGGCCATTCACATTGAGAGTGATTTAGAGATATGATTTTAATGATGTCATGTTGCCTATGAAGTCTTTGTCTCTATAGATTGTAAATTTCTGTTCTGTATCACTCTTTGTTCCTTTTTACTTTTATAGAACCCCCCTTAATAACTCTCGTAGGGCTGGCTTGGTGGTCACAAATTCCTTTAGTTTCTGCCAGTCTTGGAATGTCCTTGTCTCTCCATCAATTCTGAATGACAGCCTTGGCTGCCTGTTCTTCTCAGTTAAAGCTTTGAAAATAGCTTGCCAACCCTTCCTGGCCTGCCAGATCTCTGTAGACAGACTGACGTTATTCTGATATTCTTCCCTCTTTACGTAAGGATTTTCTTCCCCCTGGACACTTTCAAGACTGTGTCCTTGGTCCAATATTTAAGAAGTGCACTATGATGTGATGTGGTGTAGGTCTGTTCTCATTGATCTTGGGAGGGGTCCTCTCTGCCCCTTGGACATGAACGCTTATTTCCTTTGCCAGATTAGGGATATTCTCAGCTACTATTTGTTCAAATATCTCTTCTAGATCTCTCCCTTTCTCCACCCCCTCGGGGATGCCAGTGATTCTGACATTGGAACATTTCATTGAGTCAGTAATCTCCTGTAATCTACATTCTTGAGATTGGAATTTTTTGAGCCAAGTTTCTCTTTTAATTTTCTCTTCTGCCATCCCATCCTCCAATTCACTAATTAGTTCTGCCTCATTTACCCTGGCTGTCAGAGCATCTAGTTTAGACTGCATTTGATTCATAGCACTTTTAATTTCTGCCAGATTCGCTCTAATTTCCGCCCTTAGAGATTCCATAGTCTCATTAATATTTTCATTAATATTTTTTTCAACCCTACACATCACTTGACCATTATTACTCTGATCTCCATTTCTGACAATTTGGTTATATCCATATCCATCATTTCTGTGGAAGAGGGCACAGTCTCTGTCTCCTTTCTTTGATGAGCATTTCTTCTCTTCATTCTGATGAGGAAAGGTTGTGGGGATGCACAGAGCCCAAATTATTGACCAAGACCCAGCAGTGTGCACTTGTTTTTCAGGGACCTTAGGGATGTAGGCTTCTTAATTTTCATCCTTCCTTCTGGGGGAGGGGCTGCCACACTGATACTCAGGCAACCCTGTTTGGGTAGAGTTACCCCATCCCTTCTGAGGGGGAGACAGGGATGGGCACAATATGAACCTGTATTTCCAGGCTTTTGTTCTCTGGCAGCTTTCCCTGGCAGTTTTTTGTGCCTCTTCTGAGAGTCAGAGCAGCGGTGGCCAAATCCCAGCCTGTCTCAGAACAGAGAGATTGCAGTCCACTCTTCACTGAGCTCTCCTGGCCACTCTAACTCTGTTTCCGTTGATGCTATTGAAAACCCTGCAGAGTCCCAGGATGTGTGCCTCACAGCACTCTCTCAGCCCTCACTTTCAGGGCTGGCACGTCTCTGTCCTTTGTGCTTCTAAAACTGCCAGCCGCCCCCGGTTCCCATGTGCGCTCCTGAGCTCCCAGTATCAGTCCGGTTCCAGTGAGCACTCCGGAGAACTCTGGTGCTCCCATTTTCAGTCTGTTTGCATGTGCGTTCTCGGGCTCACGGTCTTGGTCTCAGTCTGCTCTCTCGTGGGTGCTGGTTCATGAGTCCAGCCGCTCCCCAATGCAGGTGGCTACTGCTTCCCGGTGCCCAAAGGCAGCAGCTCCCTCCCCCTTCCGTTTATCTTCCGATATCTGTGCAGGGATTCACGGTTCCCCACTTTATACGTCAATACTCAGCACTGGAGATGTTCGTTTGTAGAGATCCAGATATATCTTCCTATCTCAGGCTGGTTTCGTGGGTGTTCAGGATGTTCAGGTAGATATCCAGATGGATTCAGGGGAGCAGCTGAAAAAGGGTCCCCTACTCCTCCGCCATCTTTCCCCCCACTGCAAGATAAAAATATTCTGCACGGCAAGGGAAATAGTCAACAAAACTAAAAGGCAACCTATGGAATGGGAGAAGATATTTTTATTTCTTTTTATATGGATCATGCTTTTGCTCCTTACCTAGAACAGTCCCCCTAATTCATGATCAAGAAGATTTTCTCCTTGGTTTGTTCTAACGTTTTAGACTATAGCTCTTACATTCAGGTATTTGAGATATATTTTGTTATTTTTTGCACATGGGAGTAAGTAAGGGTTTATATTCATCCTCCTTGAAATTCATTGAGCTTTTGAATTTTGGATCTGTAGATTTATTTTTCATCCACTGTGAGAAATTTTTGGCTATTATTGTTTTCAAATATTTTTTTCTGCCTCTTTTTCTCTCTCTTGTGGGTCTCCTATTGCACAGATTGGTGTGCTTGTTGCTGTTTCACAGGCCTCTGAGGCTCTCTTCAGTTATATATTGATACACTTTCTTGCTTTTTGCTGTTCAGAGTGAATAATTTGTTAGTGTATCTTTAAATCACTGGTTCTTTATTCTGCCATCTCATAGCTGTTTTTGAGCCCTTTTAATGAAGAAAGTAGTTATATACTTAAACTCTCAAATTCAAATGCAGTCATTTTAAATAATTTATCTTTTTTGATATCCTCTGTTATGTCATTGCTTTCATACTTTCAGTCTTTTAAATTTGGCTTTCTTTGGTTCTTTGAACATATTAATAATAGGTGATTTAAAGGTTTTGTCTGCCAAATCCAAAATCTGGGTCCCTCCAGAGACAGTTTTATTGTCTATTTATGTCCCTCTGAGTATAGATATTATTTACTGGTGTTTTTTGCATAATTCATAAATTTTTGTTGAAAACTGGACTCTGTAGGTAACATGATATAGAAACTGTGAATTCCAATTCTTCTTCACACCTGGGGATTATTTTTATGGCTGTGTTTTTTTTCTCTCAAGATTTTATTTAAATTCCAGTTAGCTAACATACAGTGTAATATTAGTTTCACGTGTAGGATTTAGTGATTCATCCCTTACATACAACACCCAGTGCTCATCACAACAGTTGCCCTCCTTAACTCATTACCCATTTAACCCATCTCCCTGTCCATCTTCCCTCCAGCAATCATCAGTTTGTTCTCTGTAGTTAAGAGTCTGCTTTATGGTTTGCGTCTCTCTTTTTTCTCTCCCCATGTACATCTTTTTTTTTTTTAATTCATGTGAATGAAATCATATGATATTTGTCTTTCTCTGACTAAATCATTTCACTTAGCATAATACTCTCTAGCTCCAACCATGTTGTTGCAAATGGCAAGATTTCATTCTTTTTCATGGCTGAGTAATATATTCCATTGTGTGTGTGTGTGTGTGTGTGTGTGTGTGTGTGTGTTTGTGTGTGTGTGTGTGTGTATACCACTTCTTTATCCACTCATCAGTTGATGAGCACTTGGGCTTTTTCCATAATTTGGCTATTGTTGATTATGCTGCTGTAAACATTGGAGTGCATGTATCCCTTTGAATCAGTATTTTTGTACACTTTGGGTAAATACCTAGTAGTTCAGTTGCTGAGTAGTTATTTTTAACTTTTTGAGGAAACTGCAGAGTGTTTTTCAGACTGTCTGCACCAGTTTGCATTCCCAACAAGAGAGTAAGATGGTTCCCCTTTCTCCCCATTCTCACCAACATCAGTTGTCTCTTGTGTTGTTAATTTTTGCTGTTTTGACAGGTGTGAGGTGATATCTCATTGTAGTTTTGATTTGTATTTCCCTGATGATAACTGATGTTGAGCATCTTTTCATGTGTCTGTTAGCCATCTGTATGTCTTCTTTGGAAAAATGTCTGTTCATGTCTTCTGCCCCTTACTTACCTGGGTTATTCATTTTTTAGGTGTTGAGTTTGATAAGTTCTTTATAGATTTTAGATACTAACCCTTTATCAGATATGTCATTTGCAAATACCTTCTCCCATTCCTAATGTTGCCTTTTGGTTTCATTGATTGTGTCCTTCACTGTGCAGAAGCTTTTTATCTTGATGAAGTCCCAATAGTTCATTTTTGCTCATTTCCCTTGCCTTTGGAGATGTATCTAGCAAGAAGTTGCTGCAGCCTAGGTCAAAGAGGTTGCTGCCTGTGTACTCCTTTGGGATTTTGATGGTTTTCTGTCTCACATTTAGGTCGTTCATCCATTTGGAATTTATTTTTGTGTGTGGTGTAAGAAAGTGGTCAAGTTTCATTCTTTTCCATGGTGCTGTTCAGTTTTCCCATTTGTTGAAGAGACTGCCTTTTTTCCATTGGATATTTTCCCACTTTGTTGAAGATAAGTTGACCATTCATTTCTGTTTTCCATTTGGTCCCATTGAACTGTGTGTCTGTTTTTGTGCCAGTACCATACAGTCTTGACAACAGCTTTGTAATATAACTTGAGTCTGGAATTGTGATGCCTCTGGTTTTGCTTTTGTTTTTCAAGATTGTTTTGGCTGCTTAAATGTGTAGATTGCTTTGGGTAGTGTAGACATTTTAACAATATTTGTTCTAATCCATCAGTATGAAATACTTTTCCATTTCTTTGTGTCATCTTCAATTTCTTTCATCAGTGTTTTATAAGTTTTCAGAGAACAGATCTTTTACCTCTTTGGTGAGGTTTATTCCTAGGTATCTTATAACTTTTTGTGCAATAAATGAGATTGATTTCTTGATTTCTCTTTCTGCTGCTTCATTATCAGTGTATAGAAATGCAACACATTCCTGTATGTTGACTTTGTATAGTGTATCAGTTGTAGCAATTTTTTTGGTGGAATCTTATGGGTTTTCTCTATAGAATACCATGTCATCTGTAGTAGTGAAAGTTTGACTTCTCCCTTGACAATTTGGATGCCTTTTATAATATGTTTATTATAATAATACATTTCTGATATGTTGCCAGTTTTTAGTACAGACTAAATGCTTGACATTGGCATGTAATGTGAGTTCCATAAGAAGGAATTGAGTGAAAATGAATAATTACCTTTAAAATAGTGACCCTCAACCCAGGATGATTGTGTTGCTTAGGAGGTGTTTGGTGATATGTAGAGATATTCTTGATGATCGTGATGTGGACAGTGAGCTTTGCTGCTCCGGGCATCTATTGGATGTAGGTCCGACATAGTGCCAAAAATCCACAACAAATAGGACCCACAAAAAGACTTAGATTCCCCAGAGTGTCAGTAGGGCTAAGGTTGGTTGACAAATACTTTCAACTCAAAAAGATGGGAATGCTATGTATATTTTCTTCCTGATATCTCTTAGGTTACAGTTGATTTTAAGACTTATAGTCTGGGTTTTTGAAAATCCTGTGAGTTTGCTGTCACTTTGATGACAGCTAAGCTTTCATTGCTTGCATATTTTTGCTTTTAAAACATTTTGGGAAGTATTTTTATATTTGTTGTGCTCTCTGAGACTATCTCATTTATTTTATCATTTATTGAAAGCCACAGTTAATAGTGTACTAAATAGTATTTATGAAGAGATAGGGGATGCTACAGGGGCCTGAGAGAAAATAATATGAAGAAGCGTTTTATTTATAACTCTCAATTTTTATACATTTTGTTTAGTATTTTTGTTTTATTTTACTTGTGAGATGCTTTGTGAAATACAAAATAGAAGTAGTTGTAAGAGGAATGTGGGTGTATTTCTGATCTCAGGGGAAAGCTCTTAATATATTACCAGCAATGTGTCCTGTAGTTTTTGTGTAAATACTATTTATCAGAATAAGTTCCCTTCTATTCTTATTTTTCTAGGGCTGCTGTAACAATTACCACAAATTTTGTGGCTTAAAAATCCAGGTATTTATTTTTTGACATTTTTAGAAACTAGAAATCCAAAATCAAGATGTTGATTCATCCATATTCCCTCTGAAGACTCCAGGTGAGATTTTTTTCTTTGCTTTTTCCATCTGTTGGCGACTCCTGGCATTCCTTGGCTTGTGACAACATAATTCCAATCTCTGCCTCTGTCTTCACATAGCTTCCCTCCTTGTGTCTCTTTGTGTCCTTTTTTTGCCTCTTATAAGGATACCTATTGGATTTAATGTCCATCCTAGTTCACTGTGATGTTATCTTGATCCTTACCTTACTAACATATACAAAAACAGGGGCTCCTGGGTGGCACAGCAGTTGAGCGTCTGCCTTTGGCTCAGGGCGTGATCCCGGCGTTATGGGATCGAGCCCCACATCAGGCTCCTCTGCTATGAGCCTGCTTCTTCCTTTCCCACTCCCCCTGCTTGTGTTCCCTCTCTCGCTGGCTGTCTCTATCTCTGTCAAATAAATAAATAGAATCTTAAAAAAAAAACATATACAAAAACACTGTTTCCAGATTTTATCACATTCTTTTGTTCTGGATGGACATGAATTTTGTGGCGACACTGTTCAACCTAGCATACATTTTATACCTAGTGTGCTAAAACTTGTTAAGAGATTTGTTGTGAATAGGTATTGGATTTAATAGAACACCTTTTCTATGTCTATAAAAACGTTAGTATGATTTTTCTTCCCTTCATATACTTGATATAGTGAATTCCTTTGATTGATTTCCAACAGTTAAAACAACCTTGCATTCTGAGATACAACCAACTTACCCTGGTGTTTTCTCTTACATATATCAGTGTTTCTATTTTGTTATTACTTTTTAGATTTTTGTATCTGTGTTAAAAGGATATACAAATTGGTTTATTATTTTTCTTTCTTGTAATGTTATTGTCTTTTTAAAAACTCTGATCATTGGAGGGAAAGGATTAGTAACTGGTCTATAAGCCTTCTGTTTCATGGTCAAGAAAAAGCGTTGGGGTAGGGAGAGAGAGGCATGAGGAGGGGGAGAGAATGAATGGGAGTAAAAGGAAGAAATGACCTGGTCAAATATTCATGAATACACGGTAACTGGATTTCCTCCTAGTGGTCTTTATTAGAAGATAGAAAATGGAATGTTAGTAGGATATACGTTATCATTCTAGTTTTCTCATGGTAAATGAGCCTGGAGTTTATGTTTTATGAAATAGAACGCACAACAAAATATTAATATTTTCTTTGTACATATTGGAATATAAAAAGGAGATATGTCATGACCAAAATAGCTCTCTTTTTGTAAGTGATAAGAGTTCTTGTATCATTGGAGACTTCATCTATTATATCTGGGCCAGGTAACATCCTCGTGCAACAAGAGAGAACCGGGGAGGTATGTTGGCACCTCAGACATAGTTTCACTTGTGTCTTACAGTTACCTGTATCCTTGAATTTTTAGAAAAGTGTGTAACTTAGTAAGATCTCTGATTGTTGTGTCTTTGGTATGGCCGTCAGACCCTTTATTTTATCTCAGTCATATAAACTGTATCATCTTTTTAAATATATGTGATAAAGTAGATAGGGATTGGATAGCAGAGGAAAGCTGTGACCCAGCACAGGGCCACCAGCTTCATGCAGAGATGGCTGTTCATGATGATAGGATAATGGAGAGGCTGGCAGATGGCCAAGTACCTATCAAAAGCCATGAGGGGCAGTAAGAGGGTCTCCGTGGTGCCCATGGAGAATAAGAAGTAGAACTGGAAGAAGCAAGCTGTGAAAGAGGTGGTTTTGGTCTCAGACAGGAAGTTCTTTAACATATTGGGAATAGTCGTGTTGATGTAACAGATCTCCAGGAGTGAGAAGTTGGCCAGCAGAATGTACATGGGGGTGTGAAGCCTGCAATCCAGCTTCACTGCACAGACAATGGCCCCGTTCCCCATCAGAAAGGACAGAAAGAATAGCATAAAGAGGAGGACCTGAACCTCCCTGGAGCATGGAAATCTCAGGAGTAGGAATTCAGTCACTGTGCTGACTCCTGACAATTCATGGCTTCCTAAGGGATGGGGAAGAAAAGTGACAATGACAAAGATGGCCTTAATCTACCATCCTCAGGATTATTTCCTTTTTGGAGATCCCTAACTCCCTCAGATTCTATTATTCCATTAAATAAATAACTATACTGCTGAAGTCTATGACCTTTGGAGAGTGGTTGGTATGATCAGACTGTGAATCTTTGTATTCTCGTGTTTCTCTTTCAGAATTTTCTCACAGTAAAAGACAGGATGTTATGTGATAAGCAGCATGGAAAAGGTTAATGGCAGTACTCACGAATGTAAGTAGGTATAAAAATCATGTATTTGTATCTATAGATTAAGAGATATAGACCCTTGATATTGGACACAGAATTTCAATTACTTAGATCTTTGGAATTAGAGACACAAATGTTAGGCATCAGAAAGGAAGAAAGGTAATGACACACTGAAATCTTTATGCATTTCACTGTTAATCTGGATCGGTGTTGAATTGTAAGTGTTGGTGTCTTAAGGTCATCTGACAACTAAGACAAAAAGCATCAAACATACCATCCATTCTTCAGTATTCATCATGGTTTGTTAATAAAAATTTGAACTCCCAGACACCTACATAATAGGTTTCATATCAGTTCCATCTTCTACCTGTTGAATTAAAATACTTCTGTAAAACGTGGGTCTAGGTTACATCTCTACTAATAGGTAGAAAAACTGAGCAATGTATCTAGTGTATTATTTAAGGATTTTTGAGGGCTTTGCCTGAAGTGTCACAAAGTGTCTTAGAAAGGCCTCTAATCTTCTGGCTTATGGATAGAGGCAGAGACTCCCAAATGTCAGATAGTGCCAAGCAGAGGCCTCTGGAAACCAAGAACAGTGGTGGCAGCCATAAACTTTCCCACTGGACAAAGATTCCCTGTCTACTTCCTCACCCCTCTGTCACCCTCATCCTACTCTAGGTGTGGAAGGTTGGCGTTGTTTCGGGCAGTTGAAGGAGAATCTTTGTGGAAACTTCCTTCTCTGAGTTAGACTTAGATGTTGTGTGATTTCCATGGTGAGAAAAGCAAAACAAAGCCTATGAAATTGCCTACAGTTCTGTTGTTAGTCGTCTGGTCTTAACTTATTAATTTATTTTTGGGGCCACTCCATTAGTGAGGGACAGTCATCATTTGGGCCTAAATGACCCAACTGACATGACTGAGTGATGATACTTATTCAGAAAAATACAAGCACAGAATACAGATCCAGACACTTTCAAAAAAAAGTCTAGTTAAGAATATTTATTAATGTAATCGTTATAAAATGCATTACTTTCCAGATTGCATAATGCCAGAGCTTGGAGGATGATCTTGATGATTGCAATTAGTGACACAAGAGTTCAGAATAATTCAGAATTTTCTACACCACACTTCTCCGTAAGGCTCCTCTTGGATCTGTGACTAGATCATGTTTGGCAAAACCAAGCTGTGAGCAATTCCTCCATAGAAGGAATTCAGAGAAACCAAGAAGTGAAAGAAACCATGAGGAAAGAGGTGTAAAAGGAGGAAGTATTTGTTGGTTAATATGTATGAGGTTTGCAAGGGCTTTGTAAGCCATGTGGGAGTGAACCCACCACCCAGCAGTGCTTGGTCAGGTTGTTCTCCCTCCTCACGATGCCTGATCATCTGCTCTGTGGCAGAGCCACACTCCGCTAAAATCGGAGCTGAAGTTTTATCTGGCCTGCTCCTCAGAGCCGCTTCATCAGTCATTTCCAGACGTCACTTCACTAACATGCTATTTCCCCCAAAGACCTTGTTCTGACGGATGCACCTCCTGGTTAATAAGGATGGACGTTCCATACTTCCTCATCCTCATCTCTCTCATTTCCTGACTGCCAGCCCTTCAGTTGTAAAGATTAATCTCCTCACATTCTTCATGGAAGGTGAGGTGCTATTATTTCCACAAACACATAGAGAAAGGCAGATCTAAAAGGCACACCTAAGAGCTATCCTATGCTTGCATGTTTTCTGAACCTACCTCCTTAAAGATCTGGCAGGTCTGACTTGCAATCTCCTGTTTTCACTGCAGCAGAAGGTAAGCATGATGGAGGGCATGGCCTCCTTGGCAGAGAGCAGCCCAGAGAGGGTGCTTACATTGCTGGACACATGATACTAATTTAGAGAGAAACTGGCACATTTGCTGCACAACAGAGACCTATCTATGTTTCTCTGAAATCTGTGTCCCATTCCTCCTAAGGGATAAATCTCCTATGAATTCCAAAAGTGAGAATTTATGAGAGAAGATTGTCAGTTATATCCTCAGGATATGTTCCCTCTGGAACCCCTTGATTGGCCTTTGGGACTCCGTTTCCCCCATGGTGATCAGATACTCTCACGCTATTCTTAGAACAGATGCTTATTTTGTTGTACAGACAGGTTACTCTTATGAAGGTGCAATCTCTATAGCATCACCAGCGTAGCTGGAATACAGGCTTTTTGTTTATCTTCTTATTCCTTTATATTCAACTTTATTCATTTTTTGAGTTTTGAAGTCTTAACTGTCAATATCATAGTTATGACATCAGAGTTTTTATTCTCATTCCTGTTGGCTCACTCCATGGTTTGAAAAAGGTTATTCCCTTTCTCTGGTAACAGGCTCTCTTAAGTCAGGTCTGTGTTTCTAGTAGTACACTGATAAGTAAATTCCATTTCATGCTGGACAGGTCTCAGAAGCAGAGACCACGGGGTATGTGATGAAATGTCAAAGTTCTAGAAGGTACCTCCCATTCTAGTCCTCTATTTTATTTCCAACTATTTTTAGCAGATGTGCCAAAAAGCTGCTATGAATGCTGAAATTTTCGTGGCTTCTTTTAAGCAAGACATTGTTAAGAGAAGTGTCTGAAACTTTGGGTCCCCTTTGTTTTCTTTCTTTCTTTTTAGGTGTTGTTGACATAATACATTATTTTAGTTTCAGGTGTAGAACACAATGATTTGACACTTTTATATATTGCAAAATGATCACTACAATAAGTCTAATTAACATCCATCACCATACAGAATTACAAAATATTTTTCTCATGGTAAGAACTTTTAAGATCTACGCTCTTACTTAGCAGTTTCCAAATATGCAATACTGTATTATTAACAATAGTCACCATGCTGCACATTACATCCCCAGGACTTATTTATTATATAACTGGAAATTTGTACCTTTTGACCCCCCCTTCATCTATTTCACCAACCCCTATCCCTCACCTCTGGCAACCATCAGTCTTCTTTATCTATGAGCTTGGTTTTAGGATTTTTGTTTTGTTTTGATTTGATTTTAGACTCCACATATAAGTGAGGTTATAGGGTATTTATCTTTCTCAGTCTGATTCATTTTACTTAGCATAATGCCCTCCAGTTTCATCCATGTTGTTGCAAATGGCAAGATTTCCATCTTTTTTATGGCTGAATAATATTCCACTACTATATACACACTACATTTTCTTTATCCTTTCATCCACTGATAGACATTTAGGTTGTTTCCACTTTTTGGCCTTTGTAAATAATGATGCATTTAAACAGGGGTGCAGATATCTCTTGTAGATAGGGATTCACTTCCATCAGATATATACCCAGAAGTGGAATTGCTGGATTATATGGTAGTTCCCTTATTAATTTTTTTTCAGGAAACTCCATACTGTTTTCCATAGTGGCTATACTAATTTACATTCCCACAATAGTGTGCAAAGGTTCTTTTTCTTCACATTCCCACCAGCACTTCTTATTTCTTGTCTTTTTGATAGCCATTCTAACAAATGTGAGGCCATTTGTCACTGTGGTTTTGATTTGCATTTTCCTCATGAGAAAGAGATTTGTTAAGTGCTCCCTCATTTAAAAAAAAAAAAGTACTCCCTCATTTTATTTTAATGAAAAGTGAGAAAGTAGTAATAAGGAAGGTAAATAGCAAGTATAATCTTATTTATTGGGGATTAAATGGTCCTAATTACTACTAAAAAAGAATGCTAAATGCATTAATATGTTGTGCTGTATAAAAAGAGCATTAGATCATGTCTCAGATTGACCTCTCTTTGTATTATAGCTCTGTCATATACTCAACTATATGATCCTTGGTATATTATTTAACCTCATTAAGCCCCAGATATTTAACTATAAATATACTAGTTCTATCCTGATACAGTTGAGAAAACTAACAATGTCTGTAAAATGCCTACTATGTGGTAAATATCCAATAAACGAGAGTCTTCTCCTTTTGCATGAAGTTTAACACAAAAGAAGGGAAAATTTTCTCTGGAAGAAATATTTCTGTTATTCTGTTTTTTAATTTCTCACATATATGAAAGAAAAAATGCATGCATAAATATATATGTGTATATTTATACTCTACCTTTTCTGAAAAACAAAATATGTAAACAAAAAATTTAAATTTAAATGAACATAGCTAGGAGAAACCGTGGGAGAGGGAGACAGAATTGTATCAGAAAACCTAAGTTTACGAAAGCTTTCACAACAGAAAGAAAGCAAGCCAGCTAGTTAGCTAACATAGCTAACATCACACTTAATTGTGAGAAACTAAGTTTTCCACTAGGATCAACTGATCCTAGCAAAGACATCTCCTCTCACCACTCCTTTTCAACACTATACTGGAAGTTCTTGTTAATGCAGTAAGACAAGAAAAGAAAATGTGTACAGATTGGAAAGGAAGACATAAAACTATCATTTTTCACAGATGACATGATTATCTACGTAGAAAATCTGAAATAATTGTTGGAGTAGGCAGTTAGCTAGGATCTAACAGGATATCTGGAGGCCAGGTTTGAGGAAGTCACCAACAGCTCTCAGAAGAGTCAGAGACCTGTCCTGGCAGCACCCCACAAAAAGCCGGATCAAACCAGAAAGGCCCAAGATGTGGAGTGCCATAACAGGAAACACCTGACCAAATTAAGGAGAAAAGCCATGAAACCCTGCCTCCCTGCCCCAAGTAATGAATATTCCACCCCCTACTTAACTGTCAATAAAAAATAGAAACCCAACCCCCAGAGTGTGCATCTCTCTCTCTCTCTCTCATTTGCCCATTCTCATATCTCAAGAGTGTACTTTTTTCCTTTAATTAACATTGCCACTTGCGTTGCTCATCCACTGTGTTTAGTGCATGTCCTTGAATTCTTTCTTGAGACAAGACCAAGAACCTTTGGTGACACCTTTGGGGATGGGCTGGCTCAAGGCCCCAGGGCCCATGGTCTCCCCAGTTCATCCAGCAACAGAATCAATAAAAAAGTTCCTGGAACTAATAAGTGGTATTAGGGTGCAGGATACAAGTTCAATATAAAAAGTCAATTTCTTTCATATATACCATCAATGAATAAGGAGAATTTGAAATTAAAAGCATGATATCATTTACATTTGCAGCTCAAAAAATTAAATATTTACATATCTAAAAAATACATGTGGAACTATGAGGAGAAATACAAAGCTCTGATGAACAAACTCAAAGAACTAAATGAATGATGAGATAGTCAATGTTCATTAATAGAAAGATCCAATATTGTCAAGATGTCAATATTGTCTAGATGTCCCAACTTGATTTACAGATTCAATGCAATCCCAATTGAAATTCCAGAAATTACTTTATGAGCATCAACTGATTCTAAAGTTTACATAAGCGGAAAAAGACTCAGAATAGTTGATACAATATTGAAGGAGAAGAACAAAGTGGGAAGACTACACTGAACTGACTTTAAGACTTCCTATAAAGGCACAGTAATTAAGACAGTGTGATACTGGCAAAAGAATAGACCAATAGGTCAGTATAACAAAATAGAGACACTAGAAATAGATTCCAGAAATACAGTGAACTGATCTTTGACAAAGGAGCAAAGGCAGTATAATGAAGCAAATAGGGTCTCTTTAGCTAACAGTGCTGGAATAACCGGACATTCATATGCAAAAAAAAAAAAAAAGGCAGCAGCAGCTAGATTTGAATCTTTGAACTTTCACAATTAACTCAAAATAGATCATAGACCCAAATGTAAACTGCAAAACCATAAAACTTCTAGAAGATAAATAGGAGGGGGTTTAGGATGGTGGAGGAGTAGGGGACCCCTTTTTCAGCTGGTCCCCTGAGTTGAGTTGGATAGGTACCAGACCAGCCTGAACATCCATGGAATCAGCCTGAGATTCAGGAAGATACATCTGGATCTCTACAAATGAACATCTCCAGCGCCGAGTATTGAGGTACAAAGCGGGGAGCCATAAAACCTCACACAGATATCAGAAGACAAATGGAAGGGGTAGGGAGCTGCCGCGTTTGGGCACCGGGAAGTGGTAGCCACCTGCACGGGGGAACGGGTGGACTCACAGAACAGCACCTGCGAGAGAGCAGACTGTGACCGTGAGCGGGGAGCACGCGCCACCAGACTTCTCATGGAACTCCATTGTGCTCACTGAAACCAGACTGAGACCGGGAGCTCTGGGAGCGTGTGGGGCGGCTGGCAGCTGGCGGTGTTAGAAACATGAAGGACAGAGACGTGCCAGCCCTGGAAGTGAGGGCTGGGACGCCGGGTGTGGGGCGCACATCCTGGGACGCTGCAGGGTTGAGCAGCACCAACAGAAACAGAGTTAAAGTGGCCAGAACATCAGTGGAGAATGGTCCACGATCCCCTCTGTTCTGAGACAGAGGCTGAGATTCGGCCACTGCTGCTCTGACTCTCAGAAGAGCTACAGCAAACCGCCAGGGAAAGCCGCTAGAGAACAAAAGCCTGGAAACACCGGCTCACAGGGTTCCCATCCCAATCCCCCCTCACAGGAGCATGGAGACACTACCCAAACAGGGTTGCCTGAGTATCGGCAAGGCAGGACCCTCCCAATGAAGGCAGGCTGAAAAATCAAGAAGCCCACATCCCTAAGATCCCTATAAAACAAGGGTGCATGGCCTGGGTCCCGGTCAATAATTTGGGCTCTGAACAACCCCGCAACCTCTCCTCATCAGAATGACGAGAAGGAGAAGTCCCCCCCAGCAAAGAAAAGACAATGAGTCTGTGGCCTCTGCCACAGAACTAATGGATATGGATGTAACCAAATTATCAGAAATGGAATTCACAGTAACAATGGTCAAGATGATGAGTAGACTTGAAAAAAGTATTAACGAAAATGTTAATGACAATATAGAATCTCTAAGGGCGGAAATGAGAGCGAATCTGGCTGAAATTAAAAATTCTATGAGCCAAATGCAGTCAAAACTAGAGGCTCTGACGGCCAGGGTCACCGAGGCAGAAGATGTATTAGCGAATTGGAGGATGGGTTAGTAGAAGAAAAAACGAAAATAGAAGCTGGACTTAAAAAACTCCATGCCCATGAATGTAGGTTACAGGAGATTACTGACTCAATGAAATGATCCAATGTCAGAATCATCGGCATCCCTGAGGGGGTGGACAAAAACAGAGGTCTAGAAGAGATATTTGAACAAATTGTAGCTGAAAACTTCCCTAATCTAATGAGGGAAACAAACATTTGTGTCCAAGAGGCAGAGAGGACCCATCCCAAGCTCAACCATGACAAACCTACGCCACGTCACGACATAGTGCATTTCGCAAATATTAGATCCAAGGACACAGTACTGAAAGCAGCCAGGGCAAAGAAATTTCTCATGTACCAAGAAAAAGGTATCAGAATTACATCAGACCTGTCTACACAGACCTGGAATGAGAGAAAGGATTGAGGAGGCATTTTTAAAGTTCTTTCAGAGAAAAACATGCAGCCAAGGATCCTTTATCCAGCAAGGCTGTCATTCAGAATTGATGGAGAAATAAAGACCTTCCAGAATAGCCAGTCATTAACCAATTTCGTAACGACAAAACCAGCCCTACAAGAGATATTAAGGGGGGGGTTCAATAAATGTAAAAAACCCCAAGAGTGATACAGAATAGAAAGTCACAACCGATACAAGCAAAGACTTTACTGGCAACATGGCATCATTAAAATCATATCTCTCAGTATTCAGTCTCAATGTGAATGGCTTAAATGCTCCCATAAAACGTCACAGGGTTGCAGATTGGATAAAAAGAAATGACCCATCCATTTGCTGTCTACAAGAGACTCATTTTGAACCTAAAGGTACATTCAGACTGAAGGTAAAGGGATGGAGTACCGTCCTTCACAAAAATGGACCTCAAAAGAAAGCTGAGGTAGCAATACTCATATTAGATAGATTGGATTTTAAACTAAAGACTACAGTTAGAGACGCAGAAGGGCCCTATATTATTCTTAAAGGATGTATCCAACAAGTGGATATGACAATTATAAATATATATGCCCCCACCAGGGGAGCAGCAAGATACACAAGCCAACTCTTAACCAGAATAAAGAGACATAGAGGTAAAAATACATTAATAGTAGGGGACCTCAACACCCCACCATTAGAAATAACAAGAACACCCTTGCAAAAATTAAGCAAAGAATCAATGGCTTTGAATGCCATACTCGACGAGTTGGACCTCATAGATATATAGAATACTACACCCCAGAACCAAAGAATACTCATTCTATTCTAATGCCCATGGAACATTCTAAGAATAGACCATGTTCTGGGACACAAACAGGTCTCAACTGATACGAAAAGACTGAAATTATTCCCTGCATATTCTCAGACCACAACGCTTTGAAAGTGGAACTCAACCACAAGGAAAAATTTGGAAGAAACTCAAACACTTGGAGACTAAGAACCATCCTGCTCAGGAATGATTTGATAAACCAGGAAATCAAAAATCAAATTAAAGAATTTATGGAGACCAACGAGAATGAAAACACAACGGTCCAAAACCTATGGATACTGCAATGGCAGTCCTAAGGGGAAAATACATAGCCATCCAAGCCTCACTCAAAAGAATAGAAAAATCTAAAATGCAGTTTTTATATTCTCACCTCAAGAAGCTGGAACAGCAACAGAGGGACAGGCCTAATCCACGCACGAGGAAGCAGTTGACCAAGATTACAGCAGAAATAATTGGATTAGAAACGAGGAGTATAGTAGAGCAGATCAACAGAACTAGAAGCTGGTTCTTTGAGAGAATTAATAACATTGACAGACCTCTGGCAAGACTTATCCAAAAGAATAGAGAAAGGACCCAAATTAATAAAATTATGAATAAAAAAGGAGAGGTCACAACCAACACCAATGAAATTGGAAGGATTATTACAAACTTTTATCAACAGCTTTATGCAAATAAATTAAGCAATCTGGAAGAGATGGAGGCCTTCCTGAAAACCCATAAACTACCAAGACTGAAACAGGAAGAAATTGATTTTTTAAACAGGCCAATTAATTATGAAGAGATTGAGTCAGTGATAAACAATCTTCCAAAAAATAAAACTCCAGGTCCAGACGGTTTTCCTGGGGAATTCTACCAAACATTCAGAGAAGAAATAATACCTATTCTCCTAAAGCTATTTCAAAAAATAGAAACAGAAGGAAAGCTGCCAAACTCATTCTATGAGGCCAATATTACCTTGATCCCCAAACCAGGCAAAGACCCCTTCAAAAAGGAGAATTACAGACCGATTTCCCTAATGAATATGGACGCCAAAATCCTCAACAAGATCCTGGCAAATAGAATCCAACTGTAGGATGCCTGAGTGGCTCAGCTGATTAAGCGGCTGCCCTCAGCTCAGGTCATGATCCCAGACTCCTGAGATCGAGTCCCACATCGGGCTCCTTGCTCAGCTGGAAGCCTGTTCCTCTCTCTCCCTCTCCTGCTCTCTCAAATAAATAAATAAAATCTTAAAAAAAAAAGAATCCAACTTTACATCAAAAGGGTTATCCATCATGACCAAGTGGGATTCATCCCTCGGATGCAAGGGTGGTACAACATTTGCAAATCAATCAGTGTCTTAGATTTTATCCAGAAGGAAAAATTCAAAAATCATATGATTCTCTCAATAGATGCAGAAAAAGCATTTGACAAAATACAGCATCTTTTTCTGATTAAAACCCTTCAGAGTGTAGGGATAGAGGGTACATTCCTCAATCTCATAAAAGCCATCTATGAAAAGCCTACAGCAAATATTATTCTCAATGGGGAAAAGCTGGAAGCCTTTCCCTTAAGATCAGGAACACGACAAGGATGCCCACTCTCACCACTATTATTCAACATAGTACTAGAAGTCCTTGCAACAGCAATCAGACAACAAAAAGGGATAAAACATATCCAAAAGGGCAAAGAAGAAGTCAAACTGTCTCTCTTTGCAGATGACAGGATACTCTATATGGAAAACCCAAAAGAATCCACTCCCAAACTATTAGAAGTTATAAAGCAATTCAGTAATGTGGAGGGATACAAAATCAATATTCAGAAATCACTTGCTTTCCTATACACGAATAATGAGACTGAAGAAAGAGAAATTAGGGAATCCATCTGATTTACAATAGCACCAAAAAACATATGTTACCTTGGAATTAACTTAAGCAGAGACGCAAAGGATCTATATTCTAGAAACTATAAATCACTCTTGAAAGACATTGAAGAAGACACAAAAAGATGGAAAAATATTCCATGCTCATGGATCGGGAGAATAAACATAGTTAAAATGTCCATGCTACCCAGAGCAATCTACACTTTCAATGCTATCCCGATCAAAATACCAATGACATTATTCAAGGACCTGGAACAAATAGTCCTTAAATTTGTATGGAACCAGAAAAGGCCCCGAATCGCCAAGGAACTGTTGAAAAGGAAAAACAAAGCTGGGGGCATCACAATGCCGGATTTCGAGCTGTACTACAAGGCTGTGATCACAAAGACAGCATGGTACTGGCACAAAAACAGACACATAGACCAATGGAACAGAATAGAGAATCCAGAAATGGACCCTTGGCTCTTTGGGCAACTAATCTTTGATAAAGCAGGAAAAAACATCTGGTGGGAAAAAGACAGTCTCTTCAATAAATGGTGCTGGGAAAATTGGACAGCTACATGCAAAAGAATGAAACTTGACCACTCTCTCACACCATATGCAAAGATAAACCCAAATGGATGAAAGACCTTGATTTAAGACAGGAATCCATCAAAATCCTAGAGGAGAAGATAGGCAGCAACCTCTACGTCATCGGCCACACCAACATTTTTCATGACACATCTCCAAAGGCAAGAGAAACAAAAGATAAAATGAACTTGTGGGACTTCATCAAGATAAAAAGCTTCTGCACAGCCAAGGAAACAATCAAAAAAAACTAAGAGGCAGCCCACGGAATGGGAGAATATATTTGCAAATGATGCTACAGATAAAAGACTGGTATCCAAGATCTACAAAGAACTTCTCAAACTCAATACGCGAGAAACAAATAAACAAATCATAAAATGGGCAGAAGATATGAACAGACACTCTTCTAATGAGGACATACAAATGGCTAACAGACACATGAAAAAATGTTCAAAATCCTTAGCCATCAGGGAAATTCCAATCAAAACCACACTAAGATACCACCTTACGCCAGTTAGAATGGCAAAAATCAACAAGGCAGGAAACAGCAATTGCTGGAGAGGATGTGGAGAAACATTGTTGGTGGGAATGCAGTTTGGTGCAGCCACTCTGGAAAAGAGTGTGGAGGTCCCTTAAAAAGTTAAAAA
This sequence comes from Ursus americanus, assembly GCF_024610735.1. NCBI lineage: Eukaryota > Metazoa > Chordata > Mammalia > Carnivora > Ursidae > Ursus > Ursus americanus. The sequence goes on from NC_142135.1 coordinate 80,687,820, forward strand.
TTGAGCTACCCTATGACCCAGCCATTGCAATACTGGGTATTTACCCCAAAAATACAGACTTAGTGAAGAGAAGGGCCATATGCACCCCAATGTTCATAGCAGCATTGTCCACAATAGCTAAATCGTGGAAGGAGCCGAGATGCCCTTCAACAGACGACTGGATTAAGAAGCTGTGGTCCACATATACAATGGAATATCACTCAGGTATCAGAAAGAACGAGTTCTCAACATTTGCTGCAACATAGACGGCACTGGAGGAAATAATGCTAAGTGAAATAAGTCAAGCAGAGAAAGACAATTATATGATTTCTCTCATCTATGGAACATAAGAACTAGGAAGATCGGTAGGGGAAGAAAGGGATAAAGAAAGGGGGGTAATCAGAAGCATGGGAGACTATGGACTCTGAGAAACAAACTAAGGCTTCAGAGGGGCGGGCGGTGGGGGAATGGGATAGACTGGTGATGGGTAGTAAGGAGGGCACATATTGCATCGTGTACTGGGTGTTATCCGTAACTAATGAATCATCGAACCTTGCATCAGAAACCAGGGATGTACTGTATGGTGACTAACATAATGTAATAAAAAAACATTAAAAAGTAATTAAAAAAATAAAGTCCTGTAGAAGGAGGCACTCTATCTGTCAAAACAATCAGACAGCCTTTGAAAGTTATAGTAACATTATAGCTAGAAAACTGACAGCTATGAAGTTTCTAAGTGAACTTCTAAACTCTAAACCACTTTCCCTTGGTTCCGTGAAAGAAAACATTTTATTTCAAAAATTCACTTGACGCTTATTCTGTTGTTGTTGCTGTTGATGACCGCTCTTCAGTTCCACCTGAAAAAGTATATTTCTCATTTTGATAAACCTAGCACATTAGGCATCGACACCCACTGCCACCACTGCCTTCAAAGCTTCCACTTCAAGCTTCAGTCTCCTTACCAGCATGCAAGTCTCTATTTTTTCATTCACCCTGAACTAATAGTGCCCACAACTCTGTCTCTCATTTTCTGCTTTCCTCCTGGAATTCAGCTACCTCATCCTCAGCTTCCTGGATGCTAATCAGAAACAAAGTGGGAAAGAGAACTATAAAAACCACGAGGGTCCTCTTGAGATGATCACAGAGCAACTCAGGAATTGTTGCCTGGGTGCTCTTGCTACTACTGTAAAATCTACTTCACAAACAACAACAACAACAACACCAAATGTGCACGCACACAAAAGAAAGGAAGTCACGGGATCCAGAGAGCCCAGGATCTAACACCAGGAAAGGCTATAGTAACCCACAGGACTGTGGGCCTGAAAGCAGCTAACCCAGACTGGAGCAGTCAAGACTGAAGGAGCAGTACTCTCAAGATGAAATGATAAAGTTCCTGCTGTGCTTGAAGGTCCAGAGAAGAAATTTACACAGCTGGGGAGTGTGGAGATAAAGGAGGATGTAGAAAAATAAGCATTTTAAAAGAAAAAGAAGCATTTGAACAAAAGGGCAATTAATGACATCAAGAAAAACAAAACTTTATGCAAGAAATTGTAGTAAACTATTGCAGCTACAGATACTATTTACAAGGTCATAATAATATAAACATGAACACTGATCTAACAAAATCATATTACTGAACTGGGAGGCTCCCAGGTCTGATATATATAGGCTTTCCATGCAAAAGTCATTCCAGCCCCTCAGGAACGCTGGTCCCATTAAAACTGCGGGAAAGCACGTGTGTCTCTGCACATACCAGTTCGCTTCTCTTAAAGGCGGTTTCCAATGCTGGTGCAGCTGGACAAGGAAAAAGGGACGCTAGTCACGGTGCTCCGTAACCTCAGCAAGCGGCCCTACTGGTTCCACTCCCAGTATCTGAAGAGTCCGAAGGCAGTTCGCCTCAAGGCTGGCTGGTGGAAGCAATCTCCCACTGGGGAGGAAAGCACATCCCGCACATGGAGTGTATGTCACAGACCCTACTTCATGTTAATCAGTGGAACCCTGAGGGCGAAACTGAGACCTTGATATTTGGTCAGCCTTATTACCAGAAAGATGTAGCCAAGATGATCGTGAATTTGGCTATCACCGCCAACTGTGGGCACAAAGCTCAGAGGAGGTCCCTGCTCAGGAGGCATCCACCCAGCGGTCCCCCGAGGCTGCCCACGAGGCGGCGACCCAGAACTCCCCCAGCACTGCCTGCGAGGCAGACACCCGGACTCCCCCCCCACCAGCGCTGCACACGAGGCGGCCACCCGGAGCTCCCACCCGGCGCAGCTCTCCAGGAGGCCACCCGGAGCTCCCCCCAGCGCAGCCCGCGAGGCTCCCCCTGGCGCTGCCCGGGAGGCGGCGACCCGGAGCTCCCCCGCAGCCGCCCGGGAGGTGCCCACCCAGCAGTCCCCCAACGCTACCCAGGACCCGGTTACCAGGTCATGAAAGCACTTCAGGCCCGGGAGCAGGACCCAGGCAAGGATAAAGCGGAAGACCTTGCTGCTGCTCTATTCATCTAAGTCCCACTTCTTCAGGCAGAAGCTGGGGAAAGAATGGTGTGGGTAGTTCTCAGTCCCCATCCCCAGGTAAATGTTTGCAAACACTGATCTAAAGAGTTCTAATAAAGAATCGAATTTCCCTTAAAAAAATAAATAGGTGATGGGGATTAAGGAGGACACGTGATGAGCACCACGTGTTGAGTATGTGTTGAATCACTAAATTCTACACCTGAAACTAATATTACACTATATGTTAACTGAAATTTAAATAAAAACTTCAAAAAAAGAGAAAGAAATGAGCTATCAAACAATGAAAAAACATGGAAGAACCTTAAATGCTATTACTAAGTGGAATAAACCAGTCTGGAAAGGCTACAAACTGTATGATTCCAACTATGACATTCTGGAAAGAGCAAAACTATGGAGACAATAAAAAGATTTATACAGGGTAAGAGGTAAAAAACGACCCACACAGAAGCATTTCCACCGTGTTTCCCAAGATTCAAACTTTACCGCTTAGGTTTGATACATTCGGCGGGAGAATGTCAGGGACAAGAAGGAAACCTTAAAAGTGTTCAAACAGCAAGATTAAAAATTCAAACAGTGAGTTGATGTGGCTGGCCATGCCTCCTACCTTGGGCTGACTGAGTCTCTCCCTGGAGATTTACTTGGGGCTCAGGAACCCGGCTCAGCGCTGCAGGACCAGAGGCCATTCCCCATGCCAAAGCGGACTCCAGAGCCAGGCGGGGGGCGGGGAAGTCTGTGCCTGAGCATGCGCCTTATTGGCTCCTGCCCAGAGGCTGTTGGGGAGCACGCGCTCCCACCTGCAGCCAGTTAGCTTCCAATGGTCCTGCACGTGCTCTTGGCGCTAGGGAGGCCCAAAGGCAGCTGTGCTGCTTCCTTGTTTGTTACTAAGGCACTGTGATTGGCAGCCCTGGAGAGTCTACTTTTTCCAACTGTATTAAGGAGACCCAGGAAAAAAAAATTAACGCTTGCCAGGGGTGGAGGTAGAGGAAAGATTAACAGAGGACGCAGGATTTTTAGGGCAGTGAGAATACCCTGTATGCTATTATAAGGATGGCTGTGTCATTATATATTTGTCCAAAACCATGGAATGTACTCCAAGAGTGAACTTTAAGGTAAACTGTGGACTTTGGGTGCTTATGATGATATCAATGTCCACTCATCCTTGGTAACAATGTACCATTCTGGTGAGTAGTCAGTAATGGGGGAGGCAATGGAGGACTGTGTGTGTGTGTGTGTGTGTGTGTGTGTGTGTGTGTGTGTGCGCGCGCGCGCACACTCACACAGGGGATATATAGGAAAATCTCTGTGCCTTCCTCTCAATTTTGTTGTAAACCTGAAACTGCTCTAAAAAAAATGGATGTCTTAAAAAAAGAATGCTGTCAGACGTCTGTCAGAAGATATAGTAGGTATAAATACACACCCAAATAAAGTACAAAAAAGCTTAATAAAACATATGATACACCAGCACACTCATCATACATAAGAAACATAATATTGTGAGAAACAACAGATTAGTAAATAAAACTTCAATTTCAGAATAAACATCTTTGAGCATCCCAGAATCCAAAGCAAGAAAGGAAGCTAAATAAATTATAGTGTTCTAATTGTATAATGAGACAATATAAATCAGAGAAGCAAAATTTTACATAGCATGATACTTGGAAAATAATTGATTCAGTTGGGTTCCCCATGGTTTTATTTTAAAAATTATTTTACAACTTTCCTATAAAATACAATATGCAGCATAAGATGCACAAAACATATATGTAAAGTATAATAAATATAAAGCAAACATCCAATAGCCACTACCAAAGACAAGTAGGGCATCGCAAGAACTCTGGAAGTCCCTTTGTTTTTTATCACACCTAATTCTCCCCCTAACTTCTCTTGTAAACTTCTTTGCTTTATACTTTTTATTCATCCACTAAAAAATATTTACCTGTTTTAAAACTTATATAAGTGGAATCATCTTTAATATATTCTATTTTAAATGTTTTTAATTTTAAATGTATTTCTTTTTACTTTATATACAGTAAAATTCACTCTTTGAATTAATTTCACCTTGATCAGATTTTGCTTATGTATTTTGAAGCTCTGTTGTTGGGTACCTCCCACCTGTGGAACTGTTACATCTTCCGCAAGAAATGACCCCTTTTGAAAAAAAAAAAAAGAAAGAAAAAGAAAGAAAAGAAATGACACCTTTTGAATCATGTGATGTCCTTCTCTCTGGTAATGTTCCTCATTCTGAAGTCTATTTTGTCTAATATAATGTAGCTACTCCAACTTTCTTTTGTTTAATGTTTGAATAGTATGTATTTTACTTTTTAAATTATTTTTTAGATTTTATTTTACTTTTAGTCTATCTTTTTTTTTTAAGTAGACAGCATATTGTTGGGTCTTCCTTTTATTTCTAATTTATCATCCCAGTCTCTTGGTTTCTTTAGATCATTTATATTGAATCTAATTTCTGATATGGTTAGATTAAAATTACCATTTTGCTAATTGCGTTCTATTTATTCTATCTAATCAGTTATTTTTCTGCCCCCTTTTGTGTTAGTTTTTATGAATCCATTTTAACTTCATCGTTTCCCTATTATTTATATCTTTTTAAAATATTTTAAATTGTTCTAGGATTAAAAACATTTAATCGAAGTCTAACTTCAAATAATTCCACTACCTGATGTGTTGTAAAAGAGATTTACACCAGTATATCACCAATTCCTCACTCTCATCCTTTGGGTGATTTTTTTTGTCATAAATTCTACTTTTACTTATGCCATCAACAAAAAATATTGCTACCATACATATTTCTTTTATTCCATTCCCAATGCTTTTCATTTCTTTGGTGGATCCATGTGTCGGTCTGGTATCACACCACTTCTGCCTGAAAACATTAAACATTATTCATAGTGCAAGTCTACCTGGCAGTGAATTCCCTCAGTTTTGTTTTTATGAGAAAGTATATATTTCTCCTTCATTCTTCTTCCTGCTTTATTGAGGTATGATTGACAATAATTATATGTATTGAAGTTGTACAGTGAGTTTTTTGAAGTTATACAAGTTAATGATGACAATATATGTATACATTGTGAGGAAATGAGTACCAACTCAAGTTGATTAACACATTTATCGCCTTTCACAATTACACTTTTTGTGTGGTGAGAACACTTAGGATCTATTCTCTTGGCATATTTCAAGTATGCAATATAATACTATTAATTATAGTCACCATGCTACATATTAAAGCCCCAGAACTTATTCATCTTACCAACATCTCCCCATTCCACCACCACCCCCATCCTTGGCCACCAGCCCCTGGCAGTCACCATTTTACTGTCTGGTTTGATGAATTCAACTTTTTTAGATTCCACATGTAAGTGAAATCACACAATATTTCTCTTTCTGTGTTTGGCTTATTTCACTTAGCATAATGTCCTCCAGTTTCATTCATGTTGTCACAAATAGAATTTCCTTCTTTCTTATGGCTGAACGGTATTCCATAGTTTTGGCTATTTGGGTCTTTTGTGGTTTAATACAAAATTTAAGGTTGTTTTATCTACTTCTGTGAAAAATGCCATTGGAATTTTGACAGGGATTGCATTAGATCTATAGATGATTTTTGGTAGTATGGACATTGTAATAATATTAATTCTCCTAATCCAGGAACAAGGTATCTTTCCATTTATTTGTGTCTTCAAGTTCTTTCATCAATGTCCTACAGTTTTCAGTGTACAGATCTTTCACCTCCTTGATTCAATTTATTCCTAAGTACTTTTACTTTTTGATGCTTGGCAGCAGGAGTGTTCCCAGCCTGGGCCATATCAGGATCTACAGTTGGACCAAGCTCAGAGGGCCTGCCTCAGGAACACGGACAGATGTGTCTACCACCCGGTCCCTTGGCATACACAACTAGTGGCTAAAAGGGACCAGAATTGGATCACAGGCCACTTCAAGGTCTGAGGTTCGCAGGACTGCTACCTGTGGCACAGGCGAGTGTGACTCCTAGTGGTACTGGTGGATAGATGGTGTTGGTGGGGAGACCAAGACCAAATATGGTTTAGCCAAGTCCACAGGGAGACTGCGGCTGTTTCTGAATCTGTACCCAGACACTAGATCAGTGAGTCTGCCACCTGGGCATGGGTCTGCTTACTCAAAATGGCCCTCATTGATCATGGGTTACACTGGGATTTTCACAATCTCTTAACTAGATCCCAAAGCTCCCACAAAGGCACTTTTGTCCATGGTTGGCTGCCAAATTATTGTTACTGAGGGGGGATACGAGGCCAGCATTACCAAAGCCAAAAAACACACCATAAGGAGCACCTGGGTGGCTCAGTCTGATGAGTGTCCAACTCTTGGTTTTGGCTCAGGCATGATCTCAGGGTCTTGGGATAGAGCTATGTGTTGAGCTCTGCATTCAGTGTGGAGTCTGTTTGTCCTTCTCCTTTCCCCTCTGTCCCTCCCTCTCCTCTCCTCTCTTCCTCACCCTCTAAAATAAGTAAAATCTTAAAAAAAAAAGACACTACATGAAAAGAAAACTACTGCCAATATCCCTGATGAATATACATGCAAACATTTTCAACAAAATATTAGGAACCAAATTCAACAACAAATTAAAAGGATCATATGTCATGATCAAGAGGGAATAATCCCTAGGATACAAGAAAAGTTTAACATATGTAAATCAATATATGTGAGACACTATATTTAAAAAATGAGCGATAAAAACCATATGATAATCTCAATAGATATAGAAAAAGCATTTGGCAAAATACAACACCCTTTCATGATTTAAAAAAAAACTCATAACATGTGAGTGGAGAAGAAACATACCTCAACATAATAAAAGCCATATATGACAAGCCCACAGCAAACATCATACTCAATGGTAAAAGGTCAAAAGCTTTTCTGCTAAAGTCAGAAATCAGGTCAGGTTGTCCATGCTTACCATTTCTATTCAACATAGTACTGGAAGTCCTAGCCAGAGCAATCAGTCAAAAAAATAAATAAAAGGGATCAAATCAGAAAAAAAAGATAAATTCCTTTTGCAGATGACATATTCAATAAATGTCAATAAATGGTGCTGGGAAAATTGGACAGCTACATGCAAAAGAATGAAACTTGACCACTCTCTCACACCATACACAAAGATAAACTCCAAATGGATGAAAGACCTCGATGTGAGACAGGAATCCATCAAAATCCTAGAGGAAAACATAGGCAGCAACCTCTACGACATTGGCCAAAGCAACCTTTTTCATGACACATCTCCAAAGGCAAGAGAAACAAAAGATAAAATGAACTTGTGGGACTTCATCAAGATAAAAAGCTTCTGCACAGCCAAGGAAACAGTCAAAAGAACTAAGAGACCACAGAATGGGAGAATATATTTGCAAATGATGCTACAGATAAAAGAGTGGTATCTAAGATCTACAAAGAACTTCTCAAACTCAATACGTGAGAAACAAATCATAAAATGGGCAGAAGATACGAATAGACACTTTTCTAATGAGGACATACAAATGGCTAACAGACACATGAAAAAATGTTCAAAATCATTAGCCATCAGGGAAATTCAAATCAAAACCACACTGAGATATCACCTTATGCCAGTTAGAATGGCAAAAATAGACAAGGCAAGAAACAACAATTGTTGGAGAGGATGTGGAGAAAGGGGATCCCTCCTACATTGTTGGTGGGAATGCAAGTTGGTACAGCCACTCTGGAAAACAGTGTGGAGGTCCCTTAAAAAGTTAAAAATTGAGCTACCCTTTGACCCAGCCATTGCAATACTGGGTATTTACGCCAAAGATACAGACATTGTGAAGAGAAGGGTGATATGCACCCCAATGTTCATAGCAGCATTGTCCACAATAGCTAAATCGTGGAAGGAGCCGAGATGCCCTTCAACAGATGACCGGATTAAGAAGTTGTGGTCCATATATACAATGGAATATTCCTCAGCTATCAGAGAGAATGAGTTCTCAACATTTGCTGCAACATGGATGGCACTGGAGGAGATAATGCTAAGTGAAATAAGTCAAGCAGAGAAAGACAATTATCATATGATTTCTCTCATCTATGGAACATAAGAACTAGGAAGTTCGGTAGGGGAAGAAAGGGATAAAGAAAGGGGGGTAATCAGAAGGGGGAATGAAGAATGAGAGACTATGGACTCTGAGAAACAAACTGAGGGCTTCAGAGGGAAGGGGGGTGGGGGAATGGGATAGACTGGTGATGGGTAGTAAGGAGGGCACGTATTGCATGGTGCACTGGGTGTTATATGCAACTAATGAATCATAGAACTCTACATCAGAAACCAGGGATGTACTGTATGGTGACTAACATAATATAATAAAAAAAAACACTAAAATAAAAAAATTTAAAGAAGATAAATAACCATCTAAAAAAAAAGAACTCTACAATCATACTCTCTTATAAATAATATGGATGTTATACCAAATCCATTAGGATATTTAACCACTCGACAAAGGAAGTAACTTAAGCAAGGCAGTAGTAAGCTAGCAACAAGCATCCATTTGTGCCATCCCTGAGCACTGTACCTTCCCATCTACTAAATTCATAGGCCTGGAGGTAAAGTCAGATCCCATGGGAGAAGACCCAAACATCTGAGTCTTTTTTCCACCTTATGGAAAAAGGTGAGAAGCCACCTTAATTTGGCCAACAATAGATTCAACTGTCTAAAATTCAGTGTTTATTATTGCTGCTCAGCTGACTTCCAGCTGACTCCTACATTCTTCATGTTCTATATTTCATCTACTTAATTTCATTTTTCTTGGTCCTGCTTTTTAGTTAGAAAACCATTTGGCCTCTCCTCCACTGCTATGCCCCTCACTATTTTGCAGTGTAGAAATAGATTTCAAGATGAAACCTCTTCTTTTCCCATGGACTGATAGATCTATAAAAATCTTTTTTATTCTCTAAAAAGAGGGACAAGGAATTTCTAAGTTCTTTCACCAACTCACGCACCACTTTTCTCAAGATTAGTGCAGATATGACTTAGGTATTGTCAGCATCAATCTTGTTCAAATGTCTCAGTTTTTGGCAGAAATCCCTCATAACCTTTGCTAAGAAATTGCGTCCATTTTTCATTCAAAAAATTTTTAATTCAATATTGTTCAACACTTTTGATTCTTTTTGCACATTTCAATGGATTTTAGGAGGAGAGTTAAGTGAATATGTATTGCATCTCTCAACTTTAATTCACAGACTTTATTCTAATTTGTTTTGTTTTGTTTTGTTTTAGGTAACATATGCCAATATTCGAACAAATGGAGAAATAAAATCACTCCATGGAGTCTGAGTTTATTTTCCTGGGAGTCACAGAGTTTCATGAGTTACAGATTTGCTTTTTCTTATTTTTTTTCAATTATCTACATGGCCACTGTATTAGGTAAACTCATTATTACCTTTGGAGTAAAACTGGACCCTCACTTACACTCTCCCATGTACTTCTTACCGGCCAACCTCTCCTTTATTGATATGACCCTGGCCTCCTTTGCTACTCCTAAAATGATCTGTGACCTAATTAGTGAATATAAGGCTATCTCCTATGAAGGCTCCATGGTCCAGATGTTCTTTCTTCACCTTTTAGGTGGAAGTGAGATGATGTTGCTTGTAGCCATGGCAAGTGATAGATTCCATGCCGTATGAAAACCCCCTCCATTACAAAACTATCATGAGCCATCGTGTTTGCACTGGACTTGCAGTAAAAGAAGACAACAATGGATAACTGGGTCTCATGACTCATTGGTAGGAAAATGATGATTATATTAACTAAGAATATTTTCCTCCTGAATTGTGTACTATGGTAAAATTGTGTATTTATGATATTTATTAAGAATTTTCAAATTCACTTTCTTTCTTTTATTTTTCCTCACCAAGGAGATGTTGGTGATTAACTTTACCGCTTAGTCTCTAAGTTACAGAATATTCCTGTGGGATTATAACTAAACTAGAGGAAATCCCAACACTAACCTGAGATGAATATAGTAATCTATGAGAATGTTTAGCTTTCCTTTTGGAGAAAAAAGGGACAATATCTTAACTTGTAGGCAGGAGAGATGAGTCTTTATGCTGAAGCAACTGTCATTGATTGGAAATTTAAATAAAGGTGGAGTGATGTGTATGGATGCTGAGCAACCAAATGGGAAGATGATTCTGAATATTTCTCTTTTGAGTCTCAGCCCCATATTAGCTCTCCTATAGTCCTCTCTCTATAGGAGATAGCTACAGTTCTGAAAATTACATTTCCTGAACTCCCTTGCAGTCATATGCCTATCAGGTTCTATCAGTGGAAGACACTAACGTGATACTGGATGGCAGGAAGAGAGGAAAGCCTTTGTATTCCTCTGCTTTGGGATCAGGCAGCAGCAGTATTGGGCAACTGTGGATTCCAGAATTATTTTGGGGGGCTCAGCAGCATCAGCAATGTTGAAGGGTTCAAGGCTCCTAAAGCTTCATCAAGTGCATGGGCTCTTATCTTCTTATTCAGTAATAGGATAGAGGTTCCAACATCAGAAATGGTGACACTGTCCCAGCAGCATTTATGGGTTCTGGGTAATGCCTCTTCCTCTTGCTCATCAGGCCTTCAAGGTGGTAGTTACTGTTTATACTTACTCTCAGTAATATCATTTTCTCCTTTCTGCTCATTTCTGAGCTGCAAATTTTTATTTTCAACTTCCTACTGAACCATTCCCTGGGTATCTTGAAGACATCTCAAGTCCAATATGTAAAAACTAAATTAGTTACCTACCTTCCCAAACCTGTTATTCTTCCTGAACTCCCTATTTGAATTTATAATATCTTGATGAGATTAATGGTCCAATCTAAAAGTCAAAATTTACATCCTATGACATATATATTGGTGTATTTAATGGTGTCACACGTCCTCCTAATGCTTTGTAATTTTTCCTCATTTTCTATTGTACTATTTGTTCTTGAGATTGCATCACTGCTACAGGTATATCTTCAAATTCACTGGTTCTTTCTTCTGACAGCTCACATTGACTGGTGAGTTCCTCCGGTGAGTTCTACGTTTGAGTTATTGTACTTTGCAACAACAGAATCTCCATTTTAAAAAAATAATTTCTATCTTTTTTGATACCCTCTACTTGATATTTTCATACCGTCCTCTACTTCTCTAGGCACGCTTTCCTTTAGTTCTCAGAAAATAATTATAATAGCTACTTCAAAGTTTTCGTCTGCTAAGTGCAACATCTGAGTCTCCACAAAAGCAATTTCTATTGACCTTTTATTTCATGTATGGGACATAACTGTGTTTCTTCCAATGTCGCATTAGTTTTGATTAAAACTGGACACTTTTTATAATGTATTGCAGTGACTCTGGTAACTGAAATCTCTTCTCTCCAACGTTGATGCTCTTGTAATTATTTGATTGGTTGGTTGTAGTTGTTTGGTTGTAGTTATTTGATTAGTCTAGTTCCTTGGCTGAATGAATTCAGAAGTTTATTGCCCCTGCAGTGTGTTGCCTCTGATGTCCCTGCTGAGATATTTTTTTCCTTGTTTCTAATCTTGCCATTTGGCTACCATTGGGACATCATGAGCCACTTATCAATCAATGGTTTTGCTTAAGTCTCCTAGGCCAGGTAGAATTTTATCCTTTACTAGGAGACATGTGTGTGGCTTAGAAGCTGCTTTCACAGTGCAAAGATTTTCATTTGTGTCTCACCTTCACCCAGGGACCAATATCTGGATGCTAACTCTGCTGTGTTTCCAGGGAGGTACACAGGCTTGGGTGCTGATATTCTCTTCTAGTCTAACATGAATTTGTGTAACTTTTTAAAACTTGGATCCCTAGGAGTTGCCTTTGGGTTGGTGTTGCTTATTTTTCAGACAGTATTTGGTTAGAGATTCTGCTTTTGTCTTGTGTCATCCTTTGTACAACCTCTGTTACCAAAGTTTCACAATTCTACCTGACAAGTTAATCTGAACCTCTTCTTCATTACCCTCCATGGCCTTAGGTCAGAATTCCATCATTTATTTTTATTTCTTTTTTTTAAGAATTTATTTATTTATTTTTAAAAAGATTTTTATTTATTTATTTGAGAGAGAGATACAGAGACAAAGATAGTAACAGAGAGCAAGAGCTGGGAGAGAGGGAAGAAGCAGGCTCCCTGCTGAGCAGGGAGCCAGACAAGGAGCTCGATCCCAGGACCCTAGGATCATGACCTAAGCAGAAGACAGATGCTTAACTGACTGAGCCACCCAAGGTGCCCCAGATCTTCATCATTTCTTACCTAGGTTATTAAAATAATACAGGAGTTACTTCATAGTGTTACTACCATTACCCTGTAAAACCTCAATACTTTTCCGTCTGTTTTACCATTTCAAGCACTCCTAAGTAATTATAGAATATATTTCAAACTACTATGAATCATATTTAAGACCCTTCAAAGCTATAATTCTAACCTTTCTGTCCTCATCAAAAATTCTCCCTTCTTCACCATCCAAGCTATACCATAATTCAAATATACTAGCTATTTTCTGTTCACTCAATATGTCAGAATACTCTATGCTTCCATAACTCCCTACATATAATTATCTCTGCCTAAAATTTTCTTCTTTCTCCTCTGTGCAGCCAATCAATGCCTATCATTAAAGACAAAGTTGCCTCCTTGGGGAAAGGTAGCTTCTTTTAGGAGAAATTTGCAAACTCCATAAAACAAAATTTGCCTTACTGCATACCTGTATCATCACACTTAGCAATGGGTTATTTGGAGTCAGTATTGACGAGTAAGATTCTGAGATCCTTGAGGACAGGTTCCTGACGTACAGTATGGGCCCAAGAAAGTTTGAGACTAGCTGAGTTCAATACCTATTTCAAGGCTTCATTTTACTCACTTGAGAGCTAGTAATAAATAAAGAGTTTCCTTATATCTTAGAGCAATATCTGCACTATAAGTACTTATGCTGCTATTAGACAAATTTAAAGATGGAACGCCAAAATTTTGTCCCCAGAATATTCTTTAGAGGAAATCAAAGAACCATACATTCAACACGAGAGAGTTGAAGGATATTAGAGAACAGAAAGAAAATTTACTCAATAAATTCGTCAAAAGTAAGAAATTAAATGAAGGGTGAATGCTAAATACAATCCCTACCACCAAGGAATACACAGTGACATAACAGAAATTGGAAATATTAAACATTTGAGGACAAGAAAGGAATACTTGAGGAATTACATAATTTTACCCTGGTTAGCAATGTAGGGTGAATATTGAATCAAGAAGTAAAGAACTATGACTATGGAAAGTATGGGCCTGTATTAATTGGGTCAGATCTATTGTTGAACCAAAAGAGAAGAGTGCAATAGTCATTAAAAGTTATTTAAATCCATTGTCCCAAAGGAGGGTGAACAAATTTTAAGATGTCTGTAGCCAATTGATCAAGTGTAGGTTAAAAATGAGAACATCTATTTATGTGTCTTTTAATTTCAAAAAATAAGTAAGCCTTACTAATGTTTAACAGATTATTTTTGGTACTCTGAATTAATCTATGTAACACCTGGTCACTTTACACATGATACTTAAAATATGTTAAACAAAAGACAGAGGGATTTAGAGCAGTTCTCTTTGCAGTTATTTGCTTTGAATACATTGCTATATATTATAGCTTAGGTGTGCCAAAACTGGAAGAAGGGAATACTTAAAGATTATTTTATCTTCGTTTAACTTAATTCATTCCCCAGAACTTTGTAAGGAGCTTAAAAAGATCTGTGCCAATGAACTTTGTATTGAAGATAATTCTAATTTATTAAAATTCACATAAACAATTACAAAATGGTAGAGCTGACAATTCTACCCATAATATGAACTCTTTGTCAGCTAAATCAGAAAGTAAAAGAGCAAACAGCAATCAGAACTGACAACAAACTGGCTAAAACATTCCAAATTATTAAGAAATATTATTTTACAATATGGATTTAATCCCATTATTATTAACAATGAACCTGACAATCTATACTGTACCTTGATATATTAGCTAGTGATCACAATAAGCAAAAAATTTTAAAAGTAAAAATAAAAACATAAAATAGAGGTACCTGGGTGGCTCAGTAGGTTGTGTGTCCAACTCTTGATTTCAGCTCAGGTCATGATCTCGGGGTCATGAGATTATGACCTCGGTCAGGCGCCAGGCTCACCATGGAGTCAGCTTGAGATTCTCCCTTTTTCCCTCAGCACCTCCCCCGACTCACACTCTCTCTCTCTCTAAAATAAATAAATCTTTAGAAAAATTTAAAAAAAATGTTTGCAGTATTAATACTTACCAGCTAATAAATGGTTTAAATTTTTCACTAAATGTAATAAAGTGTTCTTGAATGTTTCTTACTAATACCAAAAGGACAAAAGTCACACTCTAGTCAGAAAATATTTCTCTCTTTGGCCACTGTAAAATGGCTTAAATAAGCATATGGCAATAAATAAAATGCATCTCTTATCAGCAAACAATATCAAAAAGTACACAGAAAACTATTTCTAATGATTTTCAAATTTAATGAATTGCAGTAGAATCATGTCTGTCTTACAGCAAGGAGACTTGCATTATACAACGTATCTATGATTTTAACATCTGTACCTAATATTCTTTCACCAACTGTAATGGTATAATAAATGCAATGTCTATGACAAAAACTACATTAATCTGTGGGTTAAGTGGTGAACTTGACTGGAATTAAATAAGAACTTCCATAGAAGTGACAGCGATATCAGCCAATTTCAAACTTATTCACGACATCTTTTGTTGGCAAGTTATTGAAACAAACTTTGAAGCCTATGGTGCAAAGTACACCAAGATCATCAATTATTAATTTTATAAAAGCCATACCTATAGAACAAGAATTTACTGTAGCATTTTACAGTAAAAGGGACAATGATTATGAAACTATTATTGGGCCATATAGGTATTCTTTGAAAAATCTCATAAATAAAAAAATAATTATTACATTTTGGTAAGCATAAAACAGTTGCATCATTAATGTATCATTTCAAATTTTAAATTACTTAGCATAATTTATTTTAACTTTGTCTTTTAAAATTCCTACTTCCTGAATATATTAATGTTGTAACATAATATATGTTGTCACTAGTAAATTTATAACATACAGAGATCTATTTTTATGTTGAGGGTATTATGGTCAGCAAAGTCTGCAGATTATTCATCTAAAAAGTTATCCAATGTTGTTAGGAAGAAGGTAAGAGGATAGCTTAGAGTGATATGAGGGAAAGCAAGTGTTCATTAATTCAAAGATGTCTACAATTCCTATAGCACAACCAATCAACCAACACTGTCATGCCCATTGTAATCAAGCCAATACTCAGAGAGAACCACAGCATGTTGCAGGGCCAGAAATTAAGTGTAAACATCTCTCCTGGTCCTGCTAGGGCAGCAGCCTCTGTGCTCTAACAACTCCCAGTGAAATATGGATTCCCAGAGGTCCAACACATCTGCCTTCAAGTAATTCGCATCTTTATAAAAGAAGCAGATGATACTATATACATTCATATACAGAGCATCGCAGAGAGTGAAAAGCAGATTTTTAATTTTGATCAACCCTTGAACATACTGTTCTTCATACTGTGCCTTTAGAACAAGTAAGTGGAAACATCATAGAGAGCTAATTTGTTAGAGGCTTAATATACTGAAGATGGTATTTTAATTAATTTTCTGTTGGCTAGAAGGAAAAGGCTGTGAATTCTGAGACATCAAATCCTCTCTCACAGGTGCCTGGGTGGCTCAGTCAGGGAAGTGTCTGCTTCAGCTCAAGTCATGATCCCAGGTACTGGAAAGTAGTCTCACATTAGGCTCCCTGCTCAAAAGGGAGTCTGCTTCCCCCTCTCCCCACCTTGTCATCCCCCCATGCTTGGTCTCTCTTTCTCAAATAAATCAACAAAATCTTAAAAAAAAAAATTCTCTCTCACTGGGTGATCATATTACAATTTCGCAATGACATAGGGACAAAAATTTTTATACAAATTTAAAGGATATATGCTCTTGACATGACATTGATGAGTAAAACATGACATCAGATGGTCAGTGATTAAAAATGATGACTAAAATTAAGAAAAGCAAACTGTGAGTATCTAGGTAACTCATACTAGCTTTGAAAACAATGTAATAGCTAGAAACTCAACTTTTTTTTTTTTAACACAATGGCAATATTTTTCTTTTCATCATTTCAGGTGCTGATAGGACATGCAAATAAGCACATCATAATGAAAGCTGGAGAAGGAGCAGGTGAGGGAGAATTAATGACCATAGCTAAATAGGTAGAAACTCTCTGCCTAAAACTGACCATTACAGCATAAATACAAGTGAGATCGTAGGAATAAAGAGGGAGAAGTCCTTACAAGATGTTCATATGCAGGCAAAGGAAGGAAGCTGAATAATTCAGGAAACTCATATGAGTATTCTAAATAGTAGAAAGAGTATCAAGAAAACCTTTTAACAAAAAAAAAAAACCTTTTAACAAAAAGTAGTTAGTTGCCAAATGCATAAGGGTGTCAAAAACATAATTCAAACAGGAGACATTAAGAAATTTAAAAACCTAGTTGTATTGAATATGCAGTGTGTCATTTTGTCTCATAGTGAAATATCTTTGAGTACAAGTAGCTGGATAGTATACAAAATACTAAACTAATATATTAAAAAGATACTTTAAACTTAAGAATAAAAGCAAAAAATCTACAGCAGTTTCTGTTTTACTGAACATAACTCATATACTATGAAATATACCTGATTTCAATACATAGTACACTGATTATTATTGTATTCACAAAGTTATGCAACCATCACCACAATTTCATTTTAAATCATTTTATCACCACAGAAAGAAAAGACTGCCCATTCACACTCCCTAGCTCAAAGTGATCACTACTGTACTTTCTATCTTTATAGATTTATTTAGCAGACATTTCATATAAATAAAATCATACATGTGGCCTTTTATGTCAGGCTTCTTTCACTTAGCCTAATGTTTTTGAGTATGCATACTTTAAATAAGTACTCATAAATTTTGAAAAACATAAAATCAGTGATGATTGAAATTTTTATTTTCTCTTCAAGTGCCTACAATGAAAGGAGGAAATATTTACTTGAATCAGTTATTTTTATATTAAGTAACGTATATTGTATACATGTGAGCAAGAGCAGAAATGCTCATATCCAACTACTTAGTAAAACAAGTCTTGGCTTGTGCCTTTCCTAGTGGGGATTTGTAAGGAAAATTCTCGGCTTGTAATCTTGGACTTACAAGAATGATTCAGAATTCAGTGCATGCCATTTTGGTGCTCATTCTGTGCCTGGCGAGAATCTTACACATACACCGTCTCACCGAATACCACATCTCTTTAGGGTAGTCCTGCATCTAGGACCTGGGAAATTTACTTCTTCATGTGGATCTAGATTTTTCATTTACTAATGAAGATGTGGGAAATATATGATTACAAAGTTCCCTCCTAGTCATATATATAATTATTCTACCTTCAATTTCCTCCAAAGCACATAATTATGAGTAAAATGAGTAAAATAATTATAATAAAATATGCAATCGATTATTTGAGAGGAAGAAAATTTTCTTCACTAATAGAATTTTTGTCAAAACTATATACTTTCTTTTGTTTCATTTATATTGCCTTTATTCACTCATCATGTAAGGTATGTTAACCGTAGAACTAAAGAAATAGTGGGTTTTAGAAATTTGCTTGGGAAAGGAAAGAGAGGAATAAGAGAAACAAATGCTGGGAAAGATATCGACATAAATGAATGCCAGCTTTCCCTCTAAAGTAAAATTTGAAGGCAAAATAAAGCTATAAAGTCGGCTTTATTTGTATTAACTCCATTCCATTTCACTTTATTCATTCCATATTCAAGTTTTTCTGTTGTCGGTGTATCATGGGGCATGAAATTCCATGTAGCAAAGGTATTCCCAAATTGTAGGTGGCATATTCACTTCATAATCATTCAATCATCAAGCCTTCTCATTTCTCCAAAAAGATGTAATTATTAAAATTACTTTTGGGGTGCCTGAATAGTGGGTTGGTGAGCATCTGGCCCTTGATTTCAGCTTAGGTCATGATCTCAGGGTCATGGGATGGACCCCGCATCAGGCTCCATACTCAGCATGGAGTCTGCTTGAGACTCTCTCTCTCCCTCTCCCTTGCCTCCCCCAATGGCTCTCTCTAAATAAACAAACAAATAAAATCTTTAAAAAAATTTACTTTCACAAAGGTCTCCAACACAAAATTCCTGCTCGCTCACCCAATAATGATGAAACACAGCCCTTCGAAGAGGATGTGGTGGGTGGCTGTCTTCTCTGCTCTGCCTGACCCACTGTCATCATTCAGCATTCACTATGTCTACTCCTGGAGGTTGACTGACAAGAATATCACTTTCATCTTTATTTTCCCTAATTTGTACATATTATCCAGTTCTTAAAAATATCTAAGATAGGAAAGCAATCTAGGGAATTTAGGCTGGATAATGGTGGTAGGATGTTTTGACAAGGGCCTGAGTATAAATAAAAACAAGGAGAAAGTTACAGGTCATTGGAGAAAAGAGAACAGACACTTCATATGCACCTTCCTATCTGCATTCAGTCCCTTTTCTAAATGTACCACTCCTCTTACTCACTGCTCTGAATTCTCTTCTTCTCATAAATCTTCACATGTGCTCTAAGGTTTGTCGTTTTGGTCTACCATGAGGATTTTGTTTATTTTTTTAAGTGTTTTGAAGAAAATGGAAAGCAATCCTAAAGCCATATCTGAAAATGTCACTTGGAATTGGTCTCCATTCTTTTAAAATTCTTACAATATGCCACATACACCATGTACTAACTTAAATATTTTTATTTGGTTTATTGCTATTTTTGTGTGTGATAACTATGTATCTCTAGATTGTCCCTAGAAGTGGGGCAGGGATTCATTCTGCATAGGAAAATACAGTGTAATTAACTGTAACACAGAAAGAGTCCAACATACTTGTTGAAGCATATCTCCTAAGGAATTCACATGGAACATATGAATTCAATCAATACTTGTTAAATTGACCATAAAAATATGTTCCTTTAATTTGGGAAGCAACGTGTACATTGGTATGGGCCCAGATTCCAGATCAGACCAACTGGGCTTAAATACCAGCTTTGACCCTTGTTAGCTGTGTAACTGTAAGTCATTAAATACTTCTATGCCATAGTTTCCTTATACGCAAAATGAGAATAATAATAATGCTGTCCTCCTGGGACTGTTATGAGCATTGAATGCACTAATAAATTGAAACACTTAGAACAGAGTATAGCACATAGAGATCACTTAATTGTTACTGAACATTTTAGATCACTCTAGATCCTATGAACAATAAAAACACCAAGTGAAGAAAATTTGGTATGACATGTTACAACCGAAGCAAAATCTACATGTTAGGGTTGAATCCTTTCACTATTTACTTCTTAACCACCACATATGTACATTTCACAAAACACACCCACTTTTCACCGTGAATAGTAATACAAGAAATGGAGAAAACAAGCTCATACGGATCTAAGGATGAGTCCATGCTTCCAGAAATTCTCAGTATACTACACAACAGAAACAAAAAAGTAACATTATCTTTAAAAGATTATATATATATATATATATATATATATATATATATATATATATATATATTAGAGAGTGCATGAGTGAGTTCAGGGAAGGGCAGAGGGAGGAGGAGGGAGAGAATCTTAAGCAGATGAGTTTGGAGCTCTGTGCAGGGTTTGATCTCACAACACTGAGACCATGACCTCAGCAAAATCAAGAGTTGGACACTTAACCAACTGAGCCAGCCAGGCACCCAAAAAAGCAAAATTATTTTTAATGACTTAAAGAAATTTCTTTCATGTACAAATTAGCCCTAGGTTGTGTGGGTGTGTGTACATTTTCTTTATTTATTGTAGAAATATGGAATGGTCTTAACAAGTTACTTCACTGATACAGGACAATACAATTTCCTCATTTTTCAAATTCTCTGTTCCTTATATATTGTTGTAAGATAATCTCAAGAGGTGACAGAAAATAGTGATAATAAATGGCAAAATAAATACTAATGTAACAACTTATCTAATTTTTCCAAGTGAGCAAATTAGTAACAATCAAGATCAATTGATAAAAGAGGGTTATTTAAAAGAATAAAACAATAGAAAATAAAATTTCCTCTCCTTCAAATGCTTTTTAATTGCTGCATAACTATAATATTGTTTCAAAGTGATGTGACCTACAAAATAATTTCAAATTATAGACAGTGATGCTGATATGTTTAATATTATATATTTTCATAAGTTCAACTATTATTCATCAAATAGAAATAGGAAAACATCAGTGTTAATTATGGCTTTACTTTTGTTTTCTCTTGGTATAAAAGAACTTCTGGAGCCTTTCTGAATCAAGTAAATGGATCTTAAAAATGGATCTGTAGTGACTGAGTTTATTTTACTAGGATTTTCTGGACAATGGGAACTTCAGATTTTCTTCTTTGTAACATTCTCCTTAATCTACAGTGCTACTGTGTTGGGAAATACTCTCATTACGGTCACAGTGACATTTAGTTCCACTCTTCATTCTCCCATGTACTTCCTCCTTGGAAATCTCTCCTTTCTGGATATGTGTCTCTCCACTGTCACCATGCCCAAAATGATCACAGACTTACTCAACGAACACATCTCCATTTGGGGCTGCATGACCCAGATGTTCTTTATACACTTCTTTGGGGGTGCTGAGATGACTTTTGATAGCCATGGCCTTTGACAGGTATGTAGCCATTTGCAAACCGCTGCACTACAGGACAATCATGAGCCACAGGCTGCTGAGTGGGTTTGTGATACTTTCATGGACAATTGGGTTTGTACACACCATGAGCCAGATGGTATTGACAGTAAACTTGCCTTTCTGTGGCCCCAATGTCATGGACAATATATTTTGTGACCTTCCCCTTGTGATTAAGCTTGCTTTTATGGACACATACACCCTGGAATTCTTTGTCATTGCTGACAGTGGGCTGCTCTCATTCACCTGTTTCATCCTCCTGCTTGTCTCCTACACTGTCGTCCTGATCACTGTACAACAGAGACCATCCGGAGGGCTCTCGAAGGCTCTGTCCACACTGTCTGCACACATCATTGTAGTCACTTTGTTCTTTGGACCTTATATCTTTACCTATGCCTGGCCATTCAATAGTTTCACAGGCAATAAAGTCCTTGCTGTGTTTTACACTGTTATCACACCCTTACTGAATCCTATTATTTGCACCCTGAGAAATTAGAAAATGCAAGGGGCCATGAGCAAATTATGGTTTCAACATGTTACCTCTACACAGAACTTCTAGATCTGAGCATTACATAATTAACATAACTTTCAAATATTGTGATAACAGAAGTTAAATAGATTATATATAATATACGCTTTCACTCTTATGTTAGAGTGACCAGTGCAGAACCATTGTGCAGAAAACCATAAAATATTTTAATTCACGTTTGCTACTGCTAAAGCACATAATGAGAATGAGTGACCTACAGAAAACAGACATTTGAAATCACTAAGCAGTTTTCCACAGATATTCAGTATATTTAAAAAAATATGGTGAATACTAACAGAGATGATTTTAATAGATGCAGATTGGTAACGACATTCATAGACTCATACTATCTTTAAATGAAGTACCAGTATAAAGGATGAGTGAAATAATGTGAACAACAATGGGAAAGATAGGATTCTAATCTCTTGATCCAATGAGACAAATAATTAAATTTGACAGCAGAGTGAATATAAAATGCCAGAGAGAATGTGAGGTACCAGAGGGAAGGAACCAATGCAGACAGTTTCAGTAGAAGTACAAAAAGCAGCCTTGAAACCAAATGCCCCAAGAAATATCATACAGCTGCACAGTTGCATTTCAAACCTCAATAAATAAAAGTAGAAGGATATTTCTTGATTTTAGGTACCATACCATGTAACTTATTCTTTCCAAGTGCTTTACATAAAATTACACTTAAATTTGTCTCTGGTAAGCTTATAATCCTTATTCTAATTATCAGCTAAATCTGATTTGGTTCTGAGTGTTGAGGAGGGGGCAGTGCATGCCAGATTGGGAATCCCATACTCATTGATGGTAATCTTAAGTATTCTCTCCCAATTCAAGACACCAACATTTCTTGTCTCCTCTAGGCAATAGCTTTCTAATAGATTCTAAACTACTGTATATGTTCTTTCCTCCATTGAATGCATTCTCCACAAGCATCCAGAGTGATATGATTCTCATTGAAATAACTGTATTCTACCAGAATATTATTCAATTTGACCTACAAATAAGAAATACATGGACTTCTACTATGAGATATCTGTTAAAAAATCAGAGTACATAAGGGTATATATTGCTCATATATTTTAGTAATTGAATTATATGGATGAGAGCCTTGTTATTAAAGAAAAGGAATGTGGAAGAAATTAAAAATTTTAGGCAAATGGAAGAAAATAAAGCAAGTTCAGAATATTTGCTATGAAAACTATATTCAACTGTATCTTTACACAGTAAATATAAAATGTCAGTCTTACAACAAAGCACATCCTATTTAAATAAATGATAACCATTTATAAGGTAAAATATGCATCCAGTGGGGGATGGGATTACACTCCAACTAATAAAATATTACATAAGATTTTTGTGTCTGTCAGTATAGTACACTCAAAGTCCTAAACCACTCTGCTAACCAAGCACATAAACTGCTAGAATCATCTAAAATAATCTTTAAAATCAATTACAGATTTTAAGAGAAAGTAAACAAATCACATCTGAGGCCCTGTATGAAGCTTCAGCTCCATTCCAGGAGGGTAAGCCAGCAGTGGACCATTGCCCACTCTGAGAACACCGACAAAATACTATTGCCTAGAGATCCTATAAATTTGGGAGAGTACTGTGGATTGGCCCTTGGGCCCTAACAGGGATAGAAATTGACTGGAGGCCGTGCTGTGTGCACATATTTTCTGGGGGAAAAAGAGAGAGAGAGAGAGAGAGGGAGAGAGAGAGAGAGAATATTAGAAGAAAGCCTGGCTAGCAGAAGCAGACAGCAAGAAAAAGATGTTAACCAAACTTGTTTCTGGATGTAGATGAAAATAAATGGGTCCTTCAGAAAAGTTGGGCTTATCATCATATTCTTTGTATGTTTCCACACATCAGTGTGAGAATTTTCTTTTAACTTGCTACTTAAGGGTGTAGGCTCAGGCATTTGGCAAAATTAAACAAATACTCACTGAAAAAAAAAAAGTTCCTTGAAACTAGGCTACACTGAACTCTCATAGAAAGGTTTTATAAAAAAACTCACAATCAAAAATCACAAGACAAACAAATAAAAACATCCCAGCAAATACGACAGTCAGGAGAAAGTACAAAGACAATGTGAAATGGGAGAAAAAATACTTATAAATCATGAATCTGATAAGACACATCGGTCCAGAATACATAAAGAACACAATTCTAGAATTAAAAGACAAATAACTCAGTTAAAAAAAATGGGCAAAGGATCTAAGTAAAAAAGTCTCCAAAGAAGATATATAAATGGGCAATAAACACATCAAAAGATGCTCAACATCATTAGTCACTAGGGCTATACAAATGAAAATCATAGTAAGATACCACTTCATATCCACTAGGATGGTTATAATCAAAAAAGACAAGAACACAGAGCAGTTGAAACCCTCATACATTGCTGGTGGAATGTAAAATGGTGCAACCATTTTGGAGAAAATTCTAGCAGTTCCTCAAAATGTTAAACATACAGTTACCATGTAACCTAGAAATTTCACTCCAAATATATATGCAACAGAAAGAAAACACATGCCCACACAAAAGACTGAACATGAATGGTTACAGCAGCTTTATTCACAAAATTTTTTAAAAAACGCAAAAAAACCAGCATTAATCAATTAATGAATGGATAAACCTAAGGCAGTGTATCTATACAATGGAATATTATTTGGCAATAAAAAGAATCAAGTACTGACAGATGCTATAACATGCACGACTCTTGAAAAATTAGGCAATGGACAAGAAAAGAGGCACAAAAGACAACATATTGCATGAGTCCATTTGTATAAAGTGTCCACAATAAGCAAATCTTTAGAGGAACAAAGTAGATTAATGGTTACCTAGGTGTGGGGGGAGGGGAACAATGATGTGGTCTTTTGTGACTGGCTTCTCTCCTTTAGCCTAATGTTTTCCAGATTCACCCACATGGCAGCATGCATGAATACTTAATGCTAGGAGCCTCATCAGCAACATGGCAGAGTAGGAAATCCCCCCTGACCACACAAATACACCAAATCATCCAGAATTCATGGAAAAATTCCTTTTGAGAAAAATCAAAAACTAATTGAAAGTCTCCTGCACCCTAGGAGAATGCAAAACCAGGCTCACTGAAGCATTAAGGAGATTCAGGACACCCTTTCGCCAGAGATCCTGTCCCTGTCACAATGTCATATGAACAGGAAGAGATGCCCTAGCTCCCAGTTTCCCCAAGGGGAGGATAGGAGCTTCTTCACACATCCAGTGTCCTAGCTTTTCAGAATTGGCTTCCTGATGACTAGATTCTGCCTTGTCAGTCTTCGAGTTCTGACATGTTTGATACCTTCTAGTTGTCTGAGGGAGAACAGAGGCAATAGCTTGGGCTAGTAGATACCACTGAGCTTCATCACTGCTCAGCACAGAGTGGGTACATTAAAAAATCCCAGCTCTCACCTTCTCCTTGGGGAGTGTAAGAGTTGATCCATGCATCAACACCATAACTTCTCTCGAGCTTCCCAAAGAACTAGCTTCTCTCTCACCAATACTGAAGCTCTGATGGTTCTTGCATAGTCTAAGCAGCTGGGAGAGAAAGGAGATACAGCTTGGTCTGACAGAAGCCAGAGCTTCCCCTACACCCTACCCCAAGCTCAGCACAGAGCAAGAAAACAAAAACCATGCCAAGAAACTACCTGATTCTTCCTGGGGAGGGAAAAATTTGCAGGACCCCAACCCCCCGCCAAGAACCCCTGGCCAGGCTTTTTGGTGGTGATCTCTTCCTGTATAAGACCAATCTGTGAAGACTGGGAGAGGTGCCTGCATTGTCCAATGCAGAAACACCAACACAGAGAACTGAAGAAAATGGAGAACCAAGCCAAAAAAAGGGAACAAGATAAATCTACAGAAAATGACCCTAATAAAATGAACTTACATGATTTACCTGACAGAGAATTAAAACAAATATAAAGATGCTCACTGAGGTCAAGAGAATACTGTATGAAGGAGACTTCAATACTCCCTTTCAATAATAGTCCCCTGGCTTCTGCTGGTACCTGAAAGCTCATTCTTGAAATTGCTTTGTGTCAGTATCTTTCCTCTTTTTTTTTTTTTAGATTTTATTTATTTATTCAACAGAGATAGAGACAGCCAGCAAGAGAGGGAACACAAACAGGGGGAGTGGGAGAAGCAGGCTCATAGCGGAGGAGCCTGACGTGGGGCTCAATCCCATAACGCCGGGATCACGCCCTGAGCCGAAGGCAGACGCTTAACCGCTATGCCACCCAGGCGCCCCCAGTATCTTTCCTCTTTTATCAGGCCCAGTGTATCCTAAGGATCCTGCTGGGACTTTAGTTATCTCACTGGAGAGGAACTTAGGCCAGGCCTAAAGAGTCATCTACTGCCTGACAGGAGAAAAGGCTCTGAAGCTTCCTTGAGCAGGAGGAAGTTCTACCTCTTATAACAATCAAGGAGTTTGCAGAGCCAAAGTATTCAGGGGCATTTACCCAGAGGTACCCATCCCAGATTTTAGGGTCCTACATTTTTCCTTCCAGTGCCTTGACCTTACCATACATAACACACACACCTTCCCTGAGTGTTTGTATTTTGTTGGAGCTGTGTAACCCTGTGAGATCTTCAGTTATTCCTGTTTATGGTACTTCTACTACAGGAGATAAGAACGTCTTTGTAAACCATAAAAGAGTTCCTTAGGTCCCTATACTTAAACTATAACTGCTTGTTATGGTCTTCCATTTCTTATTCCAAGGCACCAATACAACTTAGCAATAAGCAAATAACTCTACTATTCGTAGGGATTTTTCTCCCCTTAAATTCCAAATGACTGGATCGGTCACTGGCAATAGCATTGCTTTCCCACAAGATGTTTCCCCAGGTCACCACCACTGAAATCTTTAGGGTTTTATCTGTTTGTTTTTGTTTTAAGTAGGCTCCACTCCCAACATGGGGCTTGAACTCATGATCCTGAGATCAAGAGTTCAAGAGCTGCATGCTCCACTGACTGAGCCAGCCAGGCACCGCATGGCCACTGAAGTCTTAAGCAATCAGGCACTTATATTTTGGCAGGACTTGTCTGTGTCCCATCTACCACTTGTAATGGAGTCCTATTCCCACACCAGGTAGTGAGTAAACCAACCACAATCCCCATTTATCACCTGCTTTCTCAGATCACTCCCAGTGCCACTTATTAGTTTACATCATCTGAGAAGGAGACACCTAGACACGTTTAGAGTATATTCACAGTGGAATACAACTCAGTAATAAAATTTAAAAACATTTTTTAAAGATTTTTTATTTATTTATGTGACAGAGAGACAGCCAGCGAGAGAGGGAACACAAGCAGGGGGAGTGGGAGAGACATTCAAAACAATAGAGTTCATATAGTGAGATTTTATTTAAATGAAGTTTAAAAATAGACAAAACTGATACTTACTGATAGAAATGAGAAGTTATTAGCTTTGATATTGAATATTTACTGCAAAGGGGCCCACAGGAAATTTTTGTAAGATAAATGCTTTGTAATTTGGTAAGTGTAGTAGTTTCATTGATTCATGCATAGGAAAAAAATTTCATACAGTACATCCCTGCTTTTTGATGTGAAGTTCCATGATTCATTAGTTGCGTATAACTGTATGGTGACTAACATAATAAAAAAATATTATTATAATAAAAAAAATAAAGTGATTGAAATTTCAAAAAAGAAAAAAATTCAATCTGTACATTTAAGATAAGCTCATCTTAATATCTGTAAGATATTTCTCATATCGTAAAGGGAATTAAAAACAGGCTAGTAAAAAAAAACAACAAAAACAATAAAGTGGTTTTAAGTAGGATTTGGGATGGTATTATTTCAACAGTACTGCCAATAAAAGAAAATGTTTTGATACATTGTGGAAACAATATTATTTATTTTAGAGCAATATCTTGCTTTGTTTCTTTACCAGAAACATCTGTTTTTCTCCCTTGAGGAGGCTCTAGCCAGCTGCTGTGAGTTCTTACAGCCAATGCCTAATTACATGCTCTAGGGTAAAAATAGACCTGGGGGAAAGGAATTCTTTCCTTTTTCCTCCAATAGGTTGGCTGGGCTTAACAGATATCTTGCTATTTGTTCGTTGGAGTTTTTTTATTTTAAATTTGTCTTTTGAATTTTTGTGGCCTATTTGTGCCTAATTTTACATCATGTGTTAAAATTAAACTAGTAGGGGCGCCTGGGTGGCACAGCGGTTAGGCGTCTGCCTTCGGCTCAGGGCGTGATCCCGGCGTTATGGGATCGAGCCCCACATCAGGCTCCTCCGCTATGAGCCTGCTTCTTCCTCTCCCACTCCCCCTGCTTGTGTTCCCTCTCTCGCTGGCTGTCTCTATTTCTGTCGAATAAATAAATAAAATCATTTAAAAAAAATAAAAATAAAATAAAATAAAATTAAATTAAATTAAACTAGTAGTACACTATAATTAACACTATATTCCAATTTATATGTTCCTTCCAGCAAAATAATCTGATTTACGAGTAAATTATTTATTACCTAAACTCTTATTCCCTGGTACTAACACCTGAAGAGATGACCGTATTTTACAAATAGAAACGTAGTTTAGAACGTTTGACTTTTAGTCTACATTTTTTCTTAAGTGTATATATCAAGTTCTCAGTTCAAACTGAGAAACACAGTCATCAAAGTTATAGGTCATTTCACATGACTAGATAGAGCTTTATTCTTCTTACTTAACAAGGTAATGTGTCAAGTTTGGGGGAAAATAGATTGCTGTCATAGTTTCATTATAAATAAAGTCGAATGACTGATATGAAGAATATCAGACGTTCTATTCATCTAAAAATATTCTAATTTTTAATTGAGAAGTTAGTTTGCCTCTCAAGGTGCAATGTAGAATGAAAAGGGGTTCTTCCTATTATATTGAATTATCTCCTATGACGATCTGTTCCTTTCCTTAATAGTAATGTGGCTTTTGTTTCAAGAACTTGAAGGTGAATAGAGTTAAGATGGTGGAGGAGTAGGGGACCCCTTTTTTTTCTTTCTTTTTCTTTTTTAAGGATGGAATTTTTTTTAATGATTTTTTATTATATTATCTTAGTCACCATACAGTACATCCCCAGTTTCCGATATAAAGTTCGATGATTCGTTAGTTGCTTATAACACCCAGTGCACCATGCAATACGTGCCCTCCTTACTACCCATCACCAGTCTATCCCATTCCCCCACCTTCATCCCCTCTGAGGCTCTCAGTTTGTTTCTCATAATCCATAGTCTCTCATGTTTCATTCCCCCTTCTGATTACCCCTCTTTCTTTATCCCTTTCTTCCCCTACCGATCATCCTATTTCTTATGTTCCATAGATGAGAGAAATCATATAATTGTCTTTCTCTGCTTGACTTATTTCAATTAGCATTATCTCCTCCAGTGCCATCCATGTTGCAGCAAATGTTGAGAATTCGTTCTTTCTGATAGCTGAGTAATATTCCATTGTATATATGGACCACAATTTCTTAATCCAGTCATCTGTTGAAGGGCATCTCGGCTCCTTCCACAATTTAGCTATTGTGGACATTGCTGCTATGAACATTGGGGTGCATATGGCCCTTCTCTTCACTACGTCTCTATCTTTGGGGTAAACACCCAGTAGTGCAATGGCTGGATCATAGGGTAGCTCAATTTTTAACTTTTTAAGGGACCTCCACACTGTTTTCCAGAGTGGCTGTACCAACTTGCATTCCCACCAACAATGTAGGAGGGATCCCCTTTCTCCACATCCTCTCCAACAATTGTTGCTTCTTGCCTTGTCTATTTTTGCCATTCTAACTGGCATAAGGTGATATCTCAGTGTGGTTTTGATTTGAATTTCCCTGATGGCTAATGATTTTGAACATTTTTTCATGTGTCTGTTAGCCATTTGTATGTCTTCATTGGAAAAGTGTCTATTCATATCTTTTGCCCATTTTTTGAATTGTTTATTTGTTTCTCGTGTATTGAGTTTGAGAAGTTCTTTATAGATCTTGGATACCAGTCTTTTATATGTAGCATCATTTGCAAATATATTCTCCCATTCCATGGGCTTCCTCTTAGTTTTTTTGACTGTTTCCTTAGCTGTGCAGAAGCTTTTTATCTTGATGAAGTCCCATAAGTTCATTTTATCTTTTGTTTCTCTTGCCTTTGGAGAAGTGTCATGAAAAGGTTGCTTTGACCAATGTTGTAGAGGTTGCTGCCTATATTCTCCTCTAGGATTTTGATGGACTCCTGTCTCACATCGAGGTCTTTCATCCATTTTGGGTTTATTTTTGTGTATGGTGTGAGAGAGTACTCAAGTTTCATTCTTTTGCATGTAGCTGTCCAATTTTCCCAGCACCATTTATTGAAGAGACTGTCTTTTTTCCACTGGATGTTTTTTCCTGCTTTATCAAAGATTAGTTGCCCAAAGAGCCGAGGGTCCATTTCTGGGTTCTCTGTTCGGTTCCATTGGTCTGTGTGTCTGTTTTTGTGCCAGTACCATGCTGTCTTTGTGATCACAGCTTTGTAGTACAGCTTGAAATCCGGCATTGTGATGCCCCCAGGTTTGTTTTTCCTTTTCAACAGTTCCTTGGTGATTCGGGGCCTTTTCTGGTTCCATACAAATTTAAGGGCTATTTTCCCCAGTTCTTTGAAAAATGTCATTGGTGTTTTGCTGGGGATAGCATTGAAAGTGTAGATTGCTCTGGGTAGCATGGACATTTTAACTATGTTAATTCTTCCGATCCATGAGCATGGAATATATTTCCATCTTTTTATGTCTTCCTCAATGTCTTTCAAGAGTGATTTATACTTTCTAGAATATAGGTCCTTTACGTCTCTGGTTAAGTTAATTCCAAGGTAACATATGGTTATTGGTGCTAGTGTAAATGGGATGGATTCCCTAATTTCTCTTTCTTCAGTCTCATTATTCATGTATAGAAATGCAACTGATTTCTGAGCATTGATTTTGTATCCCCCCACATTACTGAATTGCTCTATGACTTCTAATAGTTTGGGAGTGGATTCTTTTGGGTTTTCCATATACAGTATCATGTCATCTGCGAAGAGAGACAGTTTCACTTCTTCCTTGCCTATTTGGATACGTTTTATCCCTTTTTTGTTGTCTGATTGCTGTTGCAAGGACTTCTAGTAGTATGTTGAATAATAGTGACGAGAGTGGGCATCCTTGTTGTGTTCCTGATCTTAAGGGAAAGGCTTCCAGCTTTTCCCCATTGAGAATAATATTTGCTGTAGGCTTTTCACAGATGGCTTTTATGAGCTTGAGAAAGGTACCCTCTCTTCCTACACTCTGAAGGGTTTTAATTAGGAAAGGATGCTGTACTTTGTCAAATGCTTTTTCAGCATCACTTGAGAGGACCATATGGTTCCTGAGACTTTTCTTGTTGATATGATGTATAACGCTGATCAATTTGTGAATGAAGAACCATGCTTGCATCCCAGGGATGAATCCCACTTGGTCATGATGGATAATCCTTTTAATGTACTGTTGGATTCTATTAGCCAGGATCTTGTTGAGGATTTTGGCATCCATATTCATTAGGGAAATTGGTCTGTAATTCTCCTTTTTGAAGGGGTCTTTGCCTGGTTTGGGGATCAAGGTAATATTGGCCTCATAGAATGAGTTTGGTAGCTTTCCTTCTGTTTCTATTTTTTGAAATAGCTTTAGGAGAATAGGTATTATTTCTTCTTTGAATGTTTGGTAGAAGTCCCCAGGAAAACCATCCGGGCCTGGAGTTTTGTTATTGGAAGGAAGTTTATCACTGACTCAATCTCTTCATAATTAATTGGCCTGTTTAAAAAATCATTTTTTCTTCCTGTTTCAGTCTTGGTAGTCTATAGGTTTCCAGGAAGGCCTCCATCTCTTCCAGATTGCTTAATTTATTGGTATATAGCTGTTGATTAAAGTTTCTAATAATCCTTCCAATTTCATTGGTGTTGGTTGTGACCTCTCCTTTTTCATTCATAATTTTATTGATTTGGGTCCTTTCTCTATTCTTTTGGATAAGTCTTGCCAGTGGTCTGTCAATTTTATTGATTCTCTCAAAGAACCAGCTTCTAGTCCTGTTGATCTGCTCTACTGTACTTCTGGTTTCTAATTCATTGATTTCTGCTCTCATCTTGTCAACTGCTTCTTCATGAGTGGATTAGTCCTATCCCTCTGTTGCTGTTCCAACTTTGTGAGGTGAGAATATAAAACCTGCATTTTAGATTTTTCTATTCTTTTTAGTAAGGCTTGGATGACTATGTATTTCCCCCTTAGGACTGCCTTTGCAGTATCCCATAGGTTTTGGACCATTGTGTTTTCATTCTCGTTGGTCTCCATAAATTCTTTAATTTGATTTTTGATTTCCTGGTTTATTGAATCATTCCTGAGCAGGATGGTTCTTAGTCTCCAAGTGTTTGAGTTTCTTCCAAATTTTTCCTTGTGGTTGAGTTCCAATTTCAGAGCATTTTGGTCTGAGAATATGCAGGGAATCATTTCAGTCTTTTGGTATCAGTTGAGACCTGTTTTGTGTCCCAGAACATGGCCTATTCTTGAGAATGTTCCATGGGTATTAGAATAGGATGAGTATTCTTTGGTTCTGGTGTGTAGTGTTCTATATATATCTATGAGGTCCAACTCGTCGAGTATGGCATTCAAAGCCTTTGATTCTTTGCTTAGTTTTTGCCAGGGTGTTCTGTCTATTTCTGATAGTGGGGTGTTGAGGTCCCCTACTATTAATGTATTTGTATCTCTATGTCTCTTTATTCTGGTTAAGAGTTGGCTTGTGTATCCCTCTGCTCCCCTGCTGGGGGCATATATATTTATAATTGTCATATCCACTTGTTGGATACATCCATTAAGAATAACATAGTGCCCTTCTGTGTCTCTAACTATAGTCTTTAGTTTAAAATCCAATCTATCTGATATGAGAATTGCTACCCCAGCTTTTTTTGAGGTCCATTTGCGTGAAAGATGGTACTCCATCCCTTTACTCTCAGTCTGAATGTATTTTTGGGTTCAAAATGAGTCTCTTGTAGACAGCAAATGGATAGGTGATTTCTTTTTATCCAATCTGCAACCCTGTGGCATTTTATGGAAGCACTCAAGCCATTTGGATTGAGGGTGATCATTGAGAGATATGATTTTAAAGATGCCATGTTGCCAGTAAAGTCTTTGCTTGTATCGGTTGTGACTTTCTGTTCTGTATCACTCTTGGGCCATTTTTACCTTTATAGAACCCCCCCTTGATATCTCCTGTAGGGCTGGTTTCGTGGTTACGAAATTGGTTAATGACTGGCGATTCTGGAAGGTTTTTATTTCTCCATCAATTCTGAATGACAGCCTTGCTGGATAAAGGATTCTTGGCTGCATGTTTTTCTCTGAAAGAGCTGTAAAAATGCCCCCCCAACACTTTCTCTCATTCCAAGTCT
Source organism: Ursus americanus (assembly GCF_024610735.1). Classification (NCBI taxonomy): domain Eukaryota; kingdom Metazoa; phylum Chordata; class Mammalia; order Carnivora; family Ursidae; genus Ursus; species Ursus americanus. Next base: position 80,721,103 of record NC_142135.1, read on the forward strand.
GTGTAGACAGGTCTGACGTAATTCTGATACCTTTGCCTTGGTACGTGAGAAACTTCTTTGCCCTGGCCACTTTCAATACTGTATCCTTGGATCTAATATTTGTGATTTGCACTATGGTGTGACATGGTGTAGGTTTTTCATGTTTGAGATTGGGAGGGGTCCTCTCTGCCTCTTGGACACGAATGTTTGTTTCCCTCGCTAGATTAGGGAAGTTTTCAGCTACACTTTGTTCAAATATCACTTCTAGACCTCTGTTTTTGTCCAGCCCTCGGGGATGCCAATGATTCTGACATTGGATTGTTTCATTGAGTCAGTAAACTCCCATAACGTACATTCATGGGTGTAGTTTTTTTAAGTCCACCTTCTAATTTTATTTTTTCTTCTACTAACCCATCCTCCAATTCACTAATACGTTCCTCTGCCTCATTTCCCCTGGCCATCAGAGCCTCTAGTTTTGACTGCATTTGGCTCATAGAATTTTTAATGTCTGCCAGATTCACTCTCATTTCTGCCCTTAGAGATTCTATATTGTCATTAACATTTTCGTTAATACTTTTTTCAAGTCTACACATCATCTTGACCATTGTTACTCTGAATTCCATTTCTGATAATTTGTTACATCCATATCCATTAGTTCTGTGGCAGAGGCCACAGACTCATTGTCTTTTCTTTGCTGGGGGGGACTTCTCCTTCTCATCATTCTGATGAGGAAAGGTTGTGGGGTTGTCCAGAGCCCAAATTATTGACCGGGACCCAGGCCATGCATCCTTGTTTCATAGGGATCTTAGGGATGTGGGCTTCTTCTTTAAAGATTTTATTTATTTACGTGGCAGAGAGACAACCAGCGAGAGATGGAACACAAGCAGGTGAGTGGGAGAGGAAGAAGCAGCCTCCCAGCGGAGGAGCCTGATGAGGGACTCCTTTCCGGAACGCCGGGATCACACCCTGAGCCGAAGGCAGATGCTCAATGACAATGCCACCCAGGCGCCCCGGGATGTGGGCTTCTTGATTTATCATCCTGCCTTCTGGGGGAGGGGCTTGCCGCGCCAATACTCAGGCAACCCTGTTTGGGTAGAGTCTCCGTGTCCCCTGCGAGGGGGATGGGGATGGGTAAGCTGTGAGACGGTATTTCCAGGCTTTTGTTCTCTGGTGGCTTTCCCTGGCAGCTTACTGTGCCTCTTCTGAGAGTCAGAGCAGCAGCAGCTGAATCTCAGCCTCTGTCTCAGAACAGAGGGATTGCGGACCATTCTCCACTGATGTTCTGGCCACTTTAACTCTGTTTCTGTTGGTGCTGCTAAACCCTGCAGCATCCCGGGATGTGCACCCCACACCCGGAGTCCCAGCCCTCACTTCCAGGGCCGGTGCGACTGTCCTTTGTGTTTTTTTTTTTTTTTCCTTTGTGTTTCTAACACCGCCAGCCTCCAGCCACCAGCCGCCCTGCGCGCTCCTGAGCTCCCAGTCTCAGTCAGCTTCCAGTTAGCACACCGGAGTTCCAGAGTTCCGTGAGAAGTCTGGTGGCGCGCGCTCCCCACTCACAGTCCCAGTCTGTTTTCTCGAGGGTGCCGGTCCGCAAGTCCGCCCGCTCCCCTGTGCAGGTGGCTACCACTTCCCGGTGCCTGAACATGGCAGCTCCCTCCCCCTTCCATTTATCTTCTGATATCTGTGCATGGTTTCATGGCTCCCCGCTTCGTACCTCAATACTCAGCGCTGGAGATGTTCATTTGTAGAGACCCAGATGCATCTTCCTGCGTCTCAGGCTGTTTCTGTGGATGTTTAGCCTGGTCTGGTACCTATCCAGCTCGACACAAGGGACCGGCTGAAAAAGGGGTCCCCTACTCCTCTGCCATCTTTACTCCAGGGGACCCCTTTTTCAGCTGGTCCCCTGAGTCGAGCTGGATAGGTACCATACCAGCCTGAACATCCACGGAATCAGCCTGAGACACAGTAAGATACATCTGGACCTCTACAAATGAACATCTCCAGCGCTGAGTATTGAGGTACGAAGCGGGGAGCCGTGAAACCTCGCACAGATATGGGAAGATAAATGGAAGGCGGAGGGAGCCACCACGTTCAGGTGCCAGGAAGCGGTAGCCACCTGCACGGGGGAGCGGGCAGACACGCTGATGGCACCCAAGAGAGAGCAGACTAAGAACATGAGCAGGGAACGTGCACCACCAGACTTCTCATGGAACTCTGGAACTCCAGGGTGTTCACTGGAAAGAGACTGAGACCGGGAGCTCCGGGAGCACACGGGGGCCGGCTGGCAGCTGGTGGCTGACAGCTGGCGGTGTTAGAAACACAAAGACAGAGACACCCGGGCCCTGGAAGTGAAGGATAGGATGCCGGGTGTGAGGCGCACATCCTGGGACGCTGCAGGGTTTAGGAGCACCAACAGAAACAGAATTAAAGTGGCCAGAACATCAGTGGAAAATGGTCCGCAATCCCTCTGTTCTGAGACAGAGGCTGGGATTCGGCTGCTGCTGCTCTGACTTAGAAGAGGCACAGCAAACCACCAGGGAAAGCCGCCAGAGAACAAAAGCCTGGAAATACTGGCTCACAGCTTACCTATCCCCATCCCCCCTCTGAGGGGACACGGAGACTCTACCCAAACAGGGTTGCCTGAGTATTGGTGCAGCAAGCCCGTCCCCCAGAAGGCAGGCTGAAAAATCAAGAAGCCCACATCCCAGGGTGCCTGGGTGGCGCAGCCATTGAGCACCTATCTTCGGCTCAGGGCGTGATTCCAGCGTGCCGGAAAGGAATCCCTCATCAGGCTCCACCGCTGGGAGCCTGCTTCTTCCTCTCCCACTCACCTGCTTGTGTTCCCTCTCTAGCTGTCTGTCTCTCTGCCACATAAATAAATAAAATCATTAAGGAAGAAGCCCACATCCCTAAGATCCCTATAAAACCAGGGTGCACGGCCTGGGTCCCGGTCAATAATTTGGGCTCTGGACAACCCCACAACCTCTCCTCATCAGAATGATGAGAAGGAGAAGTCCCCCCCAGCAAAGAAAAGACAATGAGTCTGTGGCCTCTGCCACAGAACTAATGGATATGGATGTAACCAAATTATCAGAAATGGAATTCACAGTAACAATGGTCAAGATGATGTGTAGACTTGAAAAAAGTATTAACGAAAATGTTAATGACAATATAGAATCTCTAAGGGCAGAAATGAAAGCGAATCTGGCAGACATTAAAAATTCTATGAGCCAAATGCAGTCAAAACTAGAGGCTCTGACGGCCAGGGGAAATGAGGCAGAAGACATATTAGCGAATTGGAGGATGGGTTAGTAGAAGAAAAAACGAAAATAGAAGCTGGACTTAAAAAAACCACACCCACGAATGTAGGTTACGGGAGATTACTGACTCAATGAAACGATCTAATGTCAGAATCATTGGCATCCCCGAGGGCTGGACAAAAACAGAGGTCTAGAAGAGATATTTGAACAAATTGTAGCTGAAAACTTCCCTAATCTAGCGAGGGAAACATTCGTGTCCAAGAGGCAGAGAGGACCCCTCCCAACCTCAACCATGACAAACATACGCCACGTCACACCATAGTGGAATTCGCAAATATTAGATCCAAGGATATAGTATTGAAAGCGGCCAGGGCAAAGAAATTTCTCAAGGACCAAGGCAAAGGTATCAGAATTACGTCAGACCTGTCTACACAGACCTGGAATGAGAGAAAGTGTTGGGGGGGCATTTTTACAGCTCTTTCAGAGAAAAACATGCAGCCAAGAATCCTTTATCCAGTAAGGCTGTCATTCAGAATTGATGGAGAAATAAAAACCTTCCAGAATCGCAGGTCATTGACCAATTTTGTAACCATGAAAACAGCCCTACAGGAGATATTTAGGGGGGTTCTATAAAGGTAAAAAGGGCCCAAGAGTGATACAGAACAGAAAGTCACAATCTATAGAAACAAAGACATTACTGGTAACATGGCATCATTAAAATCATATCTCTCAATAATCAGTCTCAATGTAAATGGCCTAAATGCTCCTATAAAACATCACAGGATTGCAGATTGGATAAAAAGACATGACCCATACAATTGCTGTCTACAAGAGACTCATTTTGAACCTAAAGATACGTTCAGACTGAAAGTAAAGGGATGGAGTACCATCTTTCATGCCAGTGGACCTCAAAACAAAGCTGGGGTAGCAATTCTTATATCAGACAGGTTGGATTTTAAACTAAAGACTATACTTAGACATTTAGAGGGGCACTATATTATTCTAAATGGATGTATCCAACAAGTGGATACGACAATTATAAATATCTATGCCCCCAACAGGGAGCAGCAAGATACACAAGCCAACTCTTAACCAGAATAGAGACATATAGATAAAAATACATTAATAGTAGGGGACCTCAACACTCCACTATCAGAAATAGACAGAGCACCTAAGCAGAAAATCGGCAAAGAAGAGCTTTGAATGCCATACTAGATGAGTTGGACCTCATAGATATATATAGAACACTACACACCAGAACCAAAGAATACTCATTCTATTCTAATGCCCATGGAACATTCTCAAGAATAGACCATGTTCTGGGTCACAGAACAGGTCTCAATGGACACCAAAAGACTGAAATAATTTCCTGCATATTCTCAGACCACAATGCTTTGAAAGTGGAACTCAACCACAAGGAAAAATTTGGAAGAAACTCAAACACTTGGAGACTAAGAACCATCCTGCTCAGGAATGATTCAATAAACCAGGAAATCAAAAATCAAATTGAACAATTTATGGAGACCAACGAGAATGAAAACACAATGGTCCAAAACCTATGGGATACTGCAAAGGCAGTCCTAAGGGGAAAACTCATAGCCATCCAAGCCTTACTCAAAAGAATAGAAAAATCTAAAATGCAGTTTTTATATTCTCACCTCAAGAAGCTGGAACAGCAACAGAGGGACAGGCCTAATCCATGCACGAGAAAGCAGTTGATCAAGATTAGAGAAGAAATCAATGAATTAGAAACCAGAAGTACAGTAGAACAGATCAACAGGACAAGAAGCTGGTTCTTTGAGATAATTAATAAAATTGACAGACCACTGGCAAGACTTATCCAAAAGAATAGAGAAAGGACCCAAATTAATAAAATTATGAGTGAAAAGGGAGAGGTCACAACCAACACCAATGAAATTGGAAGGATTATTAGAAACTTTAATCAACAGCTATAGACCAATAAATTAAGCAATCTGGAAGATATGGAGGCCTTCTTGGAAACATATAAACTACCAAGATTGAAGCAGGAAGAAATTGATTTTTTAAACAGGCCAATTAATTATGAAGAGATTGAGTCAGTGATAAACAACCTTCCAAATAACAAAACTCCAGGCCCGGATGGTTTTCCTGGGGAATTCTACCAAACATTCAAAGAAGAAATAATACCTATTCTCCTAAAGCTATTTCAAAAAATAGAAACAGAAGGAAAGCTACCAAACTCATTCTATGAGGCCAATATTACCTTGATCCCCAAACCAGGCAAAGACCCCTTCAAAAAGGAGAATTACAGACTGATTTCCCTAATGAATATGGATGCCAAAATCCTCAACAAGATCCTGGCTAATAGAATCCAACAGTACATTAAAAGGATTATCCATCACGACCAATTGGGATTCATCCCTGGGATGCAAGCATGGTTCTTCATTCACAAATTGATCAGCGTTATACATCATATCAACAAGAAAAGTCTCAGGAACCATATGGTCCTCTCAAGTGATGCTGAAAAAGCATTTGACAAAGTACAGCATCCTTTCCTAATTAAAACCCTTCAGAGTGTAGGAAGAGAGGGTACCTTTCTCAAGCTCATAAAAGCCATCTGTGAAAAGCCTACAGCAAATATTATTCTCAATGGGGAAAAGCTGGAAGCCTTTCCCTTAAGATCAGGAACACAACAAGGATGCCCACTCTCGTCACTATTATTCAACATAGTACTAGAAGTCCTTGCAACAGCAATCAGACAACAAAAAAGGGATAAAACGTATCCAAATAGGCAAGGAAGAAGTGAAACTGTCTCTCTTCGCAGATGACATGATACTGTATATGGAAAACCCAAAAGAATCCACTCCCAAACTATTAGAAGTCATAGAGCAATTCAGTAATGTGGGGGGATACAAAATCAATGCTCAGAAATCAGTTGCATTTCTATACATGAATAATGAGACTGAAGAAAGAGAAATTAGGGAATCCATCCCATTTACACTAGCACCAAAAATTATAAGTTACCTTGGAATTAACTTAACCAGAAACTACAAATCACTCTTGAAAGACATTGAGGAAGACATAAAAAGATGGAAAAATATTCCATGCTCATGGATCGGAAGAATTAACTTAGTTAAAATGTCCATGCTACCTAGAGCAATCTACACTTTCAATGCTATCCCGATCAAAATACCGAGGACATTTTTCAAAGAATTGGAGAAAATAGCCCTTAAATTTGTATGGAACCAGAAAAGGCCCTGAATCGCCAAGGAACTGTTGAAAAGGAAAAACAAAGCTGGGGCATCACAATGCCAGATTTCAAAGTGTACTACAAAGCTGTGATCACAAAGACAGCATGGTACTGGCACAAAAACAGACACCTAGACCAATGGAACCGAACAGAGAACCCAGAAATGGACCCTCGGCTCTTTGGGCAACTAATCTTTGATAAAGCAGGAAAACATCCAGGGGAAAAAAAACAGTCTCTTCAATAAATGGTGCTGGGAAAATTGGACAGCTACATGCAAAAGAATGAAACTTAACCACTCTCTCACACCATACACAAAGATAAACTCTAAATGGATGAAAGACCTTGATGTGAGACAGGAATCCATCAAAATCCTAGACGAGAGCATAGGCAGCAACCTCTATGATATCAGCCACAGCAAACTTTTTCATGACACATCTCCAAAGGCAAGAGAAACAAAAGATAAAATGAACTTGTAGGACTTCGTCAAGGTAAAAAGCTTCTGCACAGCCAAGGAAATAGTAAAAAAAACTAAGAGGCATCCCACGGAATGGGACAACATATTTGCAAATGATACTACAGATCAAAGACTGGTATCCAAGGTCTACAAAGAACTTTTTTTTTTGAAGAATATTTATCTTTTCTTAAAAAAAAAATCTTAACCATGAGAGAAAGAAAATAAGTGTATACATTATTTTAACAGGAAAATAGTCATTTTCATCTCTATATTATATATATATATATATATATATATATATATATATAGACACACCTAGCACAGTGTGTCTATATATATATATATATATATATATATATATATATATATATATATATATACACCTAGCACAGTGTGTCTATTCTATCAGTCCACAGGTAGGAGGCTGGCATGGGGTGAGCGACTGATGCTGCCGTGGCCCCTGCCGATGGTCCTGGGTTAATGCGGGGACTCCAGCATTTACACCCCCTGCCCCACTTCCTGGGCCTGTTTTTTAGGGCCGTACCAGATACACTGGTTTTTCTCTAGGGAGAGGGTGGGTAGAAGGGTGGACAGAGGTGCGGTCAGGAAGTCCCGGAAGAGAAGTCCTAGGAGCTGGGAGAAGCTCTCTGCTCAGGCCACAGAGACTGGGCTCTCAAGCCACGTGGGCTGGGACACCCTCCCGCTCACGGGGACCCGGGTGCTCAGGTCTGGCTCCCACCTCGGGCCTTGACCCCGGAGCTGGCCTGTTAAGTAGGAGATGCGAGCTGTCCCTCTGGGCCTGCCTCCGGCCCCCGAGGAACAGAAACAAAACAGGTCAAAGTTATTTACAAAGCAAGATGCACATACAGCATGGACGTATTTATAGGAAACCGAAGTGACTATGAGGGGAAAAGCGGGGTGCCCACCTCAGCCCCGGGGACCTGCGAAGAGGGGAGGGAGGAAGAAAGTGCATTTACACAGAGACTCCTCCTTTCACCTGCGTGTCGGGGGGGGGCTTTCAGATGCAGTCAGCATGCTCAGGAGAGGCCTTGGGGGGCAGCTGGAGGGAGGGGGAGACACTGACACTTGACTGGGACCTGAGCAGACCAGGCGACATGCGGGGCACCCCCGGGGGTCTCAGCTAGACCCATTCTCCACAGCCTCCACCGCGGGAAGGAGGTCTGGGCTCCCACTGCCCTGTGCCTCTGCCTCGGGCGGTCCCCAGAGCACGAGTGGGCAGTTATAGTCCTGGGGACGAGGCTGCAGGCGCCACGCTGTCTTCCGGGGGGGCATTGGAGCTGTCCTCCGAGCACGGCCCTGGCTGGTGGCCGTCCCTGGAGTCGCAGGCCAGGGCTTCCCTGGCCGGAGGTGACAGGGAGCCATCTGTCCATCTAGCCGCCTCCGTGTGGAAACCGCCCACGGGTGTGGTGCCGCCCAACGCCTCTCCCGCGAGGGATCTGAGCAGCTCTCTGTGGGCCACCTCCATGTCCTTGAGCCTGGTGAGCTTGACTGTGAGCTGCTCGATGGTGGGGAAGATGCTGCCCATGTCCCTGAGGGCCAGGCTTGGCGGGGAGTGGTGAGGGCACCTGTGACCTCCACTGGGTCCCCAAAGCCGCCAGGCAAGGAGGCTCTCGGGCTGGGAGGGCTCGGTGCTGGAGTCCGGGGGTCCGGCCGGCATGCTGACATAGAAGCAGTTCCCTTTTCTCAGGAATTTGTAACTTCCTGCCGCCTCGGTGCTTAAAGCCTCTTCCTCTGGGTTCCTGTCCAGCTCGGGAGACTCCCAGATCCCGGAATTCCTTGCCCGTGAGGGCAGCTGTTCCAGAGAACAGAGAGCCATGTCCTCCTGTTCTGGCCCTTCACCCCCAGGGGGGCCATGCCCTGGGGCGCTCGGGTCCCCGGGGCGCCAGCTGCTGCTCCTGAGAGAAGGCGCAGGCGTCAGGCTGTCGTTGGGCTCCCCAGCGGGCTGCGCTTTGGGGCGGTGACCGGGCAGCAGGCCGCACAGAATCAGGTGCCGCAGGCTCTCCACGTCTTCCAGGACTGAGTCGGCGAGCCCTTCCATGAACGAGGACCAGGGAGGGGCAGGAGGATGGGGTCTCTCGTCTGGCCTCCCCTGTTCTCTCCATCCAGGGATGCGGAGGGGTGAGGCAGGGCACCCAGCTCCTTTTCGATCCTGCCTTCCTGCTTCGGATCATCTAGGAGGCCTGCGTGCTTCCCCTCAACCCTCTGCTGGGGCCCAGTGCCTGCTCCAGGCAGCTCCCCGGGCTCTGGTTCACTGCGGAACACTTCTGAGCCATCCAGCCAGACCCTGCTGGGGGTGGGGCTCTGCTGCGCTGGCTCACGGGCGCCCAGGGGCAGGGGATGGGCGAGCATTGGGGCAGCTCCCGGGAGCTGGGCGGCATTCCACATGGCCTCGTCCAAGAGCTCCATCCACGTGTTCTTGTCTGACGACGTCAGTGCCACCAGCTCGTAGATCTGGGGGGGGGGGCAGCTCCGAGGTGCAGATGATGAAGAAGGCTCCTTTGTCTGTGGCCACGGAGCAGATGAGCAGGGCGTTGAGCTTGAGGACAGGACTGAAGGTCTGCTTGCTGTCCGCGGAGCCTGCGGCCGTCTTGCTGTGACACTTGAGCAGCAGCTTCTTGTCCTGCTTCTGCAGCAGCACCAGGAGATCCTCCAGCAGCAGCACATGCAGGTCCAAGCTCTTATCCTTGCTGATCCTCCTGGTCAGGGGCCCCTCGTGGACCATCCTTCTGGCTGTAAGATCCAGGCTCTTGAACTCTGCTGCCAGGGGGTTGCTGGCCCTCTCCAGGGACGTGGTGTCCAGGTGTTTCTGGTAGCCCTCCAGTCAGTGCCGGTTCTCCGTCTTCTTCACCGCTTCGTTCACATACTTGAGGATTTCCCAGCACTGGTCCCGCACCCAGCAGAGCTTCTCGTGCTCGGCAGTGCCACCCTCCATGTGCTTGAGGACGCTCTCCAGCAGCAGTGGGTACTTGGTGAGCCGTTGCATCTCGGACATGATGAGGTCCCTGAACTGCAGCTGCCAGCACCGGGCGGTGACTCTCGGCCTCCTGCATGAAGAGCTGGAAGCGGCTCTCCTTGCGCTGCTTGGTCTTGATGAGCCCCAGGTTGATGGACTGATAGGAGCAGAACTGGGCAGCCACCTGCTGGAGCTCCTCCCGGCCGGGGCCGTCAAACCAAGCCAGCATGAGGTCACCGATGTTTCTGATATGGGGGCCCTCCTCTCGGAGCTTCCTCATGGCCTCGCACCAGGAATTATGGATCTCGATGAGCTCGGGCAGGTTGGGGAAGAGCCGGGCCAGCTCCTCCCGGGGCATCAGGTTCTCCTTCTTCATCCACTGGTAGAAGATCAGGTCCAGGACCCAGAGCGTGCGCAGATGGGAGGCTTCCGTCACAAACAGCTCATTGATGACCTCCTGCCTGTCAATCTCCCTCTGGCTTAGCCTGGCCACCGCATCCTTGCCCATCGTGTGCTGCCAGTTCTGGGCGTCCGGCTCTGGCTCCAGGTCCGAGAGCTGGCCCAGATCGTCCTCTAGGAGGTGGGGGAGGAGGGCATCTGTGCAGAACCCCAGGCTGGGGGACTCGATGCTCCTGCGGCCCATTTTGGGGGTGAAGGGAGGGGTTGGGTTCTCCAGAGACCTGGTGGAGAGGCTGGAGGCAGAGGACGAGGCTGACTGGTGGAGACGGGCAGCCTCCGTGTCTGTGTCCATGTCCACATCACTGCGAGACTGGGGCATGTTCTCCACCTTCCAGGACCGCTTCAGCTCCTCCCGGCCCTTCAGGCTCTCAGAGCGGCCCAGGCGGATCTGAGTGTGAGCTGTTGCTCTCCAGCAGGTCCTTGGGGAAGCTTCCTGTGGAGAGCCCCTGCATCCCAGGCTCCGGGGCATCATACGGCTGGTTGTTCTCAAAGTGCTGAATGATGCTCCTCACATTGCCTGGTTTGACTTCCACAGGGGACAAAGGAATATGGAATGTCCTCTGCGAAGAGCTTTTGGGCCTCCTGATGTACTTGAGGATAGGGTTTCGCCTCTTGTCCTCCAGGGCATCCTTGTCTTTTTTGGAATTGCTGCTCTTCTTGGTCTTTGGGAAGAAGGGCAGCCACTTGTCCTTGTCAGGAGCTGCCTGGACCTTTTCAGCTGTGCCGGAAGGCCATGCCTCTCGGAGACGGAGCCCAGCATAGCCCATAGAGGTATTGAGAGCGAAATCCATGGGGGCACTCCTGTCCTCCTTGTACTTGGAAAGAATGCCTGCCAGGGTGGCTAGCTGCTTCTCGGCCACTTGGCGTTCTCGGACAGAGTCCCCATCCAGGTCCGGCAGGTTATTCTCACCGTACAGACTACACAGCCCCAGGGTGCGCTTTGTTCTGTAGTCCTGGATCTGCTCCTGGATCTCGGGCATGGCTGCCTCCTGCACTTCCCGGAGCATGGCGCGGACGTCCTCACTGCGCGCAGACGCAAGTCAATTTCAGCCTGTAACACCTCCGGGACTTTCACTCTCAGCGGCGCATTTTTCTCTAAGAAAATATTCCAGATGTCTTTTCCTAAGCTTTGGGAATCCTTGGGGTTTGTCTGCTGGTAAACTGCACACAGGTAAAAAAGCAGTGGACTGGGGTTGGCCTGAGAGAAAATGTACCGCAGGAAAACGCCCAGGTGAGCCGGCCGTGCCTTCAGCTTCTCAAGGTCCTGGAAGATGATGTCGCTCTCGTTGTTGAAATAACCCGGGTCATAATCTTCCTCTGGGCCAATAATTAAAGGCTTCGGGCTCTGGTCTGCTCCCTGCTCGCTGGTGCCAGGCCCTGGTGCGTCCGAGCCCTGCCGCTGGTGGTGCTGGGCCAGCCTGGCTATGATCACAGGTGAGGTTCGGGGACTGTCCAGTGCCGAGTTCCGATTCATCAGCGCCTCACTGAGGGAGGGGAAGTGCTCCGTCCCAGTGTCCAAGCTGCTGTCCCCCTCCTGGCAGTCCAGAGAGGGCTGGCCTTCTGATGCTCTCTGGCTGGTGTCACCATATGGGGGGGGGGGTATGTCCACGAAGCCACCCGTCTCCTGCTGGATCTTCAGCTGGAGCTGAGTGACACAACTCTGGGCACCTTCGATCTGCTCCTCCAGCAGGCTGGCGGGATTGCGGCTGTATACCTCACAGATACGCTGTAACTCTTTTTCCTCCTGCCTCAGCATATTGCGAAGGATCTGGGTGGCATGTTTTTGGAATTCGGGATCCTGCAGTGGTTTGCCCCCCCCCCGTGATATGCTGCGGGGGGGGGGCAGAGGTGGGGGCGGAGGCGGCGGTGGGACCACAGGGGTGACTCGGGGGGCTCCGGTGGGGGCAGGATCCTGATGCAGCCCAGAGACACCTACGGACGAGGGGGAAGAGCCCAGGAGGGTCAGTGTGACGTAGGCACCAGATTTGATAAGCTTCACCACCTCCAGGTATGAGCTGTTGGTCACCATGGTGCTGTTGACTTTGATGATCCAGTCGCCCTCTTTGACACCAGCTCTTATGGCTGCCCCTCCAGGCCGCACAGACTGCACCAGAACGATACGGTCCCCACTGACCGTGAAGCCAAAGCCATGCTGGTCCTTCTGGATGATGACACAGCGCTGAACAAGACCTGTCTAGGACGTGTCAGAGGGCTGGTGGAGGTGGGAAGGGGACCTGTGTTCAGGCACCAAATCTCCCAAAGACAGGCCACTTAACCTGTCTATGCTCTGGGGTAACCTCACACTCATGGTTTCTCAGTGTCTCCGCGGAACAAGGATCCTGCAGTTTTGATGTCTTGATCAGGGCTGAGTCAGCTGCAATTTTTAAGAAAGGTGGGAGGAGGGCCTCCCAACCTCATGGTCGGATGGTCGGATGGTCAGATGCTTGGATGCTCGAATGCTCTCTGCTGGCTCTCAGGACCTGGGAACTGAGGCTCCGCTCTACTTGTAGCAGGGAGCATGGTGTCTGTTCTCAGCCCCTGGCCCCTCCCCCATCGGAGAAAAAACCCGAAAGAAAAAGAGGAAAAACTATGACCTTCTTAGAAGCCAAAAACACAACCACAAATCTCTTCAAGGTTAGCGCTATGGGCTAAGACATGAATCACAGAAAGAATGTGCCTTCAAAATATAAGTCTTCACTGCAAGATACAGATGAAGTCCATGCTCCAGACGCTGTTCCCGCAGCTGTCCTCCCGCACGCAGGTGTCCGGTGGCCAGCAGGGGCATGCCAGGTCCCCCCCCCCGCGCTCAGCACGACGGCGACGCCAAAGCCAGGGCAGGGGCGGCGTAGGGCCAGTCGGAACCGGCACCGTGGGAGGCCCCGGGCCACGCGCTCCTCAGGGAAATAAATGAAAGGATACAACAGGACGTGCACCTCGGCAGCCCTTCAAGTCTGGGGCAGCCCTGCGACCGCGGTTATGGAGCTCCTTAAAACACAGCAACAAAAACAGCTTTTACGTGAAAGGTCTGGAAACCCTTCAAGGAGCCAAAGGCACCAAGCAGGAGCTCGGCGCCCCCGCCTCAAGCCCGCCGGCCCGGCCTCCCGGCGCCCCGCACCCGCCTCCCGGGCTGCCATCAACTGCGGACGCCGCTCCCGTCCCCACGCTGCCCGACCCGCGGCCTGCTCCACGCCAGCCGGCGGGGGCCCGGCCCCGGCTCCCCTCTGCCCCGCCCGGCCAGGCCCGCTCGCCTGCCACTGCCTCCGCTCCCCCGGCTCCATGACTCCTTCCGGGCCCTTCCCCCTCAGCGCGCCGCTCCTCCGGACGCAGGCCTGGCCAGCCGCCTGTGCCCACGCCTACCCCTCCTGCCTCGCTCTGGCTGCACGCTACAAAGAACTTCTCAAACTCAATACACAAGAAACAAATAAACAAATCACAAAATGGGCAGAAGTTATGAACAGTTTTCCAATGATGACATACAAATGGCTAACAGACACATGAAAATATGTTCAAAATCATTAGCCATCAGGGAAATTCAAATCAAAACCACACTGAGATACCACCTTACACCAGTTAGAATGGCAAAAATTAACAAGGCAGGAAACAGCAATTGCTGGAGAGGATGTGGAGAAAGGGGATCCCTCCTACATTGTTGGTGGGAATGCAGGTTGGTGCAGCCACTCTGGAAAACAGTGTGGAGGTCCCTTAAAAAGTTAAAAATTGAGCTATCCTTTGACCCAGCCATTGCACTACTGGGTATTTACCCCAAAGATACAGACATAGTGAAGAGAAGGGCCATATGCACCCCAATGTTTATAGCAGCATTGTCCACAATAGCTAAATCGTGGAAGGAACCGAGATGCCCTTCAACACATGACTGGATTAAGAAGCTGTGCTCCATATATACACTGGAATATTACTCAGCTATCAGAAAGAACGAATTCTCAACATTTGCTGAAACATGGACGGCACTGGAGGAGATAATGCTAAGTGAAATAAGTCAAGCGGAGAAAGACAATTATCCCTATATGATTTCTCTCATCTATGGAACATAAGAACTAGGAAGATTGGTAGGGGAAGAAAGGGATAAAGAAAGAGGGCTAATCAGAAGGGGGAATGAAGCATGAGAGACTGTGGACTCTGAGAAACAAACTGAGGGCTTCAGAGGGAAGGGGGGTGGGGGAATGGGATAGACTGGTGATGGGTAGTAAGGAGGGCACGTATTGCATGGTGCACTGGGTGTTATACGCAACTAATGAATCATCGAACTTTACATAAAAAAATAAATAAAAATTAAAAAAAAAGAGAAAAGAAAAATAGGTCAAAATAACTATTTTCAGACATTATACTACAGGCAGTGCAAGACTGTGATCACTGGGAGAAGCTAAATTCAGCCAGTAGCACCTTCCGGACCATGGAGCATGAAAAGGAACCTCCAACAGCACTTGCAAGTCTCAGTGAACACAGCAGATAAAGAATGGAGTTTGGAGCTACCACACTGAATCCAATCTCTAAGGCAGCATTCCAGAGGGAACTGAGGCAGAGAAGGAGCTATAAAAATCTGCAGAGATGAACCCGGGGTCTTCAGCACCCCCCCACATGCACGCATGCAGATATTCTGCAAGGCCAAGAACAGGAAGACTATTGGGGAAAACAACTGCCTGAGCTTGGAGAGGGTTTGGAATGTTAGAATTCTACCCCATCGGAGTGGAGAGATGTCAATGAACACTCAGAGCTCTCATAGGAGATCCCAGAAAGACCCTACCTTAAAGTAGGACTAATCTAACCCCAAAGTAAAAGCTATTCTAAACCATATCATCTAAGAGTTAAATAGAAGCCTTAAAAGATTAAGCTGATCCACAAAAAAATAAACCATATCCCAGAACAAAACTCAATACCCTATTAGGGGAAGATAACAAAACTTACTAACTCAACTCCATAATGTTGAACATATAATCTGAAGTGTTAGGAAAAAAAAATAGTAAAAGAATTTAAAAAAAGGAATGTATATGTTTCTTACTCTCAAATATTTAGAGGGTTATCAGTTAGATGAATTAGAGTGAATCCAATTTATGTAACTGCCTAACAACAAACTAATGGGATATATCAGTTTGCTTCATCACATTATTATACCACTACCATATAGTAGTGCAATTCAGAAAGCAATTACCTAATAATGTGGGTTCAACTAACTTTTTTTGAATTACAAATCAAGCGAATCTTCTACAAGTCATTTAAATTATTGCAGCCCTAGTTTCCTTAGCTTTAGTATGCACAGAATGATGCCTACCTCTCAGTGCCCTGGTGATGGCTAAAAATGGCAAGAGATGGGAATATGTTTAGTTTGGTACTTGACTAATAACAGGACTTCACTATTGCTTATTCATTGTATTTTTTAGTGACAGAAAGATACATATTGTGAAAATTTAAGCTCGCTGATTTGCCTTAATGACAACAGTATGATCTACCATAAAAAGTTTAGGGAAGATACTAGAAAGTGTAAAGAAATGAGCCATATTTTCATCTTTATCCATCTGGGGCACACTTTATACTACTATCACCATTATCATAAAAAAAAACCCTCTTTGGCATTTGTTATCCTCAGAATTATATTAAGACTAATTCATAGGCTTATGTACTCCTTATTAAAATTTTATAAGCAAAGATAGGAAAATTGAATTGACATTTAAGAACTAATTAGACACAAAATATGAACGGAAAAAAAGTGTTTTTATTTTTACAGTCTTTAATTTTTAATTTTTTTAAACATTTATTTATTTTGAGAGAGAGTACAGGAGTGAGCACAAGTGGGGAGGCAGAGGGAGTAGGATAGATAATCTCAAGAGAACTCCACACTGGGCACGGAACTCACTGCAGGGCTCCATCTCAGGACCCTGAGATCATCGTCTGAGCAGAAACCAACAGTCAGAGGTTTAACTGATTGCACCACCCAGGTTCCCCTATTTTTACTGATTTTTCAAGTAAGTGAATTATAGAAACAATTTCAGCAACTAATTGTGTGACAGACACAAAAGCCAAAAATGTTAGGTAAATTTATTGAACACTGAAGTTTTGTCTTTATTATTCTTACATTCCCAAAGCTTTTTCAAATGCCTAAAATAAAACAGAGACTCAGTAGAAACATGTTTGATAAATGAAGGAGGTTTTTATATGTTCTTTGATCAATGTGGTAAGGATTAAGGAAGAGATATTTCAGAGCTGTTTTCTTTTCCCTTACTTGGAAAGATAACTTGTAAATTTTTCACTGAGAACTAGGAAATACTTTGAGACTTGTCACAAAGGCAATATTTAACAGAAAGAAAAAAAATAGACACATCACAACACCTATGCATATACCACTGTTATTGTCAGAGAAGTCAGCAATCTCAAAATTAAGCAGTTAATTGAGTAATCAAATTCACAACACAAACAACTATAAAGCATGTGATTTCATCTATTGATACTATAGAATCAGAAAAGTCTATATTTGAATACTTAGTACTTTAATAACAGCATTACGAAGACAGGAGGTATTTAAGGGTCAAAATTCAGCAAAATTAAGGCAGTATTAATGACACGATCTAGTTTAGTTTCCACTAGAGATTAATATAGAGAGGCTCTCAGGTGCTGCTAGAAATTTCCTACAAATCAATGATGTATGGAAAAAGTGATGCTTGGGAATTTAAACTATTCAATATTTTGTAGTAGAGGGAGAAGATAAAAATTAAGATAAAATCAGTGTTCTGAGAAAATATAAAGAAATAGACAAACTAAATTCTATAGGATAAATGAAAATATGCATCTAAGTATAAATATAAAACTTTCTGGAAATTCAAGAAAACAGGCATATTAAACAAAAAAAGGATTGCTTCTGTGTATTTAAACAAATACTCAAATTGTTCACAATACTAGCAATTTTAAATTGCTTCTTTTCTTATCCTTTTCAAAGGCTGCTTTCATTTCAACATAACATTAAATTCTATGAGAAACCTACCAATGACTGATAATTTGAGTCTAAAATCTGGTATCTAATGCTCTTATTCAAATAAAATATGACACCTCAGATTTGAAACAAAAATTCTTACCCAGTAGTGGATAACATGGTAATTCTATTTTTAATTTTTTGAGGAACCTCCACACTGTTCTCTCCAGTCTCTGCACAATCTGCATTCCCACCAACAGTGCCTGAGGGTTCCTTTTTGTCATCCTTCATCAACACCTGTTATTTCTTGTCTTTTTATTTTAACCATTCTGACAGGTATGAGGTGATATCTCATCGCGGTTTTGACCTGCATTTCCCCAAAAATGGTCCTCTCCCCATTTTTAATGGGAGTATTTGTTTGTTTGTTTTCTGGTGCTGAATTGTGTAAGTTCTTTACATATTCTGGATATTAACTCCTTATCAGACACATCATTCAGAAATATTTTCTCCCACTGAATAGCTAGCGTTTTGTTTTGTTAATGGTTTCCTTCACTGTACAAAAAACTTTTTGTTCTGAAGTAGTCCTAATAGTTTAATTTTGCTTTTGTTTCCCTTGCCTTTGGAGACATATCTAGAAAAAATGTTACTATAGCCAGTGTCAAAGAAATTACTGCCTATGTTCTCTTCTGGGATTTTTATGGTTTCAGGTCTCATATTTAGGACTTTAATCCACTCCGAGTTTATTTTTGTGTATGGTGTGAGAAAGCAGTCCAATTTCATTTTTTTGCATGGAGCTATTATGGAGCTGTTTAGTTTTCCCAGTACCATTTGTTGAAAAGATGGTCTTTTTCCCATTGTATAGTCTTGCCTTTTTCGTAGATTAAGTGACCATAAATGTGTGGGTTTATTTCTGGATTCTTTGTTCTATTCCATTGATTTATATATCTCTTTTTGTGCAAGTCCTATACTGTTTTGATTACTACACCTTTGTGGTATATCCTGAAATCTGGGATTGTGATATGTCCAGCTTCGCTCTTCTCTCTCAAAATTGCTTTGGTGATTGAGGGCCTTTTCAGGTTATGCAAAGAAAACAAAAACACAAATTTGAAAATATATATGCACCCATATACTTACTGTAGCATTATTTACAATAGCCAAGATACAGAAGCAACCTAAGCATGTCCATCCATAGATGAATGGATAATGAAGATGTGTTTGTGTGTGTGTGTGTGTGTGTGTGTGTGTGTGTGTGTGTGTCTGCATGTACATATTACTCAACCATAAAAGAGTATGAGATCTTGTCATTTGCAACAACATGAATGGATCTAGAGGGTATAATGCTATGTGAAGTGAGTCAGACAAAGACCAATACCACATTTCACTCATATGTGGGATTTAAAAGACAAAACAAAGAAAATAAACACAGACAAAAAAACAGGCTCTTAAATACAGAAAACAGGTGGTTACCGGAGGGAAGGTGGATGGGGAATGGTGAAATAGATAAAGGGGATTAAGAGTACATTTATCCTGATGAGCACTGAGTAATGCATACAATTATAGAATTATTATATTGTAAACCTAAAACCAACACAACACTGTATGTTAAGTATACTTCCATCATAAAAATAATTCTAACCCATATTGACAGTATTCTTCAGTTCATAATGAAATCACAAATGATCCCTAAAATTTCATTCTCTTAACCCAACAAGTATTTATTCTTCATTCACACCAAACTACAGATATGGGTGCAGATCAGCAGTCGGTCTCTGCTCCACCTCTACTCGGGATTCTATTATCTCTAGGGTAGGGAAAAGACATGTGGTGAATCTCACACTACCTCTTGAATCTCCACTTACTGCATTGGCCAATTCAATTATACCAATAAGTACAATTATTTTAATAAAATTTCCTGAACACCACAACTATTCAAGACGGTAAGGTGAGATCTATTAAAACTGTTGAATCTATTCTTAAAATCATTCCCGCAAAAAAATTCACATAGTGAATTCTGCAAATGCATAAGTAGGAAACTCTGTGAAAAATGGAAAACAAGTGTTGTCTTTTTATGCCACCAGCTTATCTTTAATTCCAAAACATGACAATGAGATTATAATAAAATTAATTTCACCTATGAACATGAAAGTAATAATCCTTAGTAAAATATTAGCAGAATGAATCTAACTTGTATTATTCCAGGTATGAAAGGCTGGTTTGATATTCAAAAATTAATTTATATAATTAACCATGTTTATATACTGATAGATGTAGGAAAACATTTGACAGAATTCAACACCAATTCATTAAAAAACTTGTAAACTACCAACAACATAGAATCTTGTACTAGGAAATGATCTGATAAAGAGTATTTACACAAATACTTAAAATATATAAAATAAATAATAAATATTATAGTCACCTTGACAAAGGGAAGTGCAGAAGAATGCGGGGTATTACCACTTTAATGCAACACTGTTTTCAAGGATCAGATGGTGTAACGAGGCAAGAAAAATTAATAAAATGGAGTAAGAATTGGAAGGGGAAAAAAAAACTAAATACTATCCAGCACCAGCTGGTGTCACTGGCAAATTCTACTAAACACTGAAAGATAAGTGATACCAATTCTTCTTAACATGTTCCAAAGGGGAAAAAAAAATTAACAGGAGGGAACACTTCCACCTTATTTTACCAGGCCAGAATTATTTTGGTACCATAGCTAAATAAGTACACTGTAAGAAAAATAGAGTACAGGCCAATGTCCCTAGGATATGTAAAAATTATGAACAAAGTATCAGCAAACCCAACTCAACTCCACATTAAAAGGATCATATACCGTGAGCAAACAGGAATTATCCCTGGGATCGAATGTTTCAAAATATGCAGATCAACAAATATGATACACCTTCTATACAAAATGATAGATAAAAATCATATAACATCTCCATAGATGCAGAAAAGCATTTGAAAAAATAAAATACCTTTTCATGACTAAAACAACAAAAACAACAAATTAGTATAGAAGAAACAAATCTCAACATAATTAAGACTACCTAGGACAGTCCCATAGTTAACATTACAATCTAAGTAAAAGGTTGAAAGCTTACTATCTAAGATAAGGAACAACATCAACATATGTTCTATGTTCTATGTTCAACATAGAATTGGAACACCAAGCCAGAGCAATCAGGCAAGAAAAAGAAAACAAAGGCATCCAAAACAGAAAAGAGAAAGTAAAACTGTCTTTGTTTGCAAATGGTATCATCTTATACAAAGAAAATCCTAAAGACTCAACCAAAAAAGTGCTAGAAAAAAAATCAACAAATTCAGAAATATTGCAGGATACAAAATCAACACATATAAATCAGTGGCATTTCTATACACTACAGCCAAACATCTAAAAAAGAAATAAAGGAAACAATCCCATTCACAATAGCATAAAAACCAACAGATCACTTAAGAATAAATTTGATCAAAGGAGGTAAAAGACCTGTTCACTGAAAGCCACGAGACTCTGATGATGGAAACTGAAAAAGACACAAATGGGATGACATCTTGTGTTCACAGAATGGAAGAATTAATATTGTTAAAATACCCATATTACCCAAAGACTTCTATATACTTGATGTAATTCCTATCAATATCACAAGAGTAATTTTTCAAGGAATTGAAAAAACAATCACAAAATTTGTATTAAACCACAGAAAATTGAATACCCGAAGAAATTCTGAAAAAGAAAAACAACACTGGAGGAATTGTACTTTCTGACTCAAAGCTATAGTAATCAAAATAGGATGGTTATTGTCATAAAAACAGATATATAGACCAATGGGATAGAACTGAAAGCTAAGAAATAGTCTCTCATGGTTCTGGGAAAAAAACTGAGGGCTTTAGAGGGGGGTGGGGGATCGGGATAGGCTGGTGATGGGTATTAAGGAAGGCATGTATTGCATGGTGCACTGGGTGTTATATGCAAGTAATGAATCATGGAACTTTACATCAAGAACCAGGGATGTACTGTATGGTGACTAACATAACATAATAAAAAATTTTTATTAAAAAAAAAGAAAGCTAAGAAATAAACCCTCACATATACAGGTAACTAGTATTTGACAAGAGAGTGAACACAATACTCAATGGGGAGAGAATAGTCCCTTCAATAAATGGTGCTGGAAAACTGGATAACTACACACAGAAGAATGAAATTAGACACCTGTTTTATAACACTCACAAAAAATTAACTTGAAATGGGTTAAAGACTTAAACATAATACCCAAATTCATAAAATTCCTAGAAGAAAGCACAGGGAAAAATCCCTTGACATTGATCTTAGCAACAAGTTTTGGATATGATACCAAAAGCATAAGCTACAACAGTAAAAATCAAAATGTGGGACATCATCAAACAGCTTCTACACAACAAAAGAAACAACAAAATGAAAAGGCAACCTATAGGATAGGATAGGACAAAATATGTGCAAATCATATATCTGTTAAGAAGTTAATATCCAAGGGGCACCTGGGTGGCTCAGTTGGTTAAGCATCTGCCATGTGCTCAGGTCATGATCTCTGGGTCCTGGGTGGGAGCCCTGCATCGGGCTCCCTGCTCGGTGGGGAGTTTGCTTCTCCCTCTCCCTCTGCCCTTCCCCTGCTCATGTGCAAGCTCGCTCACTCTCTCTCTCTGCCTCTCAAATAAAGTCTTTAAAAAAAAGTTAATATCCAAACCATATACAGAACTCATACAACTCAATAGCAATCAATCAATTAATCCATAAACAATCTAACTTAGAAATAGGCAGAGAAACTGAATAGAATTTTTCCAAAGACGACATTCAACTGGCCAATAGGTACATGAAACGGTACCTCATATCACTAATCATCAGGGAAGTGTAAATTAAAATCACGATGAGCTATCACCTCACACAGGTTAGAATGATGAAGGTCATCAAAGAGACAAGAGATAAGTATTGATGAGGATGTGGAGAAAAGGGAATCCTTGAATCCTTGTGCACAGTTGGTGGGAATACAAACTGGTGCAGCCACTAAGGAAAAGACTAAAAAAAAAAAAAAAATTAAAAATGGAACTACCATAGGATCAAGCAATCCCACTTCTTTGTATATATCAAAAAAAAAAAGAAAAGAAAGAAAGAAAGAAAGAAAGAAAGAAAGAAAAAAGAAAGAAAGAAAAAATGATGTCAAAGAGATACCTGCACTCCCAATGGGTTCAATGCAGCATTGTTCACAATCACCAAGATAAGGAAACAGCTAAATATCTGTCAACAGGTAACTCAATAATGAAAATGTCAGTTACAGATATGGACACACACACACACACACACACACACACACAGGAATACTCCATTCAGCCATGAGAATACAGGGAATCTTGCCATTTGTGACAATACGGATGGACCTTGAGGGCACTACACTAAGTGAAATAAGTCACAGAAAGACAAATACTCTATGATATCACTTATATGTGGCACCTAAAAATGTAACCTTACGGCAGGTAAAAACAGAATGTTATTTACCAGGGGCTTGGGTTTGGGAGAACTCAGAAAAATTAGTCAAAGTGTATAACTTTCAGTTATAAGACAAGTTAGTTTAGGGGACCTAATGTACAGCCTGAGATTATATTTAATAATAATGTATTACATATTTTAAGATTGCTGAGAGTGTAGATATTAAGCAAACCACAAAAAAATGTTAATTCTGTGATGGGATGAAGGTGTTAGCTAACAAACTAACAGTAGAGTGGTAATCATTTGGGAAAATATCTCCATAAAATCAATGCATTTTATACCTAAAACTTACACAACACTGTATGTCAATTATATCTGAATAAAACTGGAAAAAAAGATACATTGACGACTCTACAGAGAGAGCAAAATAAAATTCTAAATATTCAAGTAAGCCCCGGACAGCAGGAAAAAGAAGAGAGAGAAAGGAAAAATGACGAAGCAAGCATACAATAAAAAATATACGGAAAGACTCAGACTTAACATATCAACATTTCATTAAAGAATTTAAATTCACCAATTTAAGGAGACAAGTTGGTAAGGAAAAATGGCCCTTTAATGCCATCGATAAGAAACTTAATTCAAATGTAATGATACAGTAGTTGAAAATTAATTAGATATACCATGCAAACAACTGAAGAAGCTAGAATAATAATATATATAATAATAATATTAATATCAGAGCAAAGAAAATTACCAGATACAGAGAAGGACATTACACAGTGAAAAAGGGGACAGCCCTATAAGAATAGCAATCCTATGTGTAGATACACCAAACAAGAGAACTGCAAAATATGTGAAGAAAAACTGATAGGGCTGAGAGATAAAATAGACAAATTCACAGCTATATTTAGACATTTCAACACCCCTTTTCTCAACAACTGATAGAACAACTAGACAGAAATTCAGTATATAGCATATAGAAGAATCTGACTATACCACCAACTGACAGAACCTAATTGACATTTATTAGAATACACCATCCAACTCCAGGAGAATATACAGTCTTTTCAAATACGAAACAATTACCAAAACAGACTGTATCTGGGGCCATAAAATAACCTCAAAAATTTTAAAACAATTAAAATTGTACAAAGGTTGTTCTCTAACTATGGTTCACTCAAACTGGAAAGAAAGAATAGAAAGATAACTGGGTATTTCCAAATAGCTGGAAACTAGACAAGACCCTTTTAAATAATCCATGAGTCACCACAGGAATTTCAAGTACAATAAAAAATATATTGGACTGAAAAAATGTAAAATGGACTGAATGAAAATGAAAATATAACATATCAAAATTCACGAGACAAAGTAAATGAACACTGAAAGGGAAATTTATAACCATGAAGTGCTTATATTAGAAAAAAGGAAAGTCTCAAATCAATTATATAAGTTCCAACATTGAGAACCTGGAAAAATAAGACCAAAATAAATCCAAAGCAAGCAAAAGTACATAATAAAGAGAAGAGGAGGAATCAATGAGATTGAAAGCAGGAAAACAGAGAAAATCACGATCTAAAAAGTTGGCTCTTTTTTAGATCAATAAAATACATAAATCCCTAGCAAGACTGAGGGGAAAAAAGAAAGAGATAAGACATAAATCACCAATGTCAGGAATAAAATGCAATATCACGACATAACTTGCAGATATCAATAAAATAAGGGAATACTGCCAATAACTCTACACATATAAATTTGACAACTTAGACAAAATGGTCCTTGTTCCCAAAAAGCACAAACTAGCCTAACTCACCCAATCTAAAACAGATAATTTAAATAGCACGGTATTCTCAAAGAAATTCCAAGCCACATATCTGAAAAATTACCTATTTCTGGAATATGTAAAGAATTCTTGCAGCTCCACAAGGGGAAAAAAAATCCAGTTAGAAACGGAATAGAGGGGCGCCTGGGTGGCTCAGTCGTTAAGCATCTGCCTTAGGCTCAGGGCGTGATCCCGGCATTCTGGGATCTAGCCCCAAATCAGGCTCCTCCTCTGGGAGCCTGCCTCTTCCTCTCCCACTCCCCCTGCTTGTGTTCCCTCTCTCGCTGGCTGTCTCTCTCTGTCAAATAAATAAATAAAATATTGAAAAAAAAAAAAGAAACGGAATAGAAATACCTCACTAAGGTATATACATGATCGCACATACTTGAAAAGATGTCCAGCATCACTGGTCTTCAGGGAAATTCATACTAAGACCATGATGGGATATTACTACATGCCTGGTAAAACAGCTGAAATTTAAAAAACAGTGAGACTATTAAATACTGGTGAAGATGTGGATGAGCTGGGTCTCTCATACATTTCAATGGAAATGTAAAATGGTCCAGGCCCTCCGGAAAATAATTTAACAGTTTCTTAACGGACTACATACACAGTTGCCATATATCCTAGCAATAGCAGTCCTGGACATTTCTCTCAGAGAAGAGAATTTACATCAACAAACTGGACACAAATGTTTGGCACCTTTATTTGTATTGATCAAAACCTTGAAACAACCAAAATGTCCCTCAGTAAGTGTGTGATTAAACAAACTGTACAATAGCCAAACCATGGAATATTACTCAGATGGACCACTGACACTGCAACAACTTGAGTGGATCACAAGAGCATTATTCCAAATGAGAAAAACTCAATCTCAAAAGACACCATGTTGCTTGATTTCATTTACATAACATGTTATAAATGACAAAATTATACAGATGGAAAACAGATTAGTTGTTGTCAGGGGTTAAAGATGATGGGGAGAATGGGCACAGGGCAGAGAATTGTGGTGATGGAATAATGCTATATCTTAACTGGGTTGGTGGTTACATGAAGCTAACAAGTGACAAAATGACATAGAATCAAGCATATATATTGTTCCAAAGTCAATTTCCTAGATTTGATCCTGTATGACAGGCATGTACAACATAAGCATTCAGAGAAATTAGATAAAAACCACAAAGGACCTTTCTGCACCATATTTACAATATCTGCAAATCTGTATTAAAAATACAACGTTTTAAAAGTCTATTGTATTTTTATACACTGGCAATGCAAAAATTGAAAATGTTATTAAAAGCAAAGCACTAAAACTATGATGCATGGAATAGTACCAAAAACAAAAGAAGAAGTAAAAGATAAAAACAGTTGTTTATTTAATTCAATGAATTTAGAAAATTGGATGACATTCATCACCCACTTATGATGAAACTCCCTAGAAGAATGGAAATAGCAGGAAATAATAACCTTAATCTTAGAGGGAATATCAACAAAGACGTACTGGAAACACCCTACTTCATGAGAATTTTTATTTTTTTTCATTATTTTTTAAAGACTTATTTGAGAGAGAATGAGGAGTGTGTGGGGGGGGGTTGGAAGGGACGGAAGGAGAGGGTGAGGGAGAATCTCAAGCCGACTCCCTGCTGAGTGTGGAGCCTGATGCAGGGCTTGATCCCAGATACCCTGAGATCATGACCTGAGCAAAAATCAAGAGTCAGCTGTTTAACCAACTGAGCCATCCAGGTGCCCCTTCATGTGAATTATTTTTAATAATATTTTTTTGTTATATTATGTTAGTCAATATACAGTACATCCCTAGTTTTTGATGTAAAGTTCCATGATTCATTACTTGCGTATAACACCCAGTGCACCATGCAATATGTGCCCTCCTTAATACCCATCACCAGCCTATCTTATTCCCCCACCCCCCTCCCCTCTGAAGCCCTCAGTTTGTTTCCCAGAGTCCATAGTCTCTCACGGTTCATTCCCCCTTCATGTGAATTTTTTAAAAGCTTTTTCCATGATATGGGAAATGAGCCCAGGATTTCAAATATAATGATCAGTGAGGGTCTGACTCTTGATTTTGGCTCAGGTCATAATCTCGGGGTCATGAGAGCTAGCCCCATGTTGGGCTCCATGCTCAGAGAGGAGTCAGCTTGTGATTCTCTTTCTCCCTGTCTCCCCCACCCTTCCCCCTCCAAAGCTTGTAGGCTCCTGTGCATGCATACACCCAGACTCTCTAAAAAGAAATAAATAACTCTTAACAAAAATGTGTTACAAATCACCATGAGGAAGACACTCCAGAAAATTATAAACTTGGAGGAGTTAAGATGTCGGAGGAGTAGGAGACACCTTTTTCAGCCGGTCCTCCGAGTCGAGCTGGATAGGTACCAGACCAGCCTAAACAACCACAGAACCAGCCTGAGACGCAGGAAGATGCATCTGGATCTCTACAAATGAGCATCTCCAGTGCTGAGTATTGAGGTTCAAAGCGGGGAGCCATGAAACCCTACACAGATATCGGAAGATAAACGGAAGGGGGAGGGAGCCGCCGCGTTCGGGCGCCGGGAAGTGGTAGCCACTTGCACGGGAGAGCAGGCGGGGCTCGCGGACGGCACCCACAAAACAACAGACTGAGACTGTGGTGAGCTGGGTGCATGCGCCACCAGGCATCTCGAAGAACACCGGAATCCCGGTGCGCTCACTGGATCCAGACTGAGACTGGGAGCTTCCAGAGCACACGCAGGGTGGCTGGCGGCTGGTGGCATTAGAAACACAAAGGACAGAGATGCGCCAGCCCTGGAAATGAGGGCTGGGACGCCGGGTGTGGGGCGCACATCCCGGGACGCTGCAGGGCTGAGCATCACCAACAGTAACAGAGTTAAAGTGGCCAGAACATTAGTAGAGAACGGGCCGCAATCCCTCTGTTCTGTGACAGCGGCTGAAATTCGGCCGCTGCCGCTCTGACTCTCAGAAGAGGCACAGCAAACCGCCAGGGAAAGCCGCCAGAGAACAAAAGCCTGGAAATACTGGTTCAGAGAGTGCCCATCTTCATCCCCCCTCGCAGGGAACACGGAGACTCTACTCAAACAGGGTTGCCTGAGTATCAGCGCCGCAGGCCCCTCCCCCAGAAGGCAGGCTGAAATTTCAAGAAGCCCATATCCCGGGGCGCCTGGGTGGCGCAGTCATTGAGCTCCTGTCTTCGGCTTAGGGCCTGATCCAGGCATTCCAGAAAGGAGTGCCTCATCGGGCTCCTCCACTGGGAGCCTGCTTCTTCCTATCCCACTCCCCTGCTTCTGTTCCCTCTCTCACTGGTTGGCTGCCACATAAATAAATAAAATCTTTAAAGAAGAAGCCCACATCCCTAAGATCCCTATAAAACAAGGGGCACGGCCTGGGACCCAGTCAATAATTTGGGCTCTGGACAACCCCACAACCTCTCCTCATCAGAATGGTAAGGAGAAGCCCCCCCCCCAGCAAAGAAAAGACAGTGAGTCTGTGGCCTCTGCCACACAAATAATGGATATGGATGTAACCAAAGTATCACAAATGGAATTCAGAGTAACGATGGTCAAAATGATGAGTAGAATTGAAAAAACTATTAACGAAAAGGTTACTGAGAATATAGAATCCCTAAGGACAGAAATGAGAGCGAATTTGACAGAAATTAAAAATTCTACGAGCCAAATGCAGGCAAAACTAGAGGCTCTGACGGCCAGGGTCACAGAAGCAGAGGAATGGGTTAGTGAATTGGAGGATGGGTTAATAGAGGAAAAAACCAAAATAGAAGCTGCTCTTAAAAAAATCCAAGCCCACGAATGTAGGTGACAGGAGATTACTGACTCAATGAAATGATCAAATGTTAGAATCATCGGCATCCCCGAGGGGGTGGAGAAAAACAGAGGTCTAGAAGAGATATTTGAACGAATTGTAGCTGAACACTTCCCTAATCTAGCGAGGGAAATAAACATTCATGTCCAAGAGGCAGAGAGGACCCCTCCCAAGCTCAACCATGACAAACCTACGCTATGTCACGTCATAGTGTATTTCACAGATATTAGATCCAAGGATGCAGTATTGAAAGCGGCCAGGGCAAAGAAATTTCTCACGTACCAAGGCAAAGGCATCAGAATTATGTCAGATCTGTCTACACAGACCTGGAATGAGAGAAAGGGTTGGGGGAGCATATTTAAAGCTCTTTCAGAGAAAAACATGCAGCCAAGGATCCTTTATCCAGCAAGGCTGTCATTCAGAATTGATGGAGAAATAAAGACATTTCAGAATCGCCATTCACTAACCAATTTCGTAACCATGAAACCAGCCCTACAGGACATATTACGGGAGGTTCTATAAAAGTAAAAAGGCCCCAAGAGTGATACAGAACAGAAAGTCACAGCCAATAGAAACAAAAACTTTACTGGCAGCATGGCATCATTAAAATCATATCTCTCAGTACTCAGTCTTAATGTTAATGGCTTAAATGCTCCCATAAAGCGCCACAGGGTTGCAGATTGGATAAAAAGAAATGACCCATCCATTTGCTGTCTACAAGAGACTCATTTCTAAACCAAAGATGCATTCAGACTGAGAATAAGGGGATGGAGTACCATCTTTCTCGCAAATGGACCTCAAAAGAAAGCTGGGGTAGCAATTCTCATATCAGATAAATTAGATTTTAAACTACAGACTATAGTTAGAGACACAGAAGGGCACTATATTATTTTTAATGGAAGTATTCAACAAGTGGATATGACAATTATAAATGTATATGCCCCCAACAGGGGAGCAGCAAGATACACAAGCCAACTCTTAACCAGAATAAAGAGACATATAGATAAAAATACATTAATAGTAGGGGACCTCAACACTCCACTATCAGAAATAGACAGAACACCCTGGCAAAAACTAAGCAAAGAATCAAAGGCTTTGAATGCCATACTCGATGAGTTGGATCTCATAGATATATATAGAACACTACACCCCAGAACCAAAGAATACTCATTCTATTCTAATGCCCATGGAACATTCTCAAAAATAGACCATGTTCTGGGACACAAAACACGTCTCAGCCAATACCAAAAGATTGAAATTATCCCCTGCATATTCTCAGACCACAACGCTCTGAAAGTGGAACTCAACCACAAGGAAAAATTTGTAAGAAACTCAAACACTTGGAGACTAAGAACCATCCTGCTCAGGAATGACTCGATAAACCAGGAAATCAAAAATCAATTTAAACAATTTATGGAGACCAATGAGAATGAAAATACAACAGTCCAAAACCTATGGGATACTGCAAAGGCAGTCCTAAGGGGAAAATACATAGCCATCCAAGCCTCACTCAAAAGAATAGAAAAATCTAAAATGCAGTTTTTATATTCTCACCTCAAGAAGCTGGAACAGCAACAGAGGGACAGGCCTAATCCACGCACGAGGAAGCAGTTGACCAAAATTAGAGCTGAAATCAATCAAGCAGAAACCAGAAGTACAGTAGAGCAGATCAACAGGACTAGAAGCTGGTTCTTGGAGAGAATCAATCAAATTGACAGACCACTGGCAAGACTTATCCAAAAGAAAAGAGAAAGGACCCAGATTATTAAAATTATGAATGAAAAAGGAGAAGTTATGACGAACACCACTGAAATTGGAAGGATTATTAGAAATTTTTATCAACAGCTATATGCCAAAAAACTAAGCAATCTGGAAGAGATGGAATCCTTCCTGGAAACCTATAAACTACCAAGATTGGAACAGGAAGAAATTGATTTCTTAAACAGGCCAATTAATTATGAAGAAATTGAGTCAGTGATAAACAACCTTCCAAATAACAAAACTCCAGGCCCGGATGGTTTTCCTAGGGAATTCTACCAAACATTCAAAGAAGAAATAATACCTATTCTCCTAAAGCTATTTCAAAAAATAGAAACAGAAGGAAAGCTGCCAAACTCATTCTATGAGGCCAATATTACCTTGATCCCCAAACCAGGCAAAGACCCCCTCAAAAAGGAGAATTACAGACCAATTTCCCTAATGAATATGGACGCCAAAATCCTCAACAAAATACTTGCTAATAGAATCCAAGAGTACATTAAAAGGATTATCCATCACGATCAAGTGGTATTCATACCTGGGATGCAAGTGTGGTTCAATATTCACAAATCAATCAGCGTGATACATCATATCAACAAGAAAAGACTCAGGAACCATATGATCCTCTCAATTGATGCAGAAAAAGCATTTGACAAAATACAGCATCCTTTCCTGATTAAAACCCTTCAGAGTGTAGGAATAGAAGGTACATTTCTCAATTTCATAAAAGCCACCTATGAAAAGCCTACAGCAAATATTATTCTCAATGGGGAAAAGCTGAAAGCCTTCCCCTTAAGATCAGGAACTCAACAAGGATGCCCACTCTCACCACTATTATTCAACATAGTACTAGAAGTCCTTGCAACAGCAATCAGACGACAAAAAGAGATCAAAGGTATTCAAATCGGCAAAGAAGAAGTCAAAATGTCTCTCTTCGCAGATGACATGGTACTCTATATGGAAAACCCAAAAGAAGCTACTCCGAAACTATTAGAAGTTATAGAGCAATTCAGTAACGTGGCGGGGTACAAAATCAATGCTCAGAAATCAGTTGCATTTCTATACATGAATAACGAGACCGAAGAAAGAGAAATTAGGGAATCCATCCCATTTCCAATAGCACCAAAAACCATACGTTACCTTGGAATTAACTTAACCAGAGACGTAAAGGACCTATATTCTAGAAAGTATAAATCACTCTTGAAAGACATTGAGGAAGACATAAAAAGATGGAAAGATATTCCATGCTCATGGATCGGAAGAATTAACATAGTTAAAATGTCCATGCTACCCAGGGCAATCTACACTTTCAATGCTATCCCAATCAAAATACCGAGGACATTTTTCAAAGAACTGGAACAAATAGTCCTTAAATTTGTATGGAAACAGAAAAGGCCCCGAATCTCCAAGGAACTGTTGAAAAGGAAAAACAAAGCTGGGGGCATCACAATGCTGGATTTCGAGCTATACTACAAAGCTGTGATCACAAAGACAGCATGGTACTGGCACAAAAACAGACACTTAGACCAATGGAACAGAATAGAGAGCCCAGAAATGGACCCTCGGCTCTTTGGGCAACTAATATTTGATAAAGCAGGAAAAAACATCCGGTGGGAAAAAGACAGTCTCTTCAATAAATGGTGCTGGGAAAATTGGACCGCTACATGCAAAAGAATGAAACTTGACCACTCTCTCACCCCATACACAAAAATAAACTCCAAATGGATGAAAGACCTCGATGTGAGACAGGAATCCATCAAAATTCTAGAGGAGAACATAGGCAGCAACCTCTACGACATCGGTCAAAGCAACCTTTTTCATGACACATCCCAAAGGCAAGAGAAACAAAAGATAAAATGAATTTATGGAACTTCATCAAGATTAAAATCTTCTGCACAGCCAAGGAAACAGTCAGAAAAACTAAGAGGCAGCCCACGGAATGGGAGAAGATATTTGCAAATGACACAACAGATAAAGGACTGGTATCCAAGATCTACAAAGAACTTCTCAAACTCAATACACGAGAAACAAATAAACAAATCAAAAATGGGCAGAGGGCACCTGGGTGGCACAGCGGTTAAGCGTCTGCCTTCGGCTCAGGGCGTGATCCCGGCGTTATGGGATCGAGCCCCACTTCAGGCTCCTCTGCTATGAGCCTGCTTCTTCCTCTCCCACTCCCCCTGCTTGTGTTCCCTCTCTCGCTGGCTGTCTCTATCTTGTCGAATGAATAAATAAAATCTTTAAAAAAAAAAAAAGAAAAAAAACGGGCAGAAGATATGAACAGACACTTTTCCAATGAAGACATACAAATGGCTAACAGACACATGAAAAAATGTTCAAAATCATTAGCCATCAAGGAAATTCAAATCAAAACCACACTGAGATACCACCTTATGCCAGTTAGAATGGCAAAAATAGACAAGGCAAGAAACAACAATTGTTGGAGAGGATGTGGAGAAAGGGGATCCCTCCTACATTGTTGGTGGGAATGCAAGTTGGTACAGCCACTCTGGAAAACAGTGTGGAGGTCCCTTAAAAAGTTAAAAATTGAGCTACCCTATGATCCAGCCATTGCACTACTGTGTGTTTACCCCAAAGATATAGACGTAGTGAAGAGAAGGGCCATATGCACCCCAATGTTCATAGCAGCAATGTCCACAATAGCTAAATCGTGGAAGGAGCTGAGATGCCCTTCAACAGATGACTGGATTAAGAAGTTGTGGTCCATATATACAATGGAATATTACTCAGCTATCAGAAAGAACGAGTTCTCAACATTTGCTACAACATGGACGGCACTGGAGGAGATAATGCTAAGTGAAATAAGTCAAGCAGAGAAAGACAACTATCATATGCTTTCTCTCATCCATGGAACATAAGAACTAGGATGATGGGTAGGGGAAGAAAGGGATAAAGAAAGGGGGGTAATCAGAAGGGAGAATGAAACATGAGAGACTATGGACTATGAGAAACAAACTGAGGGCCTCAGAGCGGAGGGGGTGGGGGAATGGGATAAACTGGTG
This sequence comes from Ursus americanus, assembly GCF_024610735.1. Lineage (NCBI taxonomy): Eukaryota > Metazoa > Chordata > Mammalia > Carnivora > Ursidae > Ursus > Ursus americanus. Next base: position 80,754,266 of record NC_142135.1, read on the forward strand.
ATGGGTAGTAAGGAGGGCACGTATTGCATGGTGCACTGGGTGTTATACACAACTAATGAGTCATCGAGCCTTACATCGGAAACCGGGGATGTACTGTATGGTGACTAACATAATATAATAAAAAATCATTAAAAAAAAAGAAAATTATAAACTTTATCTTAGGCTTTTCATATGTGCAAGGCCTTGGTGGTATGGGATCAGAACTTAGGGAGATTTTTATTCTGACCTTTAGTTTGAAGTGTTTCTTTTAGTTTATCTGCTAATGAAGCAGATGTACAATGTATGCTGGGGCAGAAACTGAGTCTACGCTCTGAAGTCTGGTTAAGCCATTTTGATCTTGGTAAATGTTAAAGTACAGCTTCCCTGGGAGCCCAGGAGCAGGGCCCAGGAACTTTGAAGCTAGATTTTCTTTATCAAATATTCATACCTGGAGAGGAAGTGTTTCTTAAACAGAAGCAGAGAATCCCAAGTGTCACTTCCTTAGTCAAGATGCTCTGGGCCCTCCTAATGGAGGAAGGAGGCAAAACCAGGTAGCCCAATGGATGGACATACATTTCTTTCTATGAAAGTCTCCGTAAACTTTTCTTCTTCAAACTGCATCTGAGATCGGTTTGGAGGAAGATCAAGGAGGAAGAGATTAAAAAAAAAAAATTTCCCCATGAATAGGAATGGAATTTTACTTCAAATGGAAATCCTTAAATTTGGGGGCTCCCCTTTGAGAATTCAGAATTTAGAAATTATATTAAAAGATTCTTTACACAAAATAATTTGATTTAAAAGCTTTTTAGATATTGATGTTAAAAAATATTGATACCTCACAGAGAATTAAAAGAGGAAGCAGCTGATCTCTTAATGACTGCAGGTAAAGAAGAATGTTTAAGAGGCCTTCAACTTCACAGGAACATCCCAGTGACTGACTCTCTGTCCATAAACAACACATTTTATGAGGTCACAGTTTTTGATTTAATATATCCTCACGATGTATTTCTCAGAATGCATCCTGGATAATTAAGAGAGACTTCTCACCTAAGCAAATCCTTGTAACCAAGCCTTAAGAACAACTATTCCTGCAGATGGATAATGTCAACAATTATCCAGCGGTTCTCAGTCATGACTGTGAATTAGAATTACCTGAAGCAGCTTACTGTAAAAGCACATTTCTGTGATGCATTCCCAGAATTCTAGTTCAGCAAAGCAATGATGGATTCAGGATCTTTGCAGTCTGAAAAGCATCCCAGGTGATTTTAATGTAGGAAGTCTTCAAATTATACTTTGAAAAACAATGTATGCTCTATTTTGTTTACCTTATTTCAAAATAGGAAGGTGCATTTCATAAGCACTTCCTCAAAATTCAAAGAAGATTCTCTATTAAAAACCTATGGTGCAAGGGAAGCCTGGGTGGCTCAGTTGGTTAACTGTCAGACTCCTGATTTCAGCTCGGGTCTCAATTTCAGAGTCTTAGGTTCGAGCCCCGCATTGGGCTATATGCTGATTGTGAAGCCTACTTTAAAAAAAAAAAAATCTACGGTGGAATTTAACAAACAAAACAAAAGAGCAAAGGGCATTTAAAAAAAGAAAGTGGGGGGACAGAGAAGCTGACTCTTAGCTATAGAGAAGAGACTTACCAGAGGGGAGGTGGTTGGGGAGGATGGGTTAAATAGATGATGGAAATTAAGGAGTGCACTTGTGATGAGCACTGGTTGTTGCATGGAAGTGTCAAATCACTATATTGTACACCTGAAACTAATATTACACTGTATGTTAACTAACTGGAATTTTTAAAATTTTTAATTTATTTATTTAAGGGGGGGAGAGAGAGAGGGCAAGCACACAACCTGAGGGACTGGCAGAAGGAGAGGAAGAAGCAGACTCCCCGCTGAGCTGGGCCTCCATCCCAGGACCCTGCGATCATGACCTTAGCTGAAGGCAGATGATTAATGCACTGAGCCACCCAGGCACCCCAACTAACCAGAATTTAAATAAAAACCTAAAATACAATCTATAGCCCCCTGGGAACTGACAATGACAAATTCTCTACAAAAGCCCATGGCTGGGGAAAACCGGTGACTTTGCTCACTGAAGTTTCACTAACAACTCAAACAGGCATGTTTATCCACTCCAGACAACTAAAATCCAGGGATTTCTGCATCTAAAGTGATGGTGCAAGAGTGCACATCCATTTCATGGAGCTGGCCAAAACAAGACAGAGAGCTGAGCAGAGACTGGGGATGAGACAAGAGCCATGGATACTTCTAAAAAGCCAGAAACACTTATGGGATCTAGCATCTATTTCAGCATTTACTACAGGTCTGGTTCTGAGCTAAAAATGCTGGATGTGTGTGTGGGGTGTGTGTGTGTGTGTGTGTGTGTAATAACAGGACAAATATAGAATCCTCAGAAATCAGAGAAAAAGTGAAGTAATAAGGTAAGCCGTCCCTAACCATGGGGACTGGATTAAGTTTCCCTCTCCTACCCTGTCAGATACCATGTTTATCTCGATCATAGCTCTCATCTGACGGCATATTTTATAACCCTTTCCTTGCTTTTATTCCACTACAAAGACAATGTGTGTTCTTAAATACTCTATGTCCACTACTAACTCTGTTCATGTAATCCAAAATACAGCAGGTGCTTGACATTTATGAATTGAATAAACAAATGTATAAAGAGTATTAGACATATCTTGATTAAAATGGCTATGTCTAAAGTCTACAAAGTCAAAAATCAGTATTACACCAATAAAAACTAAAGAAATTAATCCTAAGTCACATAGATTTCCTTTTCAATTCTCTTTTCTATATTCCCCCCCCCCATGTTATAGGCACTATGGAAGCACTGCAGAATCTGAAATGACGACGCTAGGAGGCTTCTACCAAAAGAATGCAGTCTCAATTGAAATAGAAGACACTAAAAGACTGGCCCCTTCTCTGAATCTAGTTCTCAGGAACTCTCTGGAAGCCCTCAATTTTGGATTTTTAATTAGGACGACCTATAAACAGTACTAGTCACCCCCACACTGAATAACCACAACTTATTTCCCCAGTCATTTTGGGGACCAGACTGACCACAACTGCCGTCTGACCCACACAACTCTGAAATCACTGCCATGTCGCTGACACATGGTTGCCCAAGCTTGGGACAAAGTTCGGGAATACAAATTACTCATTCCCTAAACATATCTATTGTGAAAAGATCACCACAATACAGGCCCCAACTACATGGCCGGTTGAAGGGGGGGCTATACCAGAAGCCTATCCAGAGAACACTCAAGACCGGCCATTATGGGGCGCCGTCAAGGGCATGCCTTGCAGGAACAGCAAACAAAGAGGGGACACTGCACGAGGAGAACCCAGGGACCACGATCTTCCACAACCAGACCCCGAACTAAGATGTGATCCCGATCTTCTCCACGACCCGGCGCCGCCTCTACCCGGGCGTGCTGACGTCCCACCTACCTGATGTTGATCCAGTGTCCCTAACGAGTGGCTGGTGACATCTCCGGAGTCCTCAACAGGAAGCAGGCCATGCCTTGCGGGAGTCCCCGCCGGCAAGCACACCCACG